>NC_046156.1:183131762-183431762 GCF_011064425.1 Rattus rattus
TCATGATGATACTTATGGCTTCACTCTCACTGAGTGAATTCCCACCCACTTGTGCTAGGAAGTGTGGAAAAAAGGGTTGTTCTTAAGCTGATTAACCCAGGTACCTAGAGGGAGGTCTGTTTATTCTTAGACCAAAAAGGGGCTCAGTGATTCCACTTCATTACCAGGATGCAAAGCTGGTATCTTCCATGGAGGACATTTCATTTTTTTCTCTCTCACACATAGGGAGTGACCTAACTGTACCTCCAGCATATAAAGCTGAGTACAGAACTCTCCCTGGGGAACTCACATGTTTGTTTGTTTGGTTGTTGGTTTGTTTGGTTGTTGGTTTGTTTGGTTGTTGGTTTGTTTGGTTGTTGGTTTTTGGTTGTTTGGTTGATTGGTTGGTTGTTGATTGGTTGTTGGTTTGGTTGGTGAGTGGTTGTTGGTTTGGTTGGTTGGTTGGTTGGTTGGTTGTTGGTTTGGTTGGTTGTTGGTTGGTTGGTTGTTGGTTGTTGGTTGGGTTGGTTATTGGTTGTTGATTGGTTGATTGGTTATTGATTAGTTGTTGGTTGGTTAATTGGTTGTTGGTTGGTTGGTTGGTTGGTTGGTTGGTTAGTCATCTCTAAGGTGTAGTTAACTTATTACCACTGTGTTGAGAGCTGCCAACACAGTGCATGATAGTGCATGTGCTAACGGTAGCGCACGAAGACTTGACACATGCCTTCAGTTCTCCAGCTTTTGCTGCCTTTCTAAAACTACTCTCTTCATGTTTTGTGCTCAGGGAGACTGGCCACACAGACTGCTTCAGTGAGTTCCTTGCTCAGCTTCTTGATGGAATTGGCAAGAGACAGAATATGTGGTTAGAGATTATAGTCTCTGAATCTCAGACAGGGCATGGACCTGTCTGTCTGTCTCTCCACTGAGGTCACAGCTACTGCTCCAGTGACCTTGATCCAAAGTGGTCACTCCAGATTACATTAGTCACCTCCTTAGCTCAGCTTTTCCAGGCCTCAGGGTTGTAAGTGCTCCCTTTTCCTAGCCCTGGAAGGATTGCACTCTGCAGCCCTTAAAGGCTGATGGCTTTCTCTCCCCTCTTACTGCCCCTGAAAGAGCTGCACTGTTTCTACACTATAACCCGAACTATTCCCGCTACTACACATACTCTATGTTTGGAACTTTCCTAAATTTCTCAGTTTTGAGAGGCCCCATTTCCTGCTGGGAAGCCAACTGACACACTCTGCCATCTCCTGGAATACAGTTAGTGCCAAGATGGTTGGTCCTACATCCTATCTCAGCTGCAGAGACCTGAACAGCATCATGGAACCAATGCCTTTTTGGGTAATATCAAGATGTTTTTGCAAACTCAGAGGGTGATGAGGTTATCTCTGTCTGATTCACAGAGGAGAAGGCTATGCATCTCTCCTCATGATCACATGACTGCCTGGGGTTGGAAAGCACAATGTTGCGTGTCACCAGCGCAGGAAAACAGAAGTATAGTTTCTACTGAATGTGAGTTCTTTACACTGTCAGCAAATCAAACCGCAGTAAGTCCTGGACCACCTGTGTCTGTGTCTGTGTTCCTAGGCTAACAGAAATCTACTCAGACCAGCTTTAGGGGGAGGAAAGCTGCATGCAAATAATCTAAGTTATTTTCCAAGACACAGTAGCATGCGATAACAACTTGAGAATTGATGCTTAGCCATTTTTTTTTTCTGTGTATAGGGAGTTCCCAACTCTAAGACGATGCTTTTTGAAGAGTTTGAGCTCTCTAATAAAGAGTCAGGGGGACACAAAGACACCTGTTTTGCCTTGACTGTCTCATGGCATGCTGTGAAGTATTCACTATATGCCTCAAAAGAAGGGCAAAAAAAGGCCTAACGTCCTGGGATTCCAATTCCAAATTACCTAGGCAAGCTGGTTAAGAGAGGAACAACTTATTTGAGATGGCTCAGTCCACAGCAACCCTGACCCCTGTTTTTGAGCCCATTGTGATGCAGAACTTTATGGTGGTAGGAACATGTGGAGGAGGAAGTTGTTCATCCCTTGGCGGACAGGAAACAGAAGGACCATAAAGGGCTAGTGAGACGATACCGTCCCACACCCAAGACCTACCCCTAATGGCCTACTTCTTCCAGCGATGCCCCATCCTCTAAACTTTTCCAAAACTCTCAAAATAGCACCACTAGTTTGTGACCAACGCCCCAGCATCTGAGCCTTGGTGGGACGCACCCAACTCTTAACGGGGATCAAACAAGGACAGCGTTCCTGGCTTGGGAAAGGAGAGGTGAGAAACCTTCCCGCCAGCATCCTGGGGACAAATTTCTTACCTCCAGTTAACCGGCTTCTTGTATCTGATTCTAGAATCCTGCCAGGAAAAGGTGCTTTTGAAGCAACTGTTTGAGCGAGCCCAGTGCTGGAGGTCAGTGGAGATGGTCGCGAGGTGTGTGGGAAAGAAGATACACAAAGAAGACATGTCCAGTGTTTAGAGAACCCCTGGGCAGGCTGCAGGAATCAATATGGATGCTTTTCCTTCTTTCTCTATTCTTCAAACCTCAAAGGAGCCTTATAAACTCAGTCCGTTCCTTTGCAGTATTGCATTTGGAACTGAGATCGAACGCTGTGGTTCTCTCCTCGTGCTCACTGAGATCCGATGCTGTTGGCGCTCTCTTCCCCACGCTCACCACTTCTGCCTCACTATCTCCAGTCCCATGCTTTCTTTAACCTGACCTCTCAGCTGAACTCCACTCTGGAAGAGAGAACTCGAAAGGAGCCGCAGCTTGAGAGCAAGCTGTACTGAGTGTTTCTTTGGAATTCCCCTCAGGGTTGAAAAGGCAGACTTGAGGTTCCCAAGACCAATGGCCCAGACACCCAAGAATCGTGTTACCAACCCCAAAGGGCTTCTGATCAGATGTGGGAAGGAACTTAGAAAACAATTTGATCTTGACTGATAAAGACAGCCGCGTTGCTACAGCAACGAGTCAGTACCTTCCTAAGTCTGACCTGGTCTAACCCAGCTATAGAACTCACGGTTTTTTCCTAGCAACAGCTAGCATTTTCCAAGGCCCTGATTAATGTTTAAAGAAGCCCAGCAGTACAACCCATTAACTTGAAATGGGTGTGCGGGAAACCATCTTTCCTCCAAAGGACCTCGATCCTTTTTCAAAAATACTGTATTCTAAATTCTGACATCTATTTACTGTGGATAAGGTTCTGTCTTATGCATCCCAGTTTTTATTTGTCTAACCTCATTGCCGATCTAAAAGGCGTATTTTTCCCATTTTACTAGCAAAAAAGAAAACGAGTGTCAAAGAAATTGTGACTTGACTTTGGCTCAGATGGTAAAGTCAAAGTAACGATCCCAGGAGTCATTGTGTCACTTACGTGTTTTCTTCGATCACACTGCTTTGATGCGGTTATGGCCATATTTATGTAGGGCACACATATTCTAAGCTTGGTCGTTCTCAATCAGAAAGCAAGAGTTCAAAAACTATCCTTCAAAATTTTTCCTGTCCCATCTTTTCTCCTCTCACCATAGAACGCACAGCATAAAAATCTGCACAGGCTATGCCAACTAGCGATCTGTGCTGGTCATATGCAAACATTAATTTGGAAATTTTAGTCAATGATGTAAGAGGTGCTTGTTCAGAATTAGTTATTTCTCAAGAATCAGCCTTCCGGGCATGAAATCCCAGTCTCTGCCGCCAGGGGGCAGTCACGACATTAACAATGAGCTGCTTTTTACTCCGTCACACCACGGATCACACTAAATCTGGATTTGGTTTCATAGTTCACTTTACATCTTGAAAAGATCTGTTTCTTTCAAGTCTGAATTAGCATGTCCTGCTGCATTTAAAAATATATAGACACTCAAAGGAGCATATGACATGTTAGAAGCCATTTCTTCATATAGGGATGTTAAAATGGTCCAAGACAGATGCTATGTTCGGGTCTCATTGGAGGAGTGTAGACGTGCTGCATTGAATATTCAGTGGCAGAATCAAAAGCACTCTTCTGTGTCCAGAAATTCAGAGTTTACTGTTACATACCATCTGGGTTTCACTAAGCTGTTCCTCCCAGAAAATTAGATTTTTTTTTCCCCCTACCCCCATCCCACACCATGTGTGTGCCCATGTGTTTGTGCAAGTGTGTACGGAGGCCGAGGTCAGCCTTGGGTGCTGTTTCGGAGATGTTGTCCACTTTGTTTTAAACAAAAGAAAACAAACAAACAAAAAGGCATCAGGGTGTCTTACTGGCCTAGAGCTCCCCAATTAGGCTGGGCTGGCTGTCCACTGAACCCTAGGTATCTGCCTGTTTCCACCTTGTCTGAGGTCCATGCCACAGTGCCAAGCTTCTTCCTAGGTTCAAAGGCAAGTCCTCATGTTATCAGGGCAAATTATTTTCCAGTTGAACTATCTTCCCAACCTGAAGGCTGTGGGGGAGGGGGATGAATGTGTGCACGGGTACATGCCTGTGTGCATGGTCTGTGTGCACACCAGAGGAGGGCATCAGGCACTGTCATCTGACGCTCTCCCTTGAGGCAACATTTCCCGATGAACCTGGAACTTAACGTTGTTTGGCTAGGCTGGCAGGGCCAGAAAGCCCTAGCAATCCCCCTGTCTCTGCTTCCCACAGTCCTGGGGAGCGTTACATGATTGTTCGGGACCCACTCAGCTTCTCGCACTGCACAGCAAGGACCCTCATCCACAAACCACCTCTCCAGCTGCAGCCCTGAACCTTTTTGACAGAGCAGAGTTTAGGACATAAGAAGGGAAAATACCAAAAATGTAGATTCAGAAAGAATTATCAAAGTAGGTCGTATAATGGCAGTTTTAACACCGGAAGCTAAGCACTGATAGTTATATTTGCTCCCAGAGAGACGATGTAATTTTACCAGGATTTTTGGAAGATGACTCTCTTCAGCCTCTCAAACCTTCTGAAAGTGCACGTACACATGTGTGTGTGTGTGTGTGTGTGTGTGCATGCATGTGTTGTCGCTCCTGTCCACAGTGAAACCTACTGGTCTATAGCATGAGCCAATGGAACCCCTCTATGCATATTTTAGATACCCCTAGGCATGGATATGTGTTCTTACTTGTTTCCTTCATCTTGTTTTAATCTTTTTCTAGCATGAAGAGTCCTCTGCTCAGATCTACAGAGGACATGAGTCCCCTTTCTCAACTCCCATAAGATTTAACTGACACTGGGTCTCGTTATGGAATAGAACCTTACTTCCTGAAGGGAAACTTGAAACTGCTGATGTAACTTTAATCTTTTTTAAATCCTATTCTTAATGACAATTCTTAAATGCCTTAACCTCCCTGTTAGCCCACTACCCACTAGGGGTAGTGGGGAAGAAAGGACATGGGGGAAGTGGACCTGTCTAGAAAGTTTCCTTGAGTGAGCAGCTCCTGTCTGCGCTGTCTGGAAATTGGCAGTTTAGTCCATAGGTTAGCAGGCAGCTGTAGCTCCATCCGTTCGCCAACATTTCGTGGATACACCAGCAGTTCGGTTTGGTAGAGCTGGGTTAGCAACAGCAGCAACATGACCTAGCCTTGGCTTGAGTCAACAGGAGGAACCTAGGGGTAGGGAGGGGACACCAGGAGAAGTTCTTGGTTGTGCCTCTCTCAGGTAAGTTACGATTAGCAAAGACACAAGACCTATAAGTGTTGTAGAGCTAGCTCTACCAGCAAGTCATGTGCTCTCTCTCTCTCTCTCTCTCTCTCTCTCTCTCTCTCTCTCTCTCTCTCTCTCTCTCTCTCTCATTCTGCGAGTCCTATTTATACCCTCCAAACATCATGTGTCCTCCACATGCCTTGCCTCAGCACCTGTCTTGCCTTAGCAAATGCATCCAGTCAGCCCAAGTCCAGGGAGTCCCAACAAATGGAGCTGAACTGTGTAATACAAGGCAGGCCGATACATGTGTGTCGTTAGCAAGGAATCCTTCAAGCATTCTTTCACACGCTTGCTCTAGCAGAACGGTGTCTCTCCTGTGTCTGCTTCAGTGAAACGTTCCTTCATGTGTTTGCCTCAGCAAAGCACCATCCAACACAACTGGCTCTCCGAAGGACCTGTAAAGTTTCTACTTTATTCTGGCTTTAAAGAAACTATGACAGACTATTGCCCATGTAGGGGTCAGATTCCACCACTAAGGTGTGCCAGGACCTCTTGCCAATCCACTCCTTCAAGCAGGCCAGTAGTCGGTTCCTTAAAGATGTCTTACCAAAATGAATCAAAGCCCATGGTAGCCCCTGACTGATTCTGATCCTTTTACCCAGGTTATTTGAGACTGTAACTGGACGGCTGTACTTAGTCCCTGACAAATTATAGTTTGTTGTCTTGCCACTGACTCTTCCTGCTAAGCCTAACCTTTTACCCTTCACCTCGTAAGCCGTTGATGGAGCCCTGCTCCTCTCCACCTCCTCCCTCTGCTTCCTCCCTCCTGTTCAAAGTCATACACAGCTACAGACAAAAGAGAAATCAAAGGTTAAATCATACAGAGGGTAAATTTACCCTCAGGTAATACAATTTAGTCTTTACTTTGCCAGAAACTGTTGAAATGTAAGTGGGTGTATTTTAAACTATCACTTGTAGTCAACTAGGGCTGTGAAATCAGTTCAGGGCTTATGAGGGCCGACGTCAGAGCGGAATGATCCTCACCAGACGTGCATCTGTGTCCACAATGGGTTGTGGTGGCAAATATGTTTCTTACAGATATGGCCAGAAAAGAAAGGAAGGAAGGGAGGAAGGGAGGAAGGGAGAGAGGGAGGGAGGGAGGAAGGGAGGAAGGAAGGAAGGAAGAAAGAAAGGAAGGAGGGAAGGAAGGAATAGATTTGAGTTAACTCCTTTATTCTAGGCTAGAATCCAAATTTTATTTGGAAAAAATATTGCCTTAACTGGCCTTTTGACTACCAAAATATGAAGAATCGTTTTCCCCTTTTAAATAGCTCTGTAAACAGCTAACCAAGCATCCGGCTTCCTGCTCTGATTCCAAATGCTCACATTCCAGCCGAAACGCCCTACTTCTTATTTTCAAGTCTGCATTACAGGGGTGCAGATGCCTCCATCGTCTGGAACCGTGATGCTCACTCTTGGCTCAAGCACCCCAGGCAGAACCTTCTATGGCTCTTCCTAGAAAACTCTCTCAGACTCCAAGCACCTGTTATTAGCACCCCCAAATGAGCCATTGTGCCATGGAAGCCTTGGTACGGTTAGCAAAGGCCATTACATAGAGTGTCTCATCTTTTTACTCACTGTTCCTTTGCCCCACCTCTAGGGATAGTTTTGGTTATTTCCCACTCAACTTCTCTTCCATCTTCCTCAGGTAACGCCTCAGACACACATACGCCTGTGTTTCCTGTGACTCTAGAGACCCACAAACCATTGCACAATTGTACAGTTTCTGAGATTTTATATAGCACTCTCTCTATGTACATCCCTGCCTGCCCCCTCTCTCTCTCTCTCTCTCTCTCTCTCTCTCTCTCTCTCTCTCTCTCTCTCTCTCTAAAAACTGTAGTTTTTGCCTTCCTGAGAGCCATACAACTTTCATTGAGAAGTCAGGAAGCAAAGTTCAGGAAAGTACCCTTAAGAGAGTTAAAAACAAACAAATCAACAACTAGTCGATGTTCCTTTCTGCTGACCGGTTTACGTCACCATTAGGCAGCTTAACGAAAATAAAGACAATTAGACTGTCCTTGACATAGCCGAGTGTGGAGTCATAAGTAGTCAGTCTATCACAGGGCTGTAAAGCAGAAGTCTTAAATGTAGCCTGCAAGCCTGAGCTGGGTGAGGAGGTAAGGACATACTTCGCTTGTAGAGCACTTGACCAGCACCCAAACTTTATTTTTACAAAGCATATCTTGGAGATGTCCCATAGCAACTTCCTCTTCCTTTTCCAGTAGAAGGGCAATGAAAGAGTGTCTTTTACAGTTCAATAGCATAGTATTGACTAAATTAATTCTTTGTTTTCTGAACTTTAACATGAAATAGTTGAAAGCTTTGACATTTTTTCCCCTCTGCTATTGGCTCTTTCTGTCAGTCCTGAGCCCTCTGTCCCCCTCTGAAGTTTCACACTCTCATCCCATCTCATTGTGCTGAGTCAAATGTATTAAAAACAGCTGATGTGGCTCAGATGTTCCTTAAACACAAAAGAGTAAAAAGAACGGTATAGGATAAGAACTTAGTTGGAGTTTATTAGCTGTTTGAAATTGATGGTGCACGCTTCTTTATTTCTCGTAAACCAGAGCTAGAATCTTCTCTCCCTGGATGGGATTTTCAGGCAGTGGGGAGAGGCCCAACTAACTTCGGATGTTTGCATACCCAGTGGTTCACGGGGGAGGTCACACGTTGTGATCTTCAGGCGCTGCTTCACTGGTTTCTACTTTGTCTCTTGGGGTGAGCAAGGCAGACTGGCCTGCCAAGGCTGAGGAAGCCTGTAAGAGCGATCCTTGCCTGGCCCACTTGTACAGGCTGTGAGCTAAATGCAACCCGGAGTGGCGGCTATAAATAGCTATTCATTGTCAGTGAGTGTGAAAAGACAAGAGTCGGTGTGCTGGTCTGATTCAGCCCCAATTAAGCGGCTGTCTGAGCAGGACTGTAAAGGAAGCTGCTAAGACTAGAAATCGAGTCCGCAGGCAGCGCCAGGGGCTGGACACTCACGGAAAGGGAAGCGGTTCAACGCTGGAGTTGCCTCTGCTATGGCAAAAATCATTTTGAGGCACCTCATCGAGACCCCAGTGCGTTATCAGGAGGAGTTTGAAGCTCGAGGCTTAGAAGACTGCAGACTGGATCATGCTCTATACGCACTGCCCGGGCCAACCATCGAGGACCTGAGGAAAGCCAGAGGCACGCCAAAGGCTCTTGCAGAGGACTCAGACTCCGCCGAGACGCCACCTGGAGAAGGCAAATCCCGTTTCCAGATCTTGCTGGATGTGGTCCAGTTCCTGCCCGAGGACATCATCATCCAGACCTTCGAGGGCTGGCTGCTGATCAAGGCACAGCACGGAACCAGAATGGACGAACACGGGTTTATATCACGGAGTTTCACCAGACAGTACAAACTGCCAGATGGGGTCGAAACCAAAGATTTGTCTGCCATCCTCTGTCATGATGGAATCTTGGTGGTGGAAGTAAAGGATCCATTAGGGACCAAGTGAAAACTTTTTGATTCCTGTCCATGCCATAGGAAGAAGATGAAAGCCCGGGAATGCTTAAACTCTTGAGAGAGATTGCTGTAACTTGTATGAGGATTAAAAATGTATCCACAGCTCCTGGTATGTGGAGGTTGTCTTTCTTATTGGTAGTCAGAAAGGAAAGGTTTCAAATGTGTTTGTGCAGCTAGAAAGGATGCTACCTTTACAACGAAACCACCAGAGAGCTAGCAGACTGTGGTTGGTTCTAGAGGGCACCCAGCATTGTTTTTTGGTGAGTCTAAAATTCCAGAGAGGTCGTTTGTATAACCCACGGGAAAATAGCCACATTCAGTAAAGAGATCTGATTCTTACCTGTTGTATGAAAAGTTTCTGCATTGCTAGAAAGGGGGAGGGGCTTCAAAGAGATAATTTTTATTTCTGTATATTTTAATTTTAAAATGTAGACTCAGGAGCTGGGTCTGAATCTAGTTAAAAGTCACAAGAGTAGCTGCTCCTTTAAACATCAATGGGAGTTTTCAGGGATTTTAGTTTTTACAAGTTCCCATATAGGCCACATATAGTTTTCAAAGCTAAACTGAACCCTACTAGGAGTTTTGCTGGTAGACAGTGTATATATAGTACTTGGTTTGTTGTCATATTTGTTAATTCATAGTGTATATTGTCTCATATGCCAGGGGTAGGAAACTAAAACGTTGAATTGCTGAATTCAGTAAATCGTAACCCTCGCTATTTCGAAGGGGAGATGGCAAGTGTCCGCATCTGCTGTCTCTACTGGTCTAAAGTTTTAAATAACCTTGCGGCCAGTGAGGAACCTGAGCTCAGGAAGCCATGTGAGTTGGCACAGCACATGCTTGTCACAACCCGATTAGTGCCTCTGTTCTCCCAAACTGCTACTTTGGCTCAAGATGGGGCTGGTAGAGGTTCGGAATTCCAGCACTGGGAAGCTTGCCTTCAACAGCTGCTCATAGGCATTTAGAATATTTGCTATCTCATTCTGTGCGTTCTAAATACTTACGTGGAGAAAGTGGCTGCTTCCCTTTCACCGGGCGCTGAATGTGAGTTCACAGGGAGCCCCACGACAGTGCTAAGAATAGAAGAAGATCTCAGAGTGTGGCTGACACCTGGGTGGATGCACACAGCCTATCCCTGTCCCCTCCATCTTGCCTCTCCAGTATTCAAATTAAAACAAGGAAGACACAGAGTGAGTAAAAACCAGAAACCAAACAAAATCTGAGGTGACATTTGCTACTTTTTGCTAACTTCGGAAGGATTTTGGAGTTATCTGTTTATATGAATTTCATGACTATAGCTGACATTTGGGGTATGAAGTCTAGGATGAGACGTTTTTGTTTGAGAAATTAAACTTCACAGATGAGCAGTGTGCGTGTGGGGGTGGGGTGGGGTGGGGGCGCGTACGATGTAGCTAACAGGAGTGAATGGGATACCAGATCTGCTAACAGGCTCAGAAGTGGGACACAATGTTACTCCCGCCAAACATTGTTGCCATCAGAGTAATTACGTGACCAACACATGTTTCGAGAAAGAAATAGCTCCAAGGCCTCTCTTTTGGTCCTGACCTTTTCCTAAATAACACCTTCCTTCTACGCATGAGGATTTTTTTTCCTTCAAAAATGAAAATTCAACACATCTTCAGTTATCACTTCTTTGTTTCTAAGATAAAATTAAAAAATTCAAAGGCATAAATGAACATTTTAGATTTTCAAACACTACAAAGAGTAAAAATGATTCATTGTTGACCACCATGAGACTTTAAATAGCTAGCTCATGTTTCCTTATCGTCTGGCACAAAATTAGAACTATCTCTGTATGAAATCTGACATCCTGATTGCCATCAACCCAAACATTCTGTGCTTCCCAGCCCGGCTCTGACACAGGCTACACTGTTCTGGCTTCCAATTGATTTCACCCAATGAGAGGCACCCACTTAGGAGCAGACGGATTACAGCTCAGAGGAAGGACAAGCTTAGGAGTACCCAAGGGCTTTTCCAGCCATGCCACAGTTTTTGAAAAATGAGAACTCAGAGGATCATTTATTTATGAATAAGTGTCTAGGTCATAATCTGTAATATTATGGCCTAATATGAAGTCTAGGATGAGATGTTTTTGTTTGAGAAAATGAATCTAGCTCGTAACTTATATATCCCATTTAAACTATTCTATACCTTCCAACACACACACACACACACACACACACACACACACACACACACACACACACACCGCCACACAACCACACACACTTCTTCAGAGTCCAGGACAAATCTCCCGCCTCTGATTATTTCCCAGCATTCCAATCTATCTACCGGAACTCCCTCCCACCTTCTACTTCCTGTCTGTTGCTAATAGGCCATCAGCCTTTTATTGACAGGTGAAGTTTCCACACAGCACTCAAGATGATCCCTATACTCAGGGCTTGTTTTTCCTACTTCCAGAGTGCAGCAGACTAAGATTTCTCCTGGGCCAGTGTCTCCCAGCAGACAGACCCCCTAAGGGCTACTCCAGACCTTATGAGAATGTGGGATTATAACATTGGTCCTTTCAGCAGAAGATGTGGCCTTCTCATCTTCTTGTGCCGGGCATATCTTCATCCCTCGTTAATTCCCTGTCTCTGCCACCCTTTCATAGATGGTGTGCTCATTAAAATTTCTTGAGAAGTACAATTCTGTTTCTAGTTGGAACCTGGTTTGCTTGGCATTTTATGTGATAGGAAGAAGAGGAGGGGCAGAGAATTGGATTTGCACCCAGGAAGCTTCTCAAGATGAAGGCAAAGGTGGCAGCTGCATGGTCTGGGAGGCAGGTGACCCATTCTGAAAGATGGGAATGTGCATAGAGTTTACATCCAAATGCACCTTAAACCTAGACCTGCAGGAGGCAAAGGGTGGGCAAATGTGACAACCATGACATCTGTCACTCGGCATCTTAACACTACCTTCAAATTTTATCAAGCCCCAATGTCCCATTTTATATCTAATTTTAACCCTCTGGTACTAAAACAATCTTAAATGCTTCCAACTTTGTGTTTTCCTGTCATTTGTAAACCAAAGTTTGTCTGTCTCCGTAGTAGTTAAGCTGCCCACCCCTCATCTTGGAAGTCTAGAAGTGACTGACATTTTGAAGTTTGTCTCACATTCACCTCCCAGAGTCTGAGCTACATTTAGATCTTGAATTTGTCCTTGACCTCATTCTTACCTCATTATCCTCTAAGGAAGAGATAACACTGGAAAGAGACCTCCCCATCACGGTCTATGAACACAGCAGAGGCATGCAGGAAACCCCTTGTTCCTGCATGTTTGAAGAGGTTCAGCTAGTCCAAACTTACTGTTGTTAGTGTGCTGATCTTATTGGCAATATGTTTGTTTTCTGGTTGAGTTTTTCTTGTTTTCTCATCCTAAATAATCATGTCGTCTCCCCCCACCCACACACACACACACACACTTCTTTCTCTCAGATTTTTGAGTCGATGTTTCAGTAGCCCCAGGGTGGCCTCCAATTTGTATCGGTTTCTTCTTCAGCCTCTGAGGTGCTTGGTTTCCAAGCCCCAGGTGTCCGTTAGCATCTTCTGCTACACTTATCACTAGAGAGAAAATGAACTATACTGTCTTGTTCCTCAGGGACGTTTTCAGCAAAGACTTTGGGGCCTTCATTTAAAAAAAAAAATTGGATGTGAGAAAAAAATGATCTTGGTCAGGGCTCTTAATTTTTTGTCCTTATATGTTAGTCTCACCTGTCTATTACAGCCACTGCCTCTTGTTCCAGGAATGGATTCCTGTAAATGCAAAATTGCCTGCTTAAAATTCTCTGTGAGGACAGGATGTGGGCAGCTTCATGTATGGAAGATCTATGCATTAAAAGATGTAAATAGGATCTATATGGACAATCTGAAAGTAAACAGACATAGAGGACGACTGATTTTTTTTTAAATCAGTGGATCAGGATTCATATTTGGTCTTATTAATGTGATGTCTGAAAATGCTGTGAGTGGAACTTTGTTTTGTACTTATTATTAAAAACAAATGAGATACAACTTCAGGTTAAAAAAAAATCTTCCAGCCTAACAAAAATCTACTTTTCAGCATTAGTCATTGCTAGAAGCTTTCTAGAAGCTACTAAATGATTAGGTGGAGAGAATAATTAAAATATTGATTTTTCTGTGTTAACTTATAGTTTATCCTCTTTCTTGCCTTTTCTTTTTTGGATAGGGGCTTGCATACAATCAGAATATTCCTTCCTCAGCCTCCCAGGCAGGAGGGAAAGATCCAACAGACCCCTCTGTCAGGTCCTTGTATGAGAAAGCAGTTCATCATCTGGTCTCTTCTTAAAGCCCCCCCACCCCCTGCCAATCATAATTTCATCACATTGGCAGAACCTGGGTTTTGGACCTGACACTTTCAAACAATGCCACTGTTTGAACGCACAGAAAGAGGCCAGATCTTATTTCTGTTGTGTTAAAACCTATAGCATTTCTTTGTGTGCCTTGCCATGCCCATGGGTTTAATTGAGTTCTTTTCTCTATGCACTAATCCTTATTTGTATCATGTGTTAAGTAACATATGGGCATACCCCTCCCCTTGTATAATTCCTTGAGCATCCTTCACAGAATCATCTTCAATGTCTGTACCAGATCATTCCATACATAAATTCCAACTGAAGAAGATCGAGTTCCAAGCAATGTATGTTTCTGATTTTCTCAGCGATAAGTTTCTCTGAGTGTTTACAAAGTCTGGGGTTTAGGCTTGTTTTGTGTAGCAGGATAGTTGATGTCATCTCCTCAACTACAAACTAGCTTTCCCTCACTGAGGTTGAACTATGTGTTGCTTTTGTCCTGGTTTTTGAAGGGATTTTAGAAAACCTGCTTTTAAGTGACTTTGCCAACATTAAAGATTCAGTCATAAAGCAAGCATGGAACCCAGTGACTTTTTCTTTCTTCTTAGAGAACCTAGAGGGATATCTTTCCTTCCCGGAACCAAAAGGGCTCCAAACACCGCTACTTCCTGTATCACACAGGAAGAACGATCCCTGTCCCTAGAATCCTGCATTTCTTCCTTAGGCAAATTACAGACTTCCTTTTGACACTAGTCATTTCCACTTGGAAAGGAGCTAGCGGGTTCACAGGGTGTGTTAAGGTTTTGTGGACTGTAACAAAAGGCCGGAGCAGATCAGCTTAAAAATAGAAAAAGGTTGCTTTTGGCTTAAGTTTAGGAAGTTTCCCCTCTACAACTAGTTGGCACCATTGCTTTAGGCCCGAGGCGTACAACATGGCTCCAACACACAGTGAAGCAAATTGCTCCCCTCACAGGAGGGCATGAAAGAGACAGTGTTTCATTATTTTCTCCAAGGAGTCCCCGCCCAATGACTGACAACCTCCCTTGAGGCCCCACTTAAAGTCTTCGTCCCCTTCCAGTGCATCCTAGCTCAGTAGCCAAGTAACACATGGGCCCTTGGCGAACTTTCCGGATCTATACTGCGCCACACGGCCTAGCTGCGGCTTTCTGCTTCTGTCTAGTTTGGGTGTATAGAGCTCTCTCTGTGGGTTTTGAAGCTATGTCTTTTTCTTCTCTTCCGGTTTGGTGTATCCTTGCCAAGTGTCAGAGCAGCGCAGACTCTTCCTGAGGGCTGAGCTGTCCTGGGAGACGTAACAACTCACAGAAGGAACGCAGACGCTCCCAGTAAGGGAAGCTGTGGTGGGTCCCCGCTCCGTGCAAAGGCTCTATTCGCTGCTGTAGACGCTAAGGCTAAAAGTAGCTCTTTCCCTCTCTCAGTTGTCACCTCTTAAAATAGAGTCCAGAAGGGCCCTCAGGATATTTAAGACTTCTCTTCCCCCTCCCTCAGAGTTATCAAACTTTTCCCCCCCTCCTTTCTAGAGCAGGTCTTTGGGACAAAGTAGTATATTGTTTTTGGTTTTGCGTCGTCTTGTTTGTAATTACACTCCCATTTGAAGAAAGTCGCAGTAGCAAGGCGAACCGTAACCAGACTCAAGAGTCAGGATGTAAAAGGGCTTTAGAAATACCAACATAAATCCAGTCTCATTATGTCCCATGCAGTAAAGGAAAGAGGTGGATTAAAGATACCGAAAGGATTCTCAGGCTCCAGATCCTCAAGAGAGAAGTAGTTTAATCTATCATCTCCCCGACAGCAGACTGGCCTGTGCTTTCTTGGACCAATACACTGAGGTGAGAGTGGCCCTTTCCTGCCCTCTGGCTTTGGATAGATGAACTGCTCATGGTGGTACCCTGTGACTCACCATATCATGCTGTTCTGAGCCCGGAGCTGCTGGCTACCATCTCCTGTCCCTCTCCCACTGATCCTTATAGGCCCAGGTTCCTCTGTGTTCTCGTGCTTTCTCTCCAAGGCCAGCTTCCTCCAGTTCTCAAAATAACATTTCAAAGCCCTGGAAAACTCAAAGTGCCTTCAATTTCCTGTTGCTATTGAATGGGATACAAGTAGTTTCTTGTGTAATTGACTTTTTTCTTTAAATTGGACAGCAGATTTGAAATAGTTTGTTTGGTATGAAGTCCGTAGAACAACTTGATCCCAGAGATGAAGACAAAATAAAGAAACCTTCAAAGACCATGACTTCATGGTCAAGACCAGAACACTTAAGGATGTAGACTTGAAGGCAAATGATTGTCAATCAGCGGGAGTTGGAGATCCAAGTTTGCCCCCTCTCTAGGTTGGAAAATTTTGGGCAATTTGTTGATTTTCTCATCTTCAGAATGGGGACAGAATGCCATGCACTTGGGGATTGTTTAGGTTGTTATTAAATTTCAATTGTATAAGTTTATGAG
Source organism: Rattus rattus (assembly GCF_011064425.1). Taxonomy (NCBI): domain Eukaryota; kingdom Metazoa; phylum Chordata; class Mammalia; order Rodentia; family Muridae; genus Rattus; species Rattus rattus. The sequence continues at coordinate 183,147,700 of NC_046156.1, forward strand.
ACACCATGATCCTTTGATACATACATAGTATATATAATGGTTAAATCAAGGTAGTTGACATTTTCATTGAAACATTTAAGATTAGTATTGAGTGCAATTATTTTATATATTTATGGGGTACCATGTGGCACTTCAGCACGTGTACAGAATCCACATTCTATTTACAGTTGCTTTGATGATTAGATGAGATGAAGACACAGAGAAGCCAGTAAGTCTGGCTCACCCTAAGAACCTCCTTGGGACACCAGACTAAACTGTGCTAAAATCAGACATTCCGCACAAGCTAGGGTACTTAGGCTTCATATAAGGCGTCAAACCCTTGGCATAAAACATATGGTATGAGTCCAGTAACTATGACCCATCATTTTGTGCAGTTCAAATGTTTCTGGGAACACGTTTATAAATATTTTTTTTTCCGCATCCCACGTCCCCACTCTGTTCACAGACTGACGTATACGTTAAATGGGACTGCTCCCATAGCAGACAAGTATCGTGTTCCTAAATTCTTACGATCCTGTTCTTTATTTTGTTTGTTGAAGTACAGCTTTAAAAGACATTATACATTGCCCTATGGGATATTATGCTTTCACAAATTTCTTCAAAACAGCAACTTTGCCGTGATAAGAAGCATTCCCATGGCAAGAAATGAAGGGTGGATCATTCTTTTTGGTGCTAAGGGTAAAGATTATTTAAATCATGTTCGCTCTTTGGAAACAATATTTCCATAAGGAACATTTCCAGTTAGACTCACCGTGAGACGCAAGTTTGTCTTCTGCATTTCTTGTCTCTCACGGGGGCCTAGGCTGTGGCAAACTTCTGGATGACAGCAGCAGCTGACAAGTTGGAGAAAAGGAGAGAGAGTTTTTCTTCTCGACATAGTTTCTTGGCTCATCTGATTGAGCATCGCTAATCTCAATTGCTCTGAATTGTGATATCACAAGTGGAAAAATCTTCAACTGTCCAGATGTGACAACTGCTGTTGGAATATCGGTACACTAAAAATAGCACATAAAATGACCTTCAGGCTACGTGTATATGGTATATACAAAGTATACATTAATATCATGGAATTAGGTTTGTTCCCAGTACTTCTTGCGATGTATATTCAAACATTTCAGGCTATATAGAGATTTTCAGGTCCTATAAGTAGATTTGGATTCCAGAAGAGATGGGCGGTCCCCAAGTCTATATTTGATTGATGTCCCCATGGCATTTGTAACAGGACAAGTTTCAGAATAGTTTTCTATCAGGGGTTACCGCTACGCCTGGGGTTTCTTGGTCTTTAGCATGTGAGAACCAGAATTATTAAATATTCTACACTACTTAGCCAAGAATAAACAAGGTCCTGAAAATGCTCATGTCCCATTGAGAAGGGGACTGTGACAAGCAGGGGCTGGGATGGGATGATATATGTAGAAGGTGAAAACAAGAAAAAATTAAAACGAGAGAAGCTATGTCTCCAGTGGTGGAGAAAGTGGGTTCACTAAAGTGATAAAGAATGCAGCCTTGGGTGGTAACGGGGTACAGAGGGAATGAGCATCTCCTCCCTCCAAAGACAGTGGCTATCAGGCAGGGCCCTAGCCCAGGAAGACATAATGGACCAACTGGCTACAGTAGTGTGAAGCCTCAGGGTTTTACAACAACACAGGGTTTGATTGTTAGAACTGACCCACAAATGTGGAACACAGCCATCATCCCTTACGGAGTCTGTCTTAGTCAGCTTTCTGTTGGTCTTATGGAGTTCTTACGACTGGGTAATTAACCACAGAAAGAAGCTTACTTCTGGCTTATGGTTCTCAAGACTAGTACGTCTGAGAACTGAAGCACTTCTCCTGCTTCAGTTCATCTTGAAAAGTAGAAGCACGAGTGAATGAAAAGACGTGTGTGTGCATGGTCACTAATCTAGTTCTATGAGTCCCAGTCCCACCATAATGCCCCTATCCATCCTAATGACACTCTTAAAGGCCCCACCTTCCAACACCACCACAGTGGCAGTCAAATTTCAGCATGAGTTTCTGAGGGGACCAACCATATTTAAGCCTACATACCTTACAGCCGTACTGACTGAAAGAGGCCTCACTCTTTTGAGGAACTAAGGATAACTTACATCTTCTTTGTTGACAGGTAGAGAGGAAGAGGGAAAACCCAGTAAAGCACGGTGATGATCACTGCATATCACTTGAGTGGGACTCTAAGTTATTTACGCAGTTCATTAGTTATAGGTTAACTGCAGGGCATGACCGTGTACAGCAACTCTGGAGATCCAGACTGGGTGGACCAGTGATCTTCTGGAGATGACAGAGCTCTAGTTGAGGGCTGAGGGAAGAGTACTTCAACACAAGCAGTTGTTTTTAAATGATTTATTCCCGTCCTTCTCTTCAAATGCTACACAAGAATACGCTTTATACATACTCCAGAAAAGAGAAGTGACCTCCTAAAAGAAGTGAGATAACCTCTTGTAAAAGGTTACCCAAAACTTACCATAGAAGTGAGGAAGTATCAGTTTGTACCAAAACCACAGACACCCCCGCCCTCCCCACTCTTTCAATAAAAGTACTCTTCAGATGGTCTTAGCATGCCGGTATCCTTGGTGAAAGATTATGCTGGAATACTGTACAGTGAATCTCTGCTAAGATAGAAGCCACAGAGAGAACGCATTGGCTGTCTCTTTACTTGCCCTGGGGGAGAGTTCTGCTTCCAGAAACAACAAGTAGGTGATAGGGTAGCTACAACCACCCTAAAAAGCTGACAAATTCTCTATCATAATCCATTCTAATGCAAATCATGGGGCTGACGTGTTATTTGGAAGGAAAGGGATCAAAATTCAAGAGCCTTGTAAGTGGCTAGGTAGAAAAACAGACTAAACCCCCCCCACCCGTTTTGCTTTCATTCAGCAACTGTTATGTTTGAGCAATCGCAAGCACTCACCATGTCTTAGCATTCAGTGTCTGAGCGCTCAGTGTAAGCATTCATGGTTTCTGATTGCCTCTTAGCATTCAGCCTATCTGAGCCCTCGCTGGATCTGAGCACCCAGTGTCTGAGCGCTCACCCACCATATCTGAGCTCTTTGCTTGCTATTGTGATGACATGGGGACAGTATGCCTCTGATCCTGAGGTATTTCTTCCATGGTTTTAGAAAAGTATGTTCATAAATAAAAATAAAGCCATCCTAAGAGATACAGGTGCCACTGAAAAACCCTACCTGGTGTGTGTGGAAAAAAGCACCTTGTCATTCTGCCCGGCATGAGGGCGCACGGCTTGGCAGCTTCACTAGTTAGCCAACAAGCTCTGTGGCATAAGCTCTGAGACGTGGCTGCCATATTCTTCCTTGCATCCTGACTTCCTTACATACAGGAGGTGCTCAGGGATTGCTTTGAAAGGGACAATGTGGCTCACATAGAACTCAGTAGATGTAAGCAAGGATTCAAAGCTAGGAGTTCAGCCAGAGTCAAGGCCCTGAATGATTAGACCTTGACTCCCTCTCCAGCTGGTCTTCCAGCATTGCTTCCTGAACTACTAAAGACTATCTTAATGACAGTGGGGACCATGGGAGAATTGCTAGCCAAGCTAGGCACGGTAAGCTTTGGATTTTAGAAAGTTTACTCCAACTGCTGGGTGACAGAGGGACTACAGTGAGACTCCAGAATTGGAAATGTTACCCAGATACTGGCTAGGACTGTTTAATGCCCCCAAACAAGGGCAGAGGCTGGGTCCTCAGACCCATGGGTCTCTCACATTCCACTCCAGTCTGGATAATAGTATAGTTCCTGCGTTATCAGACTAGAGAGAAAGTGCCCTGAGAATAGATGACACGCACAGGGGGCTGCCAGGTTGGAGCAGGGATCAAGACTGCCCACCAAAGTCATAGCTTCCAAGGGCTTTGGAAGATGAGGGCTACATAAGGCTGAAGACCTGGGAGTCGAATGCGACTAGGTCACATGCGGAGCTTTGATCTTGTCTCAGAATGAGACAGCACTGGGCGAAAATGTGGCACACATCCAAAGATGTGGGCACCGGGCTCCCAGATCAGAGCCTCAGCTTGAAGTTGAGGAGGGATCTCTTACTGGAACTTTCCACTTGGAAGTAAAGTTCTCCGAGGATGATGTTGTTCACTGTCAGCTGTCCACACTGAGAACAAAAATCCCAGACTCACAGTGCAAGCACTCTTCCATTCCCTCCTCTGTGGTCATCACCAGCAGAGAGGTGGTGAGAAGGCAGGATATGTGAACCAGACCATAGATTATCTGCTGCAGGGCTGGGGAGGAGAGGAAAGGAGAGGAGAGGGGGGAGGGAAGGAGGAGAGAGAGAAAGGGGGAGGGGTGAGAAAGGGGGAGAGAGAGAGGAGAGGAGCGGGGAGAAGGAAGGAGGGGAGAGAGAGGGGGGAGATAGAGAGAGAGGAGAGTGGGAGAGAGGGGGAGGGAGAGAGAGCACCACAAAGAGCCCTTTAAGCTAAGTTTTTAATAGCTAGAAGTAAATATTATAACAACTAAGAATCACCCCCCAAAAGCTATAATGTTGGGAAGAAATCAGTAAGTCCACTTTCCTTGGAAAATGGGATTTTGTCCCAGCAGACATTGTCACAAAGTTAGTAAACCTGAATGAAAAGAAGACGGTGAGCAAGAAGACTGACCAGAAAAGGAAGCCGAGTCCCTAGACCCTGGAATTGTCTGTCGTCATGGTATAAGAAACCAAGACAATCTACACGAGACACTGAGAATTAATTCATTTGTTGTTTTAAGTGTCTTCCACCGTCATTTCTTAGGTGACACATGGTAATGAATAAAAGCTGGCCCATTTTGGTCTGGGGAAATCAGGCTCGTCTCTCAGAATCACAGAATTGTCTCCTGTGCAGGATGCCCTGGAGGAAGCCACCGAAGCAGTCCCTTGGGTTGGGGTAAATCCAGGAAGAACAGACAGCTGGAAGCAGCTTTTAGGCAACATTAGCAGAAGCTGGATGCTTAACTCCTTCGTTCCTAGAGGTAGGCCTGGGCAGTCTTCCTAGCTTTCTCCCCACCGTGGAGCTCCTCTGATCTCGGGGAAGATGCTTCAGGGGCTACACTGGAGTTTGAGAAGCCTGGAGCCCCGTTCTGTCTTCTCCCATCTTCACTAAGAGTCTCCCCTTTAATGTTGATGTTCCCGAGTTTTACCTTTGACTCCCTTTTCCATTTGAGAGAAGAAAACTGAGGAGAGTCTCTAAGTCAAGGGAGAGAACGGGAGTGATCAGCTTGTGTCTATTGAAGGTATCAAAATGACTTCATTTGGGAGAATGACAGAAACTCGATCATCAATGACACTCTCGAGAATTGTGGTCAGGGTTGTGGGGCACTGTAAATGATATTTTTATTATAACTGTACGTAGCAGATTAATATGGAGGCTGTAGTACCTTACTCTAGCTAGCTCCCAATAACAACACAGAAAAAACAAGATTTTTACAAGCTTCACCTCGATACCTAGACACTCGATCTTAACGCCCTAAAATAAGCTGGCTACCCCCAGCCATGATCACAATAATACTTGCAATTAGACCTTCCATGTTTTTGCTAAACTCTATGAACTCTTTTCTCCTTCCTCCTCATAGCAGAATCTATCTCTATCTCTCTCTCTGTCTCTGTCTCTGTCTCTGTCTCTGTCTCTGTCTCTGTCTCTCTCTCTCTCTCTCTCTCTCTCTCTCTCTCCCCCCCCTCCGCCCCTCCTTCTCCCTCCCCTCCCTACCAGTGGAAGTCCCGCCCTATTCTCTCTTCTGTCCAGCCATTGGGTGATGAGCATTTATTGACAAGGCAGAGAATAAAGGGTAAGAATTATTTACACAAACTTGAGATAGGAGACCCATGACATCAGCATTACAACACCAAGTCCGGATTGAAACAAGAAACGAGGGCAGAGGACTCAGCATTTGAATAACACAAGGATAAACTTTACACAGCATACAAAAAAAAAAAAAAATCATGCCTATAGGGCACCAACATGGACGTCACTCACGGAAGCCGAAACGGTGGGTAAGCACTTAGGGAGAGAAATCTTCACGAAGAATTCTGTGCATCAGGAGCCATGGCCTTTAGAGAAGGGTGTGATAGAACGGAAGCTGACGTCATTCATACAGGCTAGCCTCCTGACAGGAAGTAGGGCATAAGGGGCGGGGAATGATACTCTACAGGTATGAATGAGATAGGCCCACAGGTCAGTTCCTTTCTAGTAATCTCAATACCCTGGGGATTGCTCGAGTGTAGTACTGAGTGGTACGGATGGTGTTGGAAACCCTCCTACTGTCTTTGCCCAGAGCGTTCTAGGTAACCCTGACAGAGAGATCCTCGCTGCCGGAACACCACTCGGATTCAACATTGTTTTCCGTGATATTTGTACTTATCGACTGCACCAAAGGCAATATCCCAGCTGTGGGATTGTAGTGGAACATTGCAAGTTGCTCTCCACGGGTGCAACTGGGTAAAAGGGGAAAGGAGATTGCATTGTAATGTCTACTACAGTTACATGTGAAGCTACAAGCTTCTCAAAGGAACAGAAGTTATTCAATTTATTCATAATTACTGTATTTGAGTCAAGAATATGCCACCCCAAAATATGTAATTTTGGCCTAAGGACACTTGAAAAATAACAGATAACAGAAACCTGACCTTCTCTCTTTCTCTCTCCCTCTCTCCCTTGTGTTTGTGTGTGTGTGTTTGTGTGTGTGTTTGTATGTGTGTGTGTGTGTGTGTGTGTGTGTGTGTGTAGGTCAAAGGATAACTTTGGGTGTTGGTCTTCTTTCCCCTTGTTTGAGACCCTGTCTGCTGGGGTCCAGGCTAACTGGCCCATGAGCTCCCCAGGTTTCTCCTGTCGTCTCCACCCTGCATGTTGCCTTAGGAACACACTGACATTACAGATGGGTACTCTAGTGCCAAGCTTTACATGGTTTCTGGGGATTTGAACCCAGGTCCTCATGCTTGCACAGCAAGCACTTGTCCCACTGAACCATCTCTCTAGCCCTTTGAAAAGCAGGAGGTGACACTGCTATGTGAAAGATGCTCTCCTTGCTCCGGATGGAAAGTGTTTATTCTCATCACGGATGGGAGGCTGAGGCCAGTGGAAACAGCTCAAGGAAGCCTGTTAGTAGAGTAAGTTGTCTGCTGACTCATTTTCTTGTCCGGTTACCCAGCCTAATTCAAGCCCCTTTGCCTTCTCGGGTTTTTACGCTACTCTCCATCCTGTGAGGATAGTAGAGTCTGCTCTGTCTTTGGGTCTCTGCTTGCTTAGGAGGACTCTCACACATCTACATTTGGTCCACTTGCCTGCTTTCTTTCCCGTTAATCTGCATCATGTTAACTGAAAAGCATGCAAGACTGGCAAAATACTGTCTCCCCTACCCGCTTGTGATCCTTTTGTTTGAAGTTTTAGAAATAGACGTGGAGTTTCCCAGAGTCACTGCTCCTCCCGTATTGTAATCTTATCAAAAGGGAAGCTTGCAGGGACACAGGCTGTCCAGGAGAGGCCCCCGAGATCTTACGAAGCTGGCAAAAGAGCCCGCAGTCCCATCAGCCTTCACATGCACAGGCTTTTACCTCTTCCACTGATGTCCTGGGAGAGCCGCAGGCATCGATCTGCAGGGCGATGGGCCATTCTACAGGCCAATGATAACATCCTTGTGTGCCATTGCTCTCCTGGAGGCTCTGGAGCTAATGGAATTAGCTAACTTAATTGCCATTAGAATCGAGTCCTAATTAAAAAGCGAAATCTGCATTAGCTGGCTCTTTCCAGGAACAACAGCTGCTCCAAGATCCCAGAGGAGACGGGAACGGAATCTAAATACTTAACAGCAGCTTCTAGAGAGAAAGCACCCGAAGTTTGATTGGACTGAAATGAGCGTACAAGATATCAGGGCTGTGTGAATTTCCACGCACTTGTGTCACCTCGGATTCAGAAAGAAAGAATAACTCCCCGTCTTCACGTCTACCATCAGTAAGGAAATTGCCTCTGGGTTGGAGGTAGGATGTAGTTCTCCTGTGTATGGAACAGTCACCAATGACACGTTCTCAGTCATCGCCTTCAAGGTGGATTCTAAGTAGGGTGTTGAGGGGTGGATAGAATGTGCTTGGTGCAGGAGGGATCTAGATGCTTTCTCTACCTGTAATCAGGGCTGATGTTTCCTTTGCCGTCTTCTCGAGAAAATATCATCAACGTATTTTACAAGCACTTCCCCCGGAAGTGCAAGATGATAATGATTAAGCCAAGCTCACGACAATCTTAGTAAGCAGGTTCAGAGAGAAAATGGCACCCGGAAGGAAATTTACTAAAGTTGGTGGCATGCCGTGCACAACCCATCAGTTTCGAGGGATGTGGGAGTCATGTGGGATAAATCGAACTCATGTCACTGCCAAAGACAGCCATGTCCCGGGGTGGTGGGGCGATGGGACATCGTTCTAGCATGACTTCATGCCAGAAATCATACTCTCAAGATCCCTAGATGATGCATGTAAAAAGGCCTGTTTCTTCAGCCTGTCCACTTATGCCTTAATCATGAAAGAAAGGTTGGTAGTTAAACTCTTAAGTTAGAAACACAGCTTTTTTTTTTTTTATCTTTAATCTTTTTTTACAGTCCTGTCATTATCCTCCTCCTGCTCTGCCCTCTGACAGTTCCTTCCATATCCCCCTGTCTCTGAGAGGATGTCCCCACACCCCACACCCCATACCCTACGGCCCACCCCACCAGACCTCCCCACTCCTGGGGCCTCAAGTCTCCTGAGGGTTAGGTGCATCTACTCTCATGGAGGCCGGACCAGGCAGTCCTCTGCTGTATGTGTGTCGGGGGCCTTGGACCAGCTGGTGTGTACGCTGCCTGGTTGGTGGTTCAGTGCCTGAGAGATCTCGGAGATCCAGGTTAGTGGAGACTGCTGGTCCTCCTATGGGGTCACCCTCCTCCTCAGCTTCTTCAAGCCTTTCCCTAATTCAACCACAGGGGTCCCCAGTTTCTGTCCATTGGTTGAGTGTAAGTATCTGCATCTGGACCTCTCAGTGCTGCATGCTGGACCTCTCAGAGGGCAGCCATGTTCGGCTCCTGTCTGTAAGCACACCATACCATCAGTAATAGTGTCAGGCCTTGGAGCCACCCCTTGGAGATGGATTCCAAGTTGGGCTGGTCACTGGGCCTTTCACTCAGTCTCTTCTCCATTTTCATCCCTGCAGCTCTTTTAGACAGGAACAATTCTGGGTCAGAGTTTTTGACTGTGGGATGACAACCCCATTCCTCACTTGATGCCCTGTCTTTCTGATGGAGGTAGACTCTGTAAGGTCCCTCTCCCCACTGTAGGGCACTCCATCTAAGGCCCCTCCCTTTGGTCCTAAGAGTCTCTCACCTCCCAAGTCTCTGGTACACTCTAGAGGGTCCCCACACCTCCTATGTCCCAAGGTTGCCCGAGAAACACAGCTTTTATTAAATATGCCGTTGTCATCCTGGCCCTCTAATGATCCCACTAATTACATTCAAGTGAAATGGTGGAGACAAATTGGGTTACTAGACAATCCCGGACAGCTGTCTTTCTAGAATCTATTTAGCTAGAAATAACATTTAGTGTTGTCGATATTGTGCCTTTGAGTCCCCTTGGCTGCCCATCATCAAACTGAACCTTCAAATGTCCTATGAAGGAACAAAGCTCCCACGAGGCATTTCCTGAGTGGCACCATTAAGGTTGGCCCTTTTCTCTTCCCCATCCTGACCTAGTTCTACAGCTGTGTGGTGGCTGTGACACACAGAGGAAGGCAACTTTTCCTGAGCTACGCCTGTGAACTGCGAGTAATTCAGACTAAGAACTGGACCCATAGTAATCCCCGGATTCAGTGACAGTCACCTCAGATACAGAACATCCATGGGATTAATCAGAAGTCTTCCACTTCCGATGTTTTCAGGATGATGAGTTGAGGAAGGGAGGAGCAGACCCATGGGAACCAGCAAACTCCGGGCTTGGTTAAAAGATAAGAGAATATATAGTGCCCTCTAGTGGACAAAAGAAAACAATTTCCTGTCTGAACTTCAGAGTGGAATTAGTCACAGAAATGCAACATAAAGTTATAATACCAAATGTTAGTATCTGAATAGGGTTTTAATGCCTTTGCATTGTCCCATAAAATAGTGAAGTACAGGAAAGATTTCTTAGGCTTTCATTAGATTAACACTTACATAAATGGTGACTAAGAGTCACACTGACTTTGCCAAACAGACATGAGCCATTGTGATTAGTTTTCCACAAATGATTGGGTTTTACACACACACACACACACACACACACACACACACGAGTCATTTCAGCTGGGCCTGACAGTACTTCCCAACTGCTCTGGGCCTTGAGACAGGTGGATGCTAAGTTCAAGGCAGCCTGGGCAACTTAGCGCCTCCCAAGATAAAAAGTGAAAACGGGGCTGGGGGGTGTTGTTGAGTAGTGCAGCTCTTGCCTGGCACGTGTAAGGCTCTCAGACCAATCTCTGCTGCTTAAGAGAGGTCTCAGTATACTGTACAGGGGGTGGGGGTGGGGTGGTAGAAAGACTTCTTGCCGTTTATATGCAGTCTACCCTACTACTCACTCACGGGACTGACCTTGAGAGTTGGTATGCCTGCATAACAGTATATTCCTATAACCCTGGCACACGAGAGGCTGAGGCAGGAGGATTCAGAATTTAAGACCTGCCTGGTTTGCTCTGTGTCACCACAGTCCCAAAGGAGCTTGTCAAGGGACCATCTCTAAAGAAGCCATCTCTACTCCAGCGGATACTTGTAGCACTCCCCTTAACTGGACACTAGCATGACAGGCCGCATTTAGCTTCTGAGCCTTACGATTTCCTTTTCCCCAATCCTGCTGCCCTTAAACTTCAGTTGCAGTGTAAAGTGGTGTCCAGAGGGAGACACTCTGAGCCCAGACTGGACTTCAGTCATAGCTTTAGTGTTCATTAACAGTGGGGATGGAGTTCTTCAGTACAAAACAGCCGTGTTAATACCAGCTGCTTCCTGGAGTGCATCTAACATAAGGCGATTACAACAGGGGCTTATAATTGAGTGGCTTAATCCAGGCTCTCTGTACTATAGTTTCAAGATGCTACAGTCTATGTAGGGAAGGGTCCATGCAGAAGTGGGTTTCAGGAAGAGAATTTTTCTTTACAGTCCTCTGGCCTCTCCTCTTCCTGTTCTTATTCTTCCTAGAAATCAGGGTGATGTTCCCACATTGGCAGACTTTGAGTGCATCTCATGAAGAGAAGGTGAAGCAAAGCCTTTTCCAGGGATGCTAAGTGGCACTTGTCCCTCAGGCTGTAGTAAGCCTCCTCTTCGACTGCGTGAATAATAAGGACAGTGACCTGTGTTCCACCTGGCAGTGGTACGCTCTGCTTCTCGACCTGGCCAGAACTCAGTCTGAGAAGTGGACAGCCATCTAGAGAGTCACCTTTGGAGACTCCAATAGAACGTGCTAACCTACCGGAAGCTGCTTGTACAGTGTGGATCTACTGCAGAAACATTTTCTAGAAAGAAGACTTTGGTGTCAGCCAGAGTGACAGAGAAGAGCTGCGAAGAGGTCATAATTCAGCTGGTTCTTGAGCTGAATAGAATTTGGCTAGGGGGCTGGAGAGGTGGCTCAGTGGTTAAGAGCACTGACTGCTCTTCCAGAGGTCCTGAGTTCAAATCCCAGCAACCACATGGGGGCTCACAACCATCTGTAATGAGATCTGATGCCCTCTTCTGGTGTGTCTGAAGACAGCTATAGTGTACTCATATATAATAAATAGATAGATAGATAGATAGATAGATAGATAGATAGATAGATAGATAAATAAATAAATAGAATTTGACTAGGTAAAAGGAGGGTTGAAAAAGATGCTTGGAAACAGGTTGTTTCCTAATATCAAAAGTGTACAGTAATATATAGTTAAAATAAAATATAAAACATCGATCAAAATGAGTGATTCCTGATCTTTTTTGATGAGAGTTGATGTCATGACTAAGCTGTGGCAGTGAAATTGGTGAATGTTTTTCAGCATCTGCTTTTCTGCGTGTGTGCGCGCGCGCATGTGTGTGTGTGTGTGTGTGTGTGTGTGTGTGTGTGTGTGTGTGATACTGCTGAAACACAGAAAACAGCGATTTGCCCCATGTCACATGATAGCCGGTGTTGACTGTCTACTTGACAAGATGTACAATCACCGTGGAGACAGATCTCTGGGCACGTTCTTGAGGGAGTTGAGATTGGCTTCTACTGTAGTGGGGAGATCCACTCTAACTATGGCCAGCACTATTCTGTGGCCTTGGGTTTCAGGACTGAATAAAAGGAGAGAGCAGGGCGAGGGCCAGTACTCACCTCTTTCTTCGTCCCAGCTCTGGATGCTGGGTGACCAGCCCACCTCACATTCCTGCTGCCATGTGCGCTCTACCGAGAGCTGTGGCCCCTCACATCATAGGCCAGAATGAAACTTTCATCCCTAACGGGGCTTTTGTCGTGTTTCTGATCACAGCAATGAGAAACATTAGTAATACAGTGAGAGAGCCAGTGAGACATAGAGCTAGTGGGGTTTGAACCCAGGCAATCTGGCCCCGAGTCTACTTCGCTCACACCATCCTGCTTTGCAATTTCCCGGTCAGAAGAGGGGGAGGGGCGGGCAGGATCTCGTGTGAAAGGAGTCAGTGAATAGACAACTGACCACAGTGACTACCTTAGACTACCAAGGAAGCTAGGGGACAGGGAAGACTGGTTGACAAAAGGCTGAAAGAGCTAGACACGCTAAGCCAGGTATGATAGCACACACTTGTCATCCTAATATGACCCTGGGACAAGGGACTGAGGTGCATATTTTACATATCAAAGCAGACCTCCAGGTTTTCTCAGCATCCCTCAGTCCCTACCTTTCATACCTTGCCCCCAACCCTTAACTTTACCTTCCCCCAGAGGCTCTTCCCTTTTCTTCCCTTTACAATCCAGACATTCTGGGTTCTCTCTCTCTCTCTCTCTCTCTCTCTCTCTCTCTCTCTCTCTCTCTCCTTCTTTCTCTTCTCTCCCTGTGCCCATGCCCTTTCTGCTCCCCTCCACTACCCACCATGATGACTCCCCAGGCCTCAGTCCTGGGGTCCAATGAACTCGCCTGAGAGCAGCTTCCCAATAAACGTGGGTTTAATATGATCTAATCTGGTTTGAAGAGGCTCATTTCACCATGGAAGAAATAGCCTATCCGAGAGAGGTAAAGGCAGCATGCTGGAGTTTGGAGTCAGCTCGAGCTACAGTGTGGCTTTCTCTCAGAACAAAACGCACAAACCAAACCAACCAGGAGCTTGGCCATAAAGAAAAGGATTATCAGACAACCAGGAGTCTGTGAGAGCTGCTGATTTATTTCAAGGAAGACTTCATTGCCACCTGTTTCATGAGAAACATGAAGGGACAGTAGACTAACACTGGAACTTGACCTTGGCGAGGCTACTCATGGGAAGGGGCGTGACCACTTATGAGAAGGGGCGTGGCCACTCACGAGAAGGGGCGTGACTGGAAAGTAGATACATTCTTTCATCCTTTATTTCCAATCAAGACTGGAGCCATGACTCAGAGACTTCATCTGTACTGGAAAGCTGAAACCACAAAGTGTAAACTCCCTGGGAGGGGGGCTGTTGAAGAAACACTAAAGGAACCACAGCTGGGGCAGGAATAAGGACCTCCCGGTGGTGCTGTGGAATTTAACAGGTCTGCCCAGTTTCAGAGTCTCCAGCCACTTCAAAGGGGACAGAGAGAGAGAGAGAACTTGGACACAGCTAGGAAGTTTAACAAGAAGCTTTAGAACACTGGAGAGAAGAAACTAAATGTGCTTCTGTCTTGACCACACTGCTGCGTGCTGTGAAACAAAATGTGGCGGCTTAATGTCCCGCTCACTCTCTCCATCTTCCCGGGGCAGAGGGCCCCTTTGAAACTCGCCCTGCATGGTGAAGCGCAGGGAAGGAGAGTGAGGAGCAAAGCCCGCATGTGATAAAACGGGAACTCTTACTTCTAAACATTCAGTGTGCATACTCGGTGCTGCCTTCAAAGTTCCAACCCTCCCGATCTTTCGATAGGCCTCAGTGTACAGTTCACTAGCTTCTGACTGACTGTTCCTTCAAGAGTGGGCTCCTCCCATGTCTGTCCTAGGTTTCTGTGAGCCTCCATCCTGCCTCAGCCTGGGACATTCTATAAATACTTCGAAGAAGTATTCTAGCTGGACTCTTTGCTCTTTTTGTTCTTAAAACCTAGTCTTCCACACTCAGATTCTCTGGAAAAGAATCAGCTATGGTTGGGCGTATCGCTTTGTCCACTGAATGGCTGTCTGGTCACTCTACAGGCGGTGTGGTGGGCACAATCAGGCAACCCCACCGAGTCGTGCCCTTATATAATCCTGTCCCCTGGATACTGGTAGAACCTGTGACTTGCTCCTAAATTGTAAAGCAGTGACAAATATGATCAGACGTCACCCTGCTGGTCATGTTTTGTTCATAAAGACTGCCTTAACTGGGTGGAAAGGGTTCCTTGCTGGCTTTGAAGAGGCTGTGTTGTGAGAGGGCCATAGAGCAAGGGAGTGCAGATAGCTTCTTCAAGATGATGGGGACCCCAAACCAACAGCCAGCAGGACAATGGGAACCTTGGTGCCCTAACCGTAAGGGGCAAGTTCTGAAACACTGAAGGAGTTCGGAAGCCGGAGATGGCTTCCCCATTCAGGCTTCTAGATGAGCAACACCATCCAACTGACCCCTTGTAGCCCTCGGATACGCCGAGCTCAGGGTACAGCCGAGCCATGCTCAGATGCCTCCCACTGTTGGAAACTCTGAGCTCATAGCAAGGCAAGCTTGAGAGAGGGCGAACACGCCCACAGCAGATAGCCAAGAAAGGCAGTAGACTAGAGACACTCTGGAGAGGCTTGGTGATAAGAAGAAATCAGAAAAGACAAGAGGCTTTTCAAAGCCCTTTTTAAAGACAGGAGCACTTCACAGAATGCCCCACCCAGCCAGTGCTGTGTCAGTCATGTAGAATTCGCCTTGTATAAACACTGTGATTATGGCTTTGAGAAGATATTTGCGCCGGTCAGGTTTTAGCCAGGAAAGCAGAAATCATTATGCCACTTGAATGATGTAATGCAACATGCTATCTTAAGCAGGCAGTGAGAGCAGACAGGAAGCCTTAGGATAACGAGGCAGCCCAGAGTTTAGCACCATCTTCCTGAGTTTCATATTTTATATGGCACTCCTGTATATGTGTGGGACCCTGAAAGGTGGCCTGGTCCTCGGTTGAGCTAAGGCCTGAAACCCCGGACACCCTGAAGGGACAGTAGGCGCCTTACCTGTTCCGGGACACCAGGGCGGGTTACTAGCCTCAGCTCCCCCACCCTCCCTATAGATTTGTGGCCACCAGTCGTGTATGGGCGGTGCCCTAAGGCCCTTCACATGTAGAGGACATGACCTGTGGTCAGAACAGATCTCCATTTTAATGAGGTAGCTAAAGGCCTGGAGGCGTAGCCAATAAGCTTTCCTTCTCAGACATTCCTCCCTGCAAAAGGTATTTAATCTGAGAGTGGGGTATGGTTTTACTCATCCACTTTCCACCATGACAATAAATGTCTTCAAACAATGGACTGCCTCTTTTCATCAGGATCAGACGCCTTGACCTACAGAGCTTAGAAGGCCTCTCTGTGCTCCCATCCACAACTGCCTCCAAGCCCAGTTCAAGCTCACAGCCCGCTAGATCCAGCCTGCGGCCCCGCTCCATTCTCAGCTTTTCCACAGCATCCGACAGCACCTGAGTGTCCGAGAGCCTGAGAACCAGAAAGGCGCCGGCCTCGCGGCAGGACCCAGGGACCCAAGAGGCAGCTCCAGCTGTTCCACTCCTCAGCCCGCATTTTCCTACTTCCAAAACGGTGTCCGGCCTGACGACAGCGTGGGGTAAGCCTGGTCAACTTCCAGCATCCTTCCTTCCGGATCGACCGAGCCCTGTGGCAGAGCGGACATGCGACCCCGCTTATCCTACATAACCCTCAATGTAGGGTTTATTTTGTTTGAGACTGGGTCTGGCTGTATTGGTCAGACAGGCTTCACGCTCAAGATTCTCTCGCTTTAGCCTCCCAGCTGCTGGGATTACAAGTATATACCACCATGGTCTGCTTTCGTTAGTGAACTCGTATGCCTTGTCTGTTAATTTGTCTGTTGTTAGTTATTTCGGCAGATTTGATTACTGGAACTTTGAGCTTCCCTACAGTAGTTGGGAAATAAAGCCAAGGATAAGGGCCAACAAAATGACTGATGAAGAGAACTTCAAGGGATCCAGATACTGGAACTGTTATGGGAACATTGGAAAGCAGCAGTATCTCGGTGATAAGCACAGAGGCCATGCTTGTGTGAGTTTTGTTGCAGCATATTACCATAATTGTTCTATTTCATTAACATGAACAATTAGACAGCTCATAAAAACAGCTGGCTCAGGATAATAGAAATGTTCCTTAATAGGAATATAATGCTTTGCTAAATTCTGGTGCGTTTCCATCTGTAAGCACGGTCTCAGTGAAGCGAAGGGCCATTCAGTCACTAGATTCTTCATTAATGGTGCTTTATCCTGTGATATCAGATCTCTCTCCACATTGCTCATCCTTCGTTTCAATAAATGATAACATTTACCTTCGATGTTGAAGCAACCATCTCAGAACCATTCTAGACACTTCCTCATTTCTCCGGGTCATCTTCCATGAACATAGGAAGCATGCATATAAAAAAAACCAACCAAACAAAAAACTTCTGTTTATTTTCTCTTGTTACTCGTTCAGTATAAAGCTCCCTTAAAGTAGGCATTATTGAAGATCAAGATAATATTATCTTCATCCCCCTACACTGTATGCTGACACGGAACTATCAAGACATATCATACATTTAAAAACTGAACTCCAGGACAATGGGCAATACTTCGGATAAAGGAGGGGATGGTGGCTAATTTTGTCAATTTGATTGGATGTAGAAGATCTAAAAGACAACCATCTGAGCATGTGTATGAAGGAGTTTCTAGACTGGGCTAATTGAGGTGGGCGTCACTATTCCATAGGGTAGGGTCATAGACTGAATGGGGAAAAGGAAGCCGAGTACCAGAGTTCATCTCTCTGCCTGCTTCCTGACTGAGGATGCCACGTGACCCGCTGACTCTTGTTCCTGCCTCCCTGACCTTCTGCTACAATGGACGTCGGGCTGTGAGACAAAAATCAACCTTTCCTTGAGTTACACTTGTAAGTAGTGTGATGTCATGTCTACTCCAGTGAGTAAACAAAGCCTTAGCTACCTCTGCTCGTCCTCCTGCAAAGAGGGAGAAGAGGAGACACAAACAAGCATCTGGTAGACCTGCATTTAATCCCAGGCCCCCACTGACCAGCTCTTGGCCTTAGGGAAATACTCTATAAAATTAGCAGTTGGTGTGTTGGGTACTCATACGATGTACATAGATGGTGTCTTAATTTGGTTTCCGTTACTGAGATAAATCCATGACTAGAAGCATCTGGGGGAGGAAAGGGTTAATCTGGCTTATACATACCAATCCCAGCCCATTACTGGGGGAACTCAAGCAGGAGCAGAGTTGTTCTTCACTTCCGCTTACCTAGTTTCCTTGTGTAACATAGGACCACCTGCCTAGCAGCAGCACCACCCACAGTGTGCCAGGACCAGCTCCATCAAGAGGATGTCTCCACGGACATGCCCACAGGCTAATCTGATGGCGGCAGTTCCTCAGTTGCCACAGAGCAGGTTGACAAACAAGATTAACTAGCACATACATGTTTGCCTGTGTTATTAATACACATGATTGTCTGTGTGTGTGTTATATGTGCTCACGATTAAAACACACTTGAAATGATCAAATCATCTTTTAATGTCTATTTCCCCATTAGCATTTTGTCTAAGCCCCACCCCACAGTTACCCGGCAACAGCCAGGTATGCTCTGCCCCACAGATACCTGGCAAAAGCCAGGTAAGCCTGACACTATAAAAGGGACTGCTTGCCCCCTGCTCACTCTCTTGTTCTCTTGCTCTTGCCTTCCTGCCCCTGCTCTGTCCTCCCATTCCCTTACCCCCTCTTTTTCCACATGCTCATGACCAGTCTCTACTTCCCTCCTCCTCCTCTTCCTCCTCCTCCTCCCCACCCCACCCCCGTCTCCTTCTCTACTCTCTGCCCCTACTACCCTCTTATCTCCCCTTCCCATGCCCTGAATAAACTCTTCTATTCTATACCCGACATGCCTGGTCCCTCAGGGGAAAGGAATGCCCAAGCATGGGCCCACAGAAGCACCCCATTCCCCACACCTCACCATACCTCCATAGAACATATTACCACCCCCCTTTTATCTTTTTGTAAACACATCAGCCCCCGCCTACTCAAGTGCTTGGCTTTCTCTACTCTCTCCTGGTGCAGTAGACTGCTGTGGTTAGCACAGTATTAACCATAATACTGACACATTGTAGGCACTTAAGTAGTTCCTGAATTGTTGGTAATAGATCCAGTTCTCCAGAGCACCTGAAAAGTGCGGGGGTAAACAAACCCTAAATAAGGACATTCTGAAAACTCTTAGTCCAATGTTAGGGACTCCAACAGCTGGGGAATTATCAGTCCCCATCCCCTCCCTTCTGACCCGACTCCATGAAGACCAGAAACACATCAGTCTTCATCCTGGTGGGAAGATCTTTTCCTCTCATGCACTAGGTTCTCCTTACCATAGTTGAAGGTTGACTGAAGGACAGACTCTGAGGTCAGGTGGACCTACTCAGTGTCTTTCCCAGGAATCTTGTCAGCCAAGCCTTTACCCTTAGAGCCTCAGCGGTCCAAATTCTACAGATATTTGCTGGTCACACTTGGAGTAGATTTTGTGGCCCCCAGATTTTGATAACAAGGACAGAGAGACAATGCAAATTTTATATATATATATCTTAATCTGCTTAATGATTTAGCCATGGGACTGCTCTCCTGAAACCAGGCTGTTATTTTACAGAGAAACATGTTTATATAGGAATGATAATTTAAAAGTCCCTTTACATATTTGTCTGATATTCAAAAGAATTTCTTACTGGAGAATACAGCTATAATATTTGCAAAATAGACAATTAACTGTTTATTTAAGATCTTTTGTTTGAATGAATTTTATTGTTTTTACCTGATATTCAGTGGCGTGTGTGACCCTGGATTATTCTTGGGAGTATATTTTTGAGTTAGTTTGAAAAGCTGTATAAAATTTGTTGACCTTTATGCTCTCTGTGCCACTGAATGGTTGACTGATCCACTCCCGTTCCTCTGATTTCTATAAACACAATTTCTTACTTCGACTGATATGCATAAGACAAAATGGAAAAATGTTCCCTCCGAAGCAGCCTGCTTTTTCCTGCGCTGACAGGGAGCGTGTGAGTTTGTGTCATAGACCACAGAGCTTTACCCAAGGGGGCAGTGTGGGCCATGACGGGTCAGGAGCAGTCCCTGACTCACCTTCACAGGAAGCGAGAATGCCTCTTTCAGGCTTTGGCCCAAATTCCCGGACATCCTTACATTGCCAGAAAGACAGCACATGCCACACAACGTCAATAGGTACATCTCAGATATTTCTTCCCAAGACCTGCAAACTGGGAGCTGCCCACTCAAGGTGGGAGGTAAATCCTGCCGTTGGGTACACCGTGTTTGACTCGTGTGTTGTTTTCAAAACCAGGACTTTTTTTTTTTTTTTACAAACGAATCTTGCTTCTCAGGAAAACCAAACCACGCAGCAACATAAATCCCAAGCTCTTACATGTCATTTGGGGCCAGAGGCTTAGTCTCAGAGTAGCCGTTTAGATGGGGGTGAATTCTCAATCCACAAAGGTCTTCTTACCACTTCCCTCCCCTCTGCAGAACACACTCGAGCATCTGAATCAATGGCTCCTTTAAACGGCTTCCAGAGCATCTCCTCCAGTCTTAAAGACGCCGCCCGTGCCGCCGTTCTGCAATACTGCTTTAGCCGAGCTCGCGATACACGCTGTGAAAGCTAGCCTGCAGTCAACCGTCATGAGGTTTAGGTTACTGTTGGCATTTTCGTCTTTGAATTTTTCCTGGGTCCTTTTCGACCTTCAGGCAAAGGGGGATGGATGAGGCTCTGTTGTATTAATGACATAGAGGCCTCGATAGAGGTCATAACAAAAGGAAGTGACACAGCCCTCCTCAGAGAGCCATCGTCATTGGCCGGTGGGGTCCTCCTCCTCCCCTCCCCTTCTTTTCCCTTCCGGTTCCTGTTCTGTCCTTTCCTTTCCCTGCCCACCCCATGTATGGCCTCCTACATTTGAACTTGACAAACGACATCTTCTCTTTTCTGAAGTAAAGAACGAGAAATGAAGATTCTTTATACTCCCGTATCCAGAAACAAATCTCTCCTCAAATAACTTCTTTCGTTCTTCTTTTTTATTATTATTATTTATTTAATGTATATGAGTGCATGGTAGCTGTCTTCAGACATACCAGAAGAGGGCACCAGATCCCATTACAGATGGTTGTGAGCCACCATGTGGTTGCTGGGAATTGAACTCAGGACCTCTGGAAGAGCAGTCAGTGCTCTTAACTGTTGATCCTTCTCTCCAATCCCCTTGTTCTTCTAAATTTGGATAATGCCCACATTTATGATAAGCCTGTGTTATCCAGGCACTATGATGGTGCAGACCTATAACAACACAGAGGGAAAGGCAGTAGGATTATGAATTCAAGGCTAGCCTGAGCTACATAGTAAGATCCTATAATGGGTGGGAGGGATACCCTTAGATAGCATCAGGATGGGGACTGGACACTGGTAAGACTCAGCTTGATTAGAGAATTGGGCTTTCAGCTCTAATCCCTAGACTCTGGGAGGACCTTGGGTCTCTAGAAAAAAAATATCCATGGCCCCTCTAGTAGGGAGGTGTGGATGCTGTAATTTACAGTTGGCCAGGAGTATAGACCAGTCTCTGATACAGCTAAGCAAGCACAGAGTCCGGGCTTCGATCCGTATGACCACAGCAAACAAATATACTAACAAAATATAGGGCACAGCATGAG
The DNA here is from genome assembly GCF_011064425.1 of Rattus rattus. Lineage (NCBI taxonomy): Eukaryota > Metazoa > Chordata > Mammalia > Rodentia > Muridae > Rattus > Rattus rattus. The sequence continues at coordinate 183,168,742 of NC_046156.1, forward strand.
GTCTGTGGGGGTCTGCCCTAAGATAGAGCTTTTGAGGTGAGGGATCTAATGATCCCTCCAGGTCAACAGCGTTCACACAAAATTAAATTAGGGGCACATCTGCCTGGTGTCTGCTTGTGCATGATTAATTACTTGCTTAGTCGTTGGAAGGAAGCTCCACATCTCTCTTGAGGCCCCAGTTGTCTTTGGTTTTAGAGGAGTGTAGGGCGAACCCAGAGGAGAGTTCCTTGGGTCACCTCCCAGGTGTGGAAAGGGAAAGGAGCAATTTCAGGATGTCTCTGTCCTGGGTGTGCTGTTCACTCTTGTATGTTCACTGACAATTTCCTACCCTCCTGTCTCCCGTTGCCAGCTATGAACTGGTGACTTCTAACTCAAGGTCTCCTTATCTTGTGGGTTCCTTTTTTGGGAGAACTGCCTAGTAAGTATTTTCCCCTGGACCCTCCAGGCACTTCAAACTCTCTCCCAAACTCTGTCCACTTACCTTAGCCCGGTGATTCTAAGTCTGTCAGGACACAGGCCATTCCTGTCACAGTTGCTTCTAGCATCACGACACACAGTAGGCACTCAAATCCTGCTGCGATAAGTGAGAGAGACAGAATGGGGAGTTAACCTTCGGAGAATAAAAGTCATTCGAATCTCTTTCCCCTGTCCCTCGGTAGCCTACAGCAATCAAATCAGACCCCTGTCACTTCAGAAAACCTTTCCCCAGCTACACCCCTCCTTTTGGCCAAGTCTCAGAATTTCCTGCATCCACAGCATATGGTTGCTACACCAGCTTCACTTAAAAGTGGCCTGAGGGATGAAGCAGACACCGTATTCTTATCCTGGTGATTCCTTGTGTGATAGAAAGCAGGAATGATGACCTAGGAGAGGTATCTGGAAGATGTTTGGGCGTAAGTGTGGAGCTCAGAAGAGGACTGTGGCAGAGACAGAGGTGAGGTGCTCATGGTGATGCCGTGGGATGACTGTTCTTTGCCCATGGTGATGCCGTGGGATGACTGTTCTTTGCCCATGGTGATGCCATGGATGACTGTTCTTTTACCCATGGTGATATACAATTCTTTACCCTTGGGATGTGGATGACTGTTCATTGAGGATATGGAGACTTTCGCCCATGGTGATGCCATGGGAATCTCTTGCCCATGGTGAAGAAACCCCCAGATATCAGAGGCAATGGTAATGTCAATGTCTCTTTGCCCATGGACAAATGTCTGTTCTTTAGGTGATGCTGCTGACATCTTCCCATGGTGATGCCTTGGATGACTGTTCTTGAAGTTTGGGACTGTTCTTTGCCCATGGTGATATGAAAGATCTCCCCCAGATACAGAGGCAAGCTAATGCCCTATGGACAAATGCATACACTCTGGGTTTGGGACTGCTGAATGAAAATGATCAACATATGATTGGATTAAAATGGTCTTGGAACGCTGTAAGCTGGAACTGTGTTTAGTACGCTTACCCTATGCAACACCATAGCTTAGCAGCTCAGCCCACCTTAGAGTACAGGCTGGGTCATTTCCCCCTTGTGAGCACAGGGCTGACAGAATACCATGACTCCTGCTGTTGCAACGTCACAGGCAAATCAGGAAACAGCAATGTTTGAAATGCAAAGGATGGTTTCTCCTGGATACATGTTTCATTGCACGTCAGCAAGCATAACTTGGACAGACATGGTGGTACACGCCTGGGACACTGGAACATACCTGGAACCTCAGAATGAACCTGCAACTTCAGAACATGCCTGTAACCCGACACGTGGGAAGTAGAGGTGGGAGGGTCAAGAATTTGAGGTTGTTCTGGGTTACATGAGACCCTTTCTTAAACAAACAAATAAACATAAAGAGAAAAGAGTCAACAACAACAATAACAACAACAACAACACAGAGAGAGAGACAAAATCTCTGGACCAGACAACATATCTGGATCAAATTTGTTGCTCAAACCAAATACTCAGTCGGATTCAGGTCTTGGTTTAACAATTTGTGACTTCCCCTTGGGGAGGAAACATATTCCTCCCGAGAGTGTAGAAATGTGAATGTGTTAACAGTGGAAAGAAAACTGGAAGCCACAATTCGGCTAAAGGGAAATTAGGGAAATACATCCAAAAGAACGCAGCCATCAGCCAGCCCAAGTGGAGCACTTCTGAGGAAACAGAACCTTTATACAGGGAGCAGGCAGGTTGTGAATATTAAATTTGTGTCCTTGATTGGATTTTGGAGCTGAGCTGTGTATGAAGAGGGTCCAGGTATGAGAATGAATCTCTCCAACAGTGGTGGATAGATCTTCAGAGAACTTTATGTTCTCCTGTAAATACTGTAACTCCTACAAAGGAAATGAACGCAAGAGCAGCCAAGGAACGGAAAATCCATCCAGGTGAACCCTCTGGCTTCGCCTTAGGAATAACTTGTTAATCCAAGAAGCTGATTTTAATAAAAAGCTGAGCTGTGGCACAACTAGTACTACTAGTAATACGCAGTTATTATTTTATTAAATCCCGATATGATTTAAGGCAGGAGATTTAAAGTTTCTTAAAGTTCTATTTTATGTATATAGGTGTTTTGCCTACGGGTATGTCTGGGCCTCACTTGTGTGCCTGGTGTCCAGAGAGGTCAGAGCCTAGCAGATTCCATAGAATTGAAGTTACAGACAGCTGAGGGCTGCCATGCGAGTACTGGAAATCAACCTAGGTCCTCTAGAAGAGTAGCCAGTGTTATTCCCTCCTGAGGTATCTCTCCAGTCCCTGAGGTAGATTCTTTCTTTGTTGTTGTTGTTGTTGTTGTTGTTGTTGTTGTTGTTGTTGTTGTTGTTGTTGTTTGAGGCAGGGTGTCTGTGTAGTCCTGGTTGTCCTGGAACTGGCTACATGGACCAGGCCTGCCTGGAACCCACAGAGCTCTGGTTGCTTCTGCTTCCTGAGTGCTAGGATTAAAGGCAGGTACTCTCATAACTGACTCTGATGTGGATTTTTATTATTTCTATTTTCGAGGGGTAAGAGTGGAAGAACTTTGTCCACTTATTTATCCATCTGATGAGCATTTAATCTAGCATGCAGGGCATCATGGTGAAGAATGATGACTTTTAAAAAATTCGTCCCAGTAAAATTCGAATTCCAGGTGTCACCAAGTAGACCCAGGGACAGTCAGTGGCCGTCCTTTCACCTTCTAGTGGACCTCTGACACAGTTTCTAGTAGGCGGCCAGCCCTTTTAATAATAACAATAATTTTGAGGAACCAGCAAAATACAGACCCATGACTCAGGGAATGGAAGTTCTCAAGACAGCTGAGTAGCTCCCAGGCCACTCACCAGCCACATGCCTTAGCCAAACACCCAGTCTGTGGTTGACAGCAGTTGACAGCTATGTGCCTGGAGGAGCGGCTGCGAAAACAGCAGGGACTAACACAATGCAGGTGAAAGTGCTTATAAAATCACTTGTGTAATGCCTCACATATTATAGTCCTGGTTTCAGGTAATTATGTAAATATAGTGTTATTTAAAAATAATGACCCTTTCGGCCAACTCCGTGACATTTCCAGCGATCTCAGAAAGGCTGTAGTCCTGTTCTGGATGGGTGAGTCAGCGTTTTAGTTTGTTGACTTGAGGAGAAGTATTGTTCAGCTGCCCTTTGAAACATTTAGTTTCAGCCAGAAGCAGCAGGGCCCAAACCAGTGGACCCAGACACAGTGAGAGTCACTTCTCAGAGCTGACATCACTTGGGGAGGAAATAAGTAGGCATTTTCTCATTCCTTCATTAAACAAATATTTACTGGTTGCCCGCTCTGATTTGTTCATTGCTGTGCCCTTGGTGTCCAGAATAATACCGCTGCCCGGAAGCACTTTGGATTCTAATAGCGGGAGGTCATTAATACAGAGAGATGTGTTTGTGTTAGGTAGTGAGTGCTCCAAGGAAAAGGGAGATGGGGCTATGGGTGCGGGGATGGGGGGAGGGTGATGATTAAGGCCAGCTGTCTCAACAAACAAACCCTCCCCTCCCCCACGAGCTTTCTATCTCACTTCTTGAGTCTTCAGCGGAAAAAAAAAAAAGCAGCGGGGGGGGGGGGAAAAGGGGAAAAAGGGGGAGGGGACCAAGTCAAAGAACAGCAGAGGCAAAATCATGGGCGTTCCCAGGAAGAGTAAAGAAACCAGCATATCCTCCTTTCCTCCCTCTCTCTCCCTCTCCCTCTCCTCTCCCCTCCCTCCCCTCCCTCTCTCTCTCTCTCTCCCCCTCCCACTCTGTGGAAGAGGCAGGCAAGAGCCATGCACCTTAGGCCTCCCCAGCCATGGGAGAAAGAGAAAATACAGGTGTTAGGGCCATCTAGTGTCCCTTAAAGAACTGTAAATATAAAAACATAGCGAAATGGGAAGTAGTTGACAGCGACGCTGACCGTGTGAACTAAATTATGAATATGTTCCATTTTCTAGAGCAGCAGTTCTCAACTACGTATCAGACATTTACATTGCAATTCAAACGGAAGCAGAATTACAGTTATGAGGTAGCGACGAAATAGTTGAGGCATCCCAGCATGAGGAACTGTACTAAACGGTCACAGCATTAGGAAGGATGAGAGCCACTGCTCTAGAGAAAAGCTTCCCAACCTTTCCCCACTCGTGATATTTTTATCCCAAGAACAAATTATACAACCTTAGGCACATAGCTATGTAAAATCATTATACAAATTAAAACATTTATTGATCATAAATCAATTATTTTAAACAATTTTTATATGCTTATGATTTTACCATTCAGTAAAGATAAAATTGCATACTGATAAGTGTGCCTGTTTGTTTTAGTGTAAGAATTACATCTTGGATGAATGTTTGATACTGAAGGGCATAGTATCTTCAGTGGTTTTCAGCGTTGATTGACATTTGTTTTTATAATCTTCAGTTCTTGAGAACTATATATTTCACATAAATACAAAAATGGCAGAAGTATATCAAAGGTCATTTCAGAAATTACTAGCAAACTCTATCTTATTCCAAGCCAAAGTTCACTTTTTTCATTTGTTTTGTTTCAGACAGGATTTCTCTGTGTAGTCCTTGCTGTCCTGGAACTCATTCTGTAGACCAGACTGGCCTCCAACTCAGGGACCCACCTGTTCTACCTCCCAAGTGCTGGGATTAAAGGCATGCACCACTATGTCCGACTCCAAAATTTACTTAACAAGTTTTTACAAACTTAAGAAAGCAATTCAAACAGCTGCGAGGTTAAACACTCAGGACACAGTCAGAAGATGATTTCATACATACGTGTCGAGGGAGGACAGCAATGGCATTGCACGTCTGACGGCATGCATCCTGCAAAGTGTGCTTATTGTGTGTTTGAAACCAAGGCTGTAGGGATGTTGGTCACGGGACATGACTAAACATTGCCAGAAGCACCTCAGACTCTCTATGTATTTGATTCTGAATTAAATATTTCTTTTTGCTGCCTGTTCAGGAAAATTTTACTGTTGCTAATCATGATCTTCCCATTCAGTTATGTGGCCTCTATATGGGCTTGTAACCCACCGTTTAAGCTGCGTTCTAGACAAATCTTTTATAAACGCATTGATGTATTTACTTCTGTAGGTGAGCGATTGCAGGTTATCTTTTTTTTTTTAAAGATTTATTTATTTATTATATACATGAGTACACTGTTTTCAGACCCACCAGAAGAGGGCATCAGATCCCATTACAGATGGCTGTGAGCCACCATGTGGTCGCTGGGAATTGAACTCAGGACCTCTGGAAGAGCAGTCAGTTCTCTCAACGGCTGAGCCATCTCTCCAGCCCGCTTGCAAGTTATTAATGTTTAAACACGTTTCCTCCATATTCATGACCCTCTTGGGGTAGAGTATTTCTTACCATTCTGACCACAGGGCCAAGCATCATGGCAGACTGGTTCCCTCCCTCCCCAAACCTGAAGAACATAAGTCTGAAATCTTTCCCTCACAAGCTGAGTACTCACAGATCTACGTTCACTCAGGGTAGACAACATGCGCACTCGGGGTATTAATAAACCCAATACCCTGGAGGGCCTTGGCTGTTGCCTCTGCAGTAGCTTAACCCCTCTGAATGACCTTCATGTAAACTCCCGGAATTATTATACCTGAGATAAGCCTGAAGCTACGGTAACTAACTCTGGAATTTAAAGTTTATTATCAACTGAATAGTGGAGTGAATCCACTCTGTTTTATCTGGAATATCCTAGATGGATATCTCATGAATCGCTACATAATTTAAGCTGTTTAGTTAGTGTTCACTTAGGTTTCTGACCGTGACAAGGGATGAAGTGGAATCCCACTGATTGGTCTGCACGAGAACCGTCATATTCGGAATTCTGAGCTGAAAGGGCTGCACTTGAGAAGCAGCTCATGAGTTAAGGTTTTGCATTAGGATGCAGTGTGGTGTACCTTGGTTAGTGGCTTTGAACAGGATGCTTTGATAACCACAGTGCTTAGGATAGCGCAATGAAATATTCTTCTGGTCTGATTGCCAGATTGTCATAGAAGGGGTCAGAGGACAGGCTGAAATTGATGACACGTGACCGTAGAACTGCAGTTAGAGGTATCTTCAAAGGATTAGGCTAGACTCAGTAAGGAGAGCACGGGAAAACAAGCATTGGGCAAATTATATATTGAAGGAAAATATACGAAACAAGGCAAACCCAGGATGCTGGTGTTGGTTAAACTCTCAGTTTTGATCTACTTAACACAAATTTATTGAAATAGTGAGGCCTCCTCAATGACCGAGGAGAAGTGTAAAGTTGTGAGCATGGGGGCTGTCCCTGTGGTGTACCACACCTGTAACTGCAGTTCTAAGGACCCTTGTTTCTCTTTAGGAGAGAGGCCAGAGATTGTGTCTCCCCAAGTAACAGCAATGGCAAACAACTGAACGGTGCTTACTCAGTACAGTAGCGTTTTACTTCCTTCGCCTGTAAGATAAGAATGACATTATCACAGAATCCACAAACTCTGGGATGGAAGGACAAGGCAAATGACTCGCTCAAGGTCATACAGCCGATCAGTGCCAGAACACAGCCTGGCTCCCTGAAACTGGAGCTCTCATTTGTTGCACATGTGCTAGCCCTCGGCACATTCACTGGTAACTCCTCAGCTCCTTTCTCCCCGCACCACCCTTGCCTCTGGTCAAACAAGGTTCTTCCCGAACTCTAACTTTGTTCCGGTCAGTCTCCACTCCTTGTCAACAAGATCAGAGAGTACAGGAAGGAAAGGAGCCGTACCTTCAGTGACAAGATGGGTATCTTGTGAGTTACTACATATTAACCCTGGCAAAGGCGTACTTATCAGTGCAACAGCTAATCTTCTTTGTGAAAGCCTTTATTACACGTAGGGGTTAAGGTCATTTTAGGAGCATTTACTCTGAGCAGTCAGAGAAGGAACAGCGGGCTATTGTAGATACAAATACTCACTTTCGTAAAAAACAAAAAACAAACAAAAAAACCCCACCCCCCATTTTATGACGTAAAGATCTAAACAATTTCAGATAATTTACTTCTGGAAATCCTCCCACCCACCACGTGGTCTCTCAAGCTCGCTCCTTTTCCATAGCCGCCACAAGGGGGCAGCTGCGGCCGCACAGTCGGCGCACACACGACTGCTCGGCCATCCCTTGCTCTTGTCTGGCACGCGGCTCTCGGCCATGGATTAGCTCCTCTGGGGACGTGGGAGGCCCGGGCCCCGCCCCCGGCCGGCGGTGGCCCCAAGCTGCAGTCGCTGCGGTGAGCAGAGAGGATCTGCACGGAGGCTACGAGCGGAACGGGGAGCAGACCGTGCGTTGCCCTCAAGACTCGCTCCCTTCGGCGCTCAGGGGCGCCGGTACTGACCGCGGGGCCCTCGGACCGGCCCGGGCTCGGGGCGCCAGGCTCGAGACCATGGCGCTACGCGCCCGGGCGCTCTACGACTTTAGGTCCGAGAACCCTGGTGAGATCTCCCTGCGGGAGCACGAGGTGTTGAGCTTGTGCAGCGAGCAGGACATCGAGGGCTGGCTTGAAGGGATCAACAGCCGCGGCGACCGCGGCCTCTTCCCGGCTTCGTACGTGCAGGTTATCCGTGCGCCCGAGCCTGGCCCTCCGGCCGACGGCGGCCCAGGAGCTCCGGCCCGCTACGCCAACGTGCCGCCCGGCGGCTTCGAGCCTCTGCCAGCCCCGCCGCCCGCTGCCTTCCAGCCGCTGCTGCAGCCGCAGGCGTCGCCGGGTTCCTTCCAGTCGCCCGGAGCCGGCTTTACCTACGGCGGGGGCGCCCCGCAGCCGTCGCCCCAGCAGCTCTACGGTGCTTACCAGGCCAGCCTAGGCAGCGACGATGACTGGGACGACGAGTGGGACGACAGCTCCACAGTGGCAGACGAGCCAGGCGCGTTGGGCAGCGGCGCGTACCCGGACCTCGACGGCTCGTCGTCGGCGGGCGGCGGCGCGGCCGGCCGCTACCGCTTGTCCACACGCTCGGACCTGTCGCTGGGCTCCCGTGGCGTCTCGGCGCCCCCGCCGCATCAAGTGTCTGGAGCCAAGAGCTCCGCCACGGTGAGCCGCAACCTCAATCGGTTCTCCACCTTCGTCAAGTCAGGCGGGGAGGCCTTCGTGCTGGGAGAGGCGTCAGGCTTCGTGAAGGATGGGGACAAGCTGTGCGTGGTGCTGGGCCCCTACGGCCCCGAGTGGCAGGAGAACCCCTACCCCTTCCAGTGCACCATCGACGATCCCACCAAGCAGACCAAGTTCAAGGGTATGAAGAGCTACATCTCTTACAAGCTGGTGCCCACGCATACCCAGGTGCCCGTGCACAGGCGCTATAAGCACTTCGACTGGCTGTATGCGCGCCTGGCGGAGAAATTCCCGGTCATTTCGGTGCCCCATCTGCCCGAGAAGCAGGCCACCGGGCGCTTCGAGGAGGACTTCATCTCCAAGCGCAGGAAAGGTCTGATCTGGTGGATGAACCACATGGCCAGTCACCCAGTGCTGGCCCAGTGCGACGTCTTCCAGCATTTCCTGACCTGCCCCAGCAGCACTGATGAGAAGGCCTGGAAACAGGGTAAGCGGAAGGCTGAGAAGGATGAGATGGTGGGCGCCAACTTCTTCCTCACTCTGAGCACACCACCTGCCGCCGCCCTGGACCTGCAGGAGGTGGAAAGCAAGATCGATGGCTTCAAATGCTTCACCAAGAAGATGGATGACAGCGCGTTGCAGCTCAACCACACTGCCAACGAGTTTGCGCGCAAGCAGGTGACTGGCTTCAAGAAGGAGTATCAGAAGGTGGGCCAGTCCTTTCGGGGCCTCAGCCAAGCCTTTGAGCTGGATCAGCAGGCCTTCTCCGTGGGTCTGAATCAGGCCATTGCCTTCACCGGAGACGCCTATGATGCCATCGGTGAACTCTTCGCTGAGCAGCCCAGGCAGGACCTGGACCCAGTCATGGACCTGTTAGCACTGTATCAGGGGCACCTGGCCAACTTCCCAGACATCATCCATGTTCAGAAAGGTAAAGCCTGCGGGGCAGGTGGCACGGGGTCAGAAGGTGGTGACTTTAATAGGCGTACCACTCTCTGGTTTCAGGCTCCTGGTCGTTCTCCCTGTCTGGGGACCCTTAGGGTTGTGACCGTTGGGATTTTCCTTACCGAGTTTTCAGTGAGTTGTTGGATTTCCTTCTAGTCAGAGGCTGACACACTCTTCAGAGTGCTAGTTGTCAGACCGCGTTGTTATTTCAGAGTTTGAATAGGCAGGGAAATCAGCTGCTCTGATCTGTAAGCTCGTGGACTGGGGCAGAATTAGTAGGGGACCCACGCCAGGCTAGGCATCTCTTTGAACGCTGCAGTGCCGGCAGATAGGAGGGACAATAGGAAGAATGGATGGATGACTGGGAATAAAGGTAAGTCAGGCCTTCCCTCAGTCCCTGCTGTGGCAGGGGAGTTGGGCCAGCCCTGTTCACAATGCTGGGGCAGCACCGGAACTTCCTGTGTCAGCTTGCAAACCGGCCTAAAGGCCCAACCTTCAGGATCTCCGACCTCCTTTCGCTGGGTTTGGAGTTTATTAACCAGCTGACATTTGGACTGTTCTTTAGGAAAATGATGTGGGAGACTAGTTGGGGCGAAGTAGGAATGTTGTGTCTGAGAGCGGTGAATTCGCTGTCCCAGTGTTAAGAGTGCTTTTTAGTTTGGTGTGTTACTGGCTTTTGTTAAAGCCCTGACTTTGCAAATGATTTTTTTTTTTTTTTTTTTTTTTTTGTAAACTACAGCAGTCATGCCTGACTGACCTGAGGCTTTCTGATATAATGGCTCCATTGACTGAGAGAGAGATGGGAGGTGTTGCAAGAACACGACCTTACCTCTGGAAGGGTCCAGTGTGGGGGAGGTGGCAGTCACCTACTGTAGCATCCTGGGCTGGTGGAAAGCTGCGTGGATAACCAGATATGGCCTTGGGAGGAGGTGACCTGCTGCTCTCTTCCTGGCCATGTGGGACAAAGCATTTGTGAGCCACCTGATCTTTGGCTTTTGCTTTCTTGTGTTCAACCAAGTTCTTTCTCGATGGTCTTTCTGGCTCTCTGGAAGCAAACAGAGCAAATCTGTGTCAAGCCTTCAGCTATTTGGAAATATCCGTCTCCTTGCCACTGCCTTCCTCTCTGCCCCTCTCCTTCCCCCTTCTCAAGTGTGACAAGACCTCAGACTCTTAAATAGGGTGGGGGGAGAGGGGAAGTTCAGAGTCCATGCTTGCTGCCGAGAAACTGTGGGACTAGCTTCCCAGAGAATAACAACTCTCTTGCCGATTTGCAGTTCACAGATACAGCCTAAGACTGAATTAGCCCTTTGAGCATTAATATTGCTGCTGGCCTGTATTTATTCTTTACGTTTTTAAGTTACAAATCCCTGACATTTTGAGTCTTTAATGCAAGACGTTAGCATTTAAATTCCACTGTATTTCTTCAGTCAGGTCACATGCTGGCCGCCTACTTAGGAATTTCCGTGAGTTTGTACAGAAGGTTGGCAGTCACCAGCGGAGGAGGGCAGAACCAGTACAGACACCCGTGGGGGCGGGCAGTTGTCTGTCTGCTCCACCTCTGTGTAGGCTCATTCGCTGGTTTTACTGTCAATCAGGCCTTTGGCACGCCCTGCTGTGGAAACTGTGTCTCGGAAAAGCTGTGTTTGTCCCGAGGGCTGCTTGAATGTGTGGTGGTTCTTTTAGTCTAGTCAGCCATTGAACTTTTTTAAATCCTAAAACTTGGATTGTCTCCTGTTGCCTAGATCTGGAAGTCCTCCCCTTTCAAAACTAGTGCCGTTTTATGTGGTTTAAACAGCTCTAGAGATTAAACATCTGTAGGCATTGGTGGTGAATTTCGTTTCTGCTGTTGCCTTGGTGTGTAATGCACGGGAGCCCGAGTCTAGACGACCTGTCTTTAGAGCGTTGCCACTTAAGGCTGCAGTGTCCCATGCATACAGCCAAGCGCGTCTGCTTACACGATGTATCTGTTAAGGGCAGTACAGTGAGGGACTCGGGGGGTAGCGACTCTCCTCGGTTGTGCAGTGGCTGATGTGCTGGAGTGACCTGAGCACTTGGGAGTTTGTTTACTGCTTGAGGGTTTTTTTTCCATCCAAGGTCTCAAAGTATAATCACATCAAAGGGCTTAACTGACTTGAGAATAGCAACAGCAAAACAGGACAGACAGACAAGAACAATTCAAAGAGGCTTTCCAGGATTGTGTTGTAGGCACCCAAAGTTTATGTTTTTGTTTACGAAGAAATTTTATAGTTAAGAAGTTCAAAACGTTTATCTTACCCTGGTGAGCAAGGTCAGTGCCTCACTTTTCATACGTGGTAAATTAAAATTAAATCTGATGAGGACTTCAGTTCCTCGTCAAGAAGCAAGTGCTTAGGTGGGTTGTGACCAGAAGGTTGGGCAGGAAACACAGGCCTTGCCATCCATCACTGTTCAGAGCTCCATTGCACCCCATGCGCTCGCTGCCTAGTAAGTTGTGGCTTTAGCAACCCCTTTCCTAAGAGTTCAGTGCGTTTTCTTGGTAGTTTTCTTTTTATTTGGTAATTCTGTGGCAACCCTTAACTTCCCTTGTAAGTGTAATTGGTGAAGCCTGGGAGGGGAAACAGGTTCTGCGGGATCCGGGTTGCGATCCTCCCAGTCCTTCTTCCTGGGAGCATTGAGTCTCGGAACACAGCACCGGCGCCCCTGGGAGTCTGAGCCATCCTGGTTTGGACCCCCACGACGGGATGAGGCTGGGTGCTCTTAAATGTGGCTGGCTGGCCTTGCTTAGGCTAATAAAGGTCTTGGTTAATGCTTTGAGCAAAGGTGAAGAGAACCATCTGGTTCCATCAACTAAATGACAATTCTAGAATTGTGTTTTAAAATCAGCTAATGGACTCTTAGCTAAATAGACCTGCTTAGTTCACGGAGCCAAGTGGAGGCTGAAGGGGTTGCTGCAGTCGGTAGTAGGGCTGGGTGGAGATTTAGAATAGTGCTCTGGTTGCAGTCAGTTTTTTTGACAGGAGCCCCTTCAGTGCTGTAGTCTGGTTGGTGCATGTGCTCAGCTCTGTCACTGACCTGGAAACCCTGTGGCTTTGATTTTGCTTCCCTCAGTGGTAGCGGAGTTTTTTTAACTTTCTCCTGTTTATCATTCTTTCGATGTGCTGTGATAATGCTGAAGCTGGTGACTGAGCAGTTGTGTGGGAGAGCGTTTATTATGGGAGTCACAGCACACTTCAAGCACACTCGGTTTGCTTTCCAAAGATAGGATGAGCCACTCTAGTCAATAATAGCCACATCTGGATGGTGGCAACCCATGGTTTAAAAGTTTTAAGTTTATCTCTTGGCTGTCACAGTAGGGGGACAACCACAACAGTGAAACAAGGAGACCCCTTGTTTTCATCTTTGCTTACAACTGTGGACTGCAGGTCTGGAGGGAGCCACGCAGAGCGGCTTCTTTATTCCAAAGAAAGAGGCATGGGGCCGCATTACCCAGTGAAAGATAACCCAATTTGAAGGAGCCTCTTATTGAGGGGTCCCCAGAGCTACAGCTCAGTGGGGACTTTCAGTAGTGACAGACGTCTGCGGCTGGGACCTTGTTTGTATCCTGCAAAGCAGGACTAGAGAAAGAGAATCCCACTTTTCGCACTCTCCACTTGATGCTGCAAACTCTCTTTCTTTGCTCTCTGAATGTTCCAGAAGGCACTCACTGCCTTTTCAGACAAAAGCTAGCCCCAAGACCTGAGGCTCGCCAAGAAGCTGGCCTGCCTGTCCGTCCTGCTGGGTAGGATTTCACCACTGTACTGCCTTTCACCCACCTGAGGAGGGTTGGTCCCGTGGCCCTCAGACATTAATTAAAGATAGCCGATGTCCAGGCAGGGCAGGCAAGGCGAGGCCTTGGTGCTCCCGCCTCCCTTCAGTGCCCCTGTCCCCTGTGCTAAAAATAGCCTGAAGAGATGGGGGGGGGGGATGCAGAGGAAGACCAGGAAGGCGGGCTGTTTACAAGTCCATCCTTTTGCTCTGGGCCAGAAATTGAGGCCGGTCCTTCTCTGAGTTTAACTTTTATCTCAATTGGATCTTTTTTCCGTTCTCCTATCTCCACCCCAGCTGTTGACTTCATTTCTAGATGTAACCCTTGTCCCGATTTGTCCTTTTCTTAGCAGAACTAAGGTAACCTTTGGTTTTTGAAGTAGAGGAGTCAGTTGCTTGGTTAAAGCTTAAATGTGACTGGCCAAGGACCACTCCTGCTCCTGATCCATGGCTGTCCTGCCTGGCAGCTATAGATAGATGCCTCTCCATCCTCCCGGCCAGGGGTTTTCTAAACTTTGAACCCTGCAGTCCTGTTTGCCCCACTGGGAAGCCAATCACAGCTGAACTGAGCGGAGGCAGGGGACTTTCATTCCTTGACAGTTCCACTGGGAACTCTTGGCACCCTTGGGCTCCATGGGACTTCCTTCTTGATGGGAAATGACACCCTATCAGGTCACCTTAGGATTTCCAAGCACGAGAAATTCTGTGGTTCACTAGGAAACAAGAAATTGCCCTTAAACTTAGGTTTCCTATTGGCAGCTGTATAAAAATCTGATGTACTATTTCTAATGTTTTAGAACCAGAGTTTACGATTAAATCGGGTGTGTCATTTCTGAAGCCCGTAATGCATGATTGTCACCAGTCAAGTGGTCTAGTAGCTGAGCTGTGTTTAATGCCAGTGTATCCAGAAGACAGAGACTGGGCCACCTGGCAGCTGGTGTTGACAGCACAGACTAGATCTTACTGGAGGCACGGACAGCGCTCTTTGACTCTCAGTGAGTTCTGGACAACTGATAAAGGGTGATCGTCCTGCTGTGGCAGTGCAGGGCAGTGCGGGGTTGTGGGAGTGTGGGGCAGTGGCAGTGCGGGGCTGTGGCAGTGTGGGGCAGTGCCAGTGTGGGGCAGTGCCAGTGTGGGGCAGTGGCAGTGCGGGGCTGTAGCAGTGTGGGGCAGTGGCAGTGTGGTGCTGTGGCAGTCTTGGGGCTGTGGCACTGTGTGGGGCAGTGGCAGTGTGGGGCTGTGGCAGTGTGGTCCTGTGGCAGTGTGGGGCAGTGGCAGTGTGCGGGGCAGGCAGTGGGGGCTGTAGCAGTGTGGGGCAGTGGCAGTGTGGTGCTGTGGCAGTGTGGGGCTGTGGCACTGTGTGGGCAGCGCAGTGTGGGGCTGTGGCAGTGTGGGGCAGTGGCAGTGTGCGGGGCAGTGGCAGTGTGCGGGCCAGTGGCAGTGCGGGGCTGTGGCAGTGTGGTCCTGTGGCAGTGTGGGGCAATGGCATTGTGGTCCTGTGGCAGTGGGGCTGTGCCAGGCTGCTGAGAGCCCGTGGATAATGGAAACAGGGTGTGTTCTTAGTGTACAGGTGGTACAAGGGAGGTTGGGTGGCTCGGGTCTGACTACTGAGCTGCAGTGGCCAAGAAGTCTTGTGTGCAGCTTCTGTCTGTGCACCAGTCCTGTCTGTGCACCAGCATGGTGGAGTCTGGTGGGCCTCACACGTGAGTGAATGGAGCCAGTTATGAGCAGGTAACTGGAACCTCCACAACCTTCCGTGGCCAGGAGGAGACTTCCTCAAGGTCCTCATGAGGAGTAAGTTCTGTAGTGCTTAGTAGCTACTTACTAAATGTTGGGTTTTGAGAACAGGAAGGTGCTTTAAAAGAATGGGAATTACTTTCCATTAAAACACAATTCAAGTAAGTATGCCTCCCCTCCTAGCAGCCTGCAGTTCCCTGCAGGCCAAGTACAAAAGCTGGAGCAATCATTTGCACAGCACTGGGGGATTCTGTTTTAATCAAGTCATTCCATAGCAAATACCAGAAGTATTACTGGCATCAGAGGGATAAATGGAGATATTATCTGGAGCGATCAGTATATTGTTTATGTAAATTTTCCCTTGTCGGCCCTCCTCCCACATCAGATTAATTTTGTGAGGGAACAGATTGCTTCAACATTTCTGAGCACCCTTCCTCATATCCCTACAGATAGGATCTGGATTTCCTAGATACTGCTTTTGTTTAGATGATTTTTACTCTGCTAAATAACATAGTTTCTATATTGAAAGTAAAACAACTCCAGGCCGCAGTAAACATTTCGACATTGTTTCAGGCTGGTTTCAGTAGTGTTTTGTCTGCCCCTGTGACTACAAGCTGGGAGCATGAAAATCCTTTATCAACTGACAGTATTAAGCTCAGATCAGTAAACATGTATCCCTGGCTAATTCATCAGATGCTTCTAGAGGGAAGTACCTGGCCTCCGGGTGCCTGCAAGGCGTTGTGACACTATACTGCCTTCCAGCAAACATCTGCAGCTTCTAGAACCCAAGTAGGGGATGTAATGAGTGGGGCCGCAAGAGCAGTCCGTTGGAATGCTTTTTTTTGTTTTGTTTTTGTTTTTGTTTTTTCTGTTTGCAAAGAGAACTTTATTTTGAAATCTAAATACAGTCGCTTTTCCCAAAATAAAGAAAATCAAGTAAATAGTTTACTTTTCGTGTTGCAACCAAAAATAACAAGGCACTGAAGGGAGGAAGGGCTGACTTTTGCTTGTGTTTGAAAGCAGAGACCCCATCTGGGGTCCCATTGGGAGAGAAGACATGGTGGGTCCATGGAGTGGACCTGAAGTATACAGTTGAGATATTTGCCTGCTTCCAACTCTGGAACAGGAAGCAGAGAGGAAGACTCAGGCTTCCTTCCTCTTCCTCTTTAGCCAGTGTGAGACCTACCCAGCCTCTGTGTGATCCTCAGTTTGCTTTTCTTATTAGCCCCTCATAGATGCCTAAAGATGTGTGTCCTGAATGCCCTAATCTAATCAAATTGACAGTCAAAACTAGCCATCACGGTGGGTATACAGTCTGATTGAACTGAACTGTATCCCGAGTACTTCAACCAGGGTCTCCATTTCTGTCCTTTGTAACTCCTGATGTGATTGGATTTTCCTCTGTGCATTATTTAGTGGGTTGGGTGATGGCCATTGGGAGAAAGGCAAAATCATTAAGTTTATTCATAGGAACTTCTAAAAAATAAACTCGATTTTTATTGCATAAATATTTAAATAGACATCATAACCTAAGCACTGCCAAGATTACATTATTAACCCGAGTGATTGCCGCCCTTGTGCAGCTTATATTCCAGCAGGGGGACAGTAAAAGCCAAACGCAGCAAAGCATAGTGCATGACAGATTTTATATATGTGAATGATATGTGCTCAGAAATGGAGCAGGGCGGGAGGGTGTAGGAGGCAGGATGGAGCACAGAGAAGTATGGTCAACACAGACCTCACTGAGAAGGTGGGATTTAACAAGGCCCTGGATAGCTGTGGACTAGGAAGGTTGAAGTACAGCCAGGGTCAAAGGTTGGGTCTAGAGGCCGTCCTAGTAGGAGAGTCCATCACCTAAAATCGGATTGGTACAGCTTTGTGGGGTCATTATCAGGGCATGTTAAAAGTTCAAGCAAGATGGAAGCTCTTCAGGATCATGAGTGAAGGGATGGCATCCATTTGGACATTTACCAGTTATGCCGAGAAAAAGAATGGCTCAGAGACTGGAGCAGGTACAAGCAGGAAACCAGTAGAAGTGGTAAGAAGTCCCAGCCTTCCCGAGATCTGTGTTGAAGGTGCAGTCTGCAGGTTAGAAGGGACGTTTGTTTATGCCTTGTAGATACTTTGTGCTCTGCGTCTCTTTTTGGCACAAGCCCAGGCAGAAACCCCGGATCGGACATACTGCGTGGAGTCTTCTATTGACGGTGCATCCCCTCTAAGCAGTCCCTGTGGGGCTTGGGGATTGTCTGGAGTTTGGTGTCTTCCTTCTGTGTCCCTGCATTTTTTGAGTGTTTTTTCATTTAAAAGTGCACAGGACCTGAAGATAGAATCTGCATATAGTTTATGGATGACGTCATTAATACGTGAGTGATTTTATGATTTTAAAGCCTTAGATTTACATGGCTTTGAAGTGACTTTCCAAAAATCACCGGAGGGAGGAAAATGAATATGTACCTCATGATGTCTCTCTGTACGGACTGTTTGGTGTTTGAACATGGGGCCCTTTTTGTTTAACTCAGCACAGAAAACCTCGTGTGCATTGATGTTATCGATGGACTTGCAGTCTTGGAGCTCAGGTGCTGAGCCGGTGGACCCTCCTGGAATTCACTGCTCTGTTGGGTAGGATGTGAGTACGGAGAGTCCAGATAAAAGGCACATTCACCGCAGAAAGAAGGGTTGTCAGCTAGCATTAGCGGTCAGGGTGGTCTGGATGGCGGGTACTTGGTTTCTGCTTCGAAAGATAGTCATACTTGAGTTTTGGAAGAACATGGATGGAGAGTACCTGCCTGGCCCTGTTATGCTTTAGAATGGGTGTGATAAGCACATAACAGCTGGCGCATTGGTTCTAGCATTGAAGTCTGTGAAGGAGCGTGCACACGCGGGACACATGCAGGCGTGGTGCCCGCTGATGGTAGTAGATCTGGAGAAGGGATTCTTGGTTGCACAGTCTCATCCTAAGATAAGTTTTGAAAGCAGTTGTAAATTTGCAAGCAGGGAGGGAACCTCCCAGATTAAAGGAACTGTGTATGCAAAAATCAGTGCTGGCAGCCTCTCAGAATCAGCAGGGCCACCATCTACTGAGTGTCAAGTGCATGCTGTGTGGACATCAGTAGTTCTCAAAAAGTGCTTGTATTTAAGTTTCCGGGGTTCCCAGCCACTGTTGGAGTGGTGGCGGGAGTGATAGAAGGTCGGTTAACATGACAGGCGCTTTGGTGTAGGAAGCTTTTGAAATAATTGAGGCAGGACATAGTAAAGTCCTGAATGGAGGCGGCGTCATGGGATGGAGAAGAGGAGACGGGAGTGGAGAGAAGGGACCTAAAATGACCTACAGCATTAAGTATGGAGCGACCAGCGTAGATGCTGGCAGAAGTCTAGGCTGCAGGCTAGGTGTACGAAGGTGCTCGTTACTGCACTTGAGCTAAGGATGGTGCTTATGCTTCTAATGGTTCTGTAAGTGCTTGCATAATAACCCCAGTTTCGCTTGTTGATCTGCAAAGCCCGAAATATTTACTGTCTAGCCCTCAAGGAAAATGTTTGCTGAGCCTCCTGTTAAAGAACAAGCAGGACCGTGGAATGGAGGTACAAGTGGCGATTGCCACTGTTAGCGAGTTTGCTCTGTGGCTTTCACTGTTCAGGCGTACTAGGGGACATGATGTCATAGTTCTTTGAACAAGTGCTTCACACCTGTCCTTTATGGAATTAGTGCTAGGTGTTTTAAGCATTGGTATTAGCTGCTGTATTAGTTTCCTAGGGTGCCGTAACAGGTCCCTATAGTCCGGGTGACAAACAGTAGCCTTGTGTTCCTTTACACTTCCGCAGACTGGCTGTCCGGAATGAAGGTGCTGGCAGAACCATCGCTCCCTCTGCAGATACCACTTCCATTCCTGGTTGCTGGGCTGCCTCAGGGTAGTGTGGCTGTAGGTGGTCACTCCAGCCTGTACCCATCGTGACATGGCGTCATCCCTGTGTGACTGACTGGCTGGCTCTGTGCCCCTTTCCTCCCTGCCTGCTCTGTCAGGTGTGCCTCACATTTGACATCAGCTCACTAATTACATACATGCATGCTGTGTGGACATTAGTAGTTTTCAAAAAGTGCTTATATTTAAGTTTCTGGGGTTTACAGCCACTGTTGGAGTGGTGGAGGGAGTGTATAGAAGGTCGGTATTAATATTAATGTGCAGAGACCGTCTCCATGTGGACAGGATTGGGGCGATGTGGTTCAGTCCAGTGCAGTTAGCTAACTTTCCCCAAGGGAGTTCTATCTCCTGATGGTGATCGTCACAGCTGAGTCTGAGGCAGGATGTCAAAGGCAGGATTTGAATTAATCTTTCACCTTGAAACCGGTGTGCTTTTTGCTATGAGAATCCTCGCTAGGAAACAGAGTTGTTGTCAGTTGTTCAGCCAGTAGAGGTTTTTCAACTAAATAGTGACACCTTGACCATGTTCAAAGTAGCTGTCATATTTCAAAGGCTCACCACGTACCAGGCATGGCGCTTCATGTTCTATTTTCATTCTACCCGATTAAACCTCACGGGAGCTTTTGAGGTAGACACCCCTCTATTTCCACCGCTTCACAGGTGGGAACTGAGCCGTTGATGTGGGAGCCCGAGGTCCCCGCTTGCTCCCTGGCGCTCACTGTAGACCTCACTTTAGGAAGCTCTGCCCAGGCACGCGGAGAAGAGGAGGCTTTTGAGTAGGACTGCCATGTGTGCAGCCTTGGAAAGGAGTGCGTGAACTTGAGACATCTGTTAGCTCAGGTGACAGCACTATGACGTGGTGCTGGATGTGTGCGGGAGCCTGTGTTACCTTAGGTGTTGAGTTTGGGTGAGGCCAGCAATAGGGACAGACAGAGAGGGAGAGGAGGCGTGGGGTGAGGAGGCAGGAGTGGGGCTGGAAGGAATTGTGGGAAATCCTGCAGTCCCAGCTGCTTTGTTTTGTTTTGTGTTTTCAGACTGGCCCTGTAAGTAACCCAGGCTCACCTTGAATTTAGGGATGTCTTCCAGCCTTGGCCTACATGCTGTGATGGAAGACGTGCACCACTGTGGACCATCACTGTTCTAATTAACGGGAGAACTCTGCTTTCCTTTCCTCTATGACGATAAAGGGAGCTTCTGGCTAAAATAAGCCAATAGTGAAGCCCCTCCTCTTGAGGCTGGCAACCTAAACGAATGATACCAGCTCTTGACAGGGACCAGCAGAGGCTTCCAGTGGCCTGGGGCGGGCGTTAGGCCTTGGATGTTCATGGGCACTCAACTCCTGTTGTCCACAGCTGCATACACAGAGATCAGCATGGGCCGTCTCAGTGCTCTTGCTCTTCAGGCTTGTACTTTGAGTATACCTTTAAACTTGAGCTTTTCTAGGTCTTCTGTTTTTGTCTTTGGTTGGTTGGTTGTTCTTGTTCTCTCATCCAAGAATGTTCAGACATGCCAGAGGACACTTGGTCCCTGCCAGCACAGGGGCGCAGGGAAACCACGTGTTGGTGGTGGGGGTGGGGGGAGTTTCAGTATAAAGTGGCTGATTTAGGATCTGCCCCCAAAACTTTGTGATCATCGGGTGGTGTGCAGGGGCAGCCCTCATGGAGTGGGCACAGTGAAAGAAATAAGAGATGGCCTGAGCTAGACAGCAAAAATACATCCTCTGGAGCTCTTCTCATGGTTCCAGATTAACACTGTTCTCTTGGGAGCCTTCGAAGCCCAGCCTCCTGGGAGGCCCTGGCCCTGGGCTTCCAGCTCGCAGCTCCCAGGCTCCCGTGCGGTGCCTCTTCCCACTAGACCTGGCCTGCCCCTGCCCCTGCCCCTGCCCCTGCCCCGCCCTGCCCCTGCCCCTGCCCCTGCCCCTGCCCCTGCCCCTGCCTGCCCCTGCCCCTGCCCCATGGGGAGTGTCGTTTCAGTTTAGCAGCCCTGTGTAGACTTGATTTTAGCCCAAGCTCCATTTTATCTTCCCAGAACAAAAGAAACCACGATTTTTACTCCCAGCTAGATGTACTTTCCGAGCCCAGCTTCTCTCTCTGAGTCCAGCTTCTCTCCGGTATGATTCCTGGGTTGTTTTCGAAGGTCTGCTAAATATAAGTGCCGGCAGCTGGCCGACACTGCTTAGTGGGATGTTATGGCCAGAAAACATTCAAGAAAGGAAATAGTGCTTTGTCTTTTTTACGCTCAGAGTTTTTAAAAGTCTTCATCTGTATTTGCTGATGGAGGGGGCCTTCAGCCTTTTCCCCCTGGGACCCGCTCCTCTGAAGTAAAGGCATACTGTGTGCACAGAATCCTCTTAGAACTTCTGTCACACAGTAGTGTAAAGTCTCTTTGGTTCTAGAGATTGGCCTTGGGGTTTCTTTCTCAGGAGCTAAAGCATCGTGAGAGCCTTTATGAAGTTCCAGCTAAGGACTTTCTGTTCTTAGCACATTAACTGCAAGAGACCTGACTTCAGGCTTCACTGGGGGAAGGAGGCAAACTGAACCTTTGATTACTGAGTGCATCTTGATGTTCCCATCCCTGCTGGAGGTCCCTCTGCGTGGACCTTGGTCACTGGGGTCCAGCTGTGCTTGCTGACTGGGTTCTTCAGGGTATAGCAAGGCTTTTACCACGAACAAGCAACTTACGTTTTATTTTTAGGACCAAACCGAGCTTGAAGAATGGAATTCTTTAAATGAGTCTTTTTTTTTTTTTTTTTTTGTTCCCCCATTAACAAGCAGCCAGGTTTCACTCATTCTTGTCTCAGCTCTTAAAATATCTCCAGACTTGTCTTCATTTAGTGCAGTTACGAGTTGAAAATGAATGCAAATTAATTTACCTTTAAATATTTTAGTGCTTGGCTTCGGTGGCATTTAAGCCCTTCAAAGCCTTGTTTTGGGACCAGACATCTTAAATCCTGGAACTCTGAGAGGCTGAGTTTAGGGGATTGTGAGTTCAAGGGTAGGCTACCTACCTAGTAGGACTATGTCTCAAAAACAGACACAAGTGGACAAAGTGGTGCTTTCCCTGGCACAGTGTGTAAGCGTGCTCAGATCCTAGTGAGACGTGAATGGCACAGTGTTTAAGCGTGCTCAGATCCTAGTGTGACTTGAGTGTGTGGAATTTTTGAGGCAGTGTGCATGCTGCTACCTGTGACGTGGGCAAGGGAGTCCCTACCCACCCCGAGATCAAGCAAACTGCCAAGGTTCCTAGTATCAAGTGGGTGGAGACCCAAAGAGAGGAAGAAAAGGGGTGGGGAAGAGGCTGATGAAGGGAGGAGGGCTGCAAGGGTGTGGGTGCAGTAGAGGGAGGAGAAGGAAGTAGGCCATCTTGGCTAGATTAGCATTCTCTTTTAGCATTGGGAGCATAGGGAATGAAAATAACTGGGCTACCGTCCATACCTCCCATATCTGCGCTCTGCCCGGTAACACCGAGGCCTCTGTTTACTGAGGAAGCCCATCGGAAGACCAGAAATCTACCTATGCCTTTGGCACACGTGTAATTCCAAATCAAATGAGGTGGTTTTTGTTTTTTGGGTTTTTTTGTTTTTTTGTTTTTTGTTTTTTTTTACACCACTCCCCTTTTCTCTCTCAAGGGAAAAAGCAGCGGATCCCTGTTGCTTAGTGACTGGGCCTTTTGTGTAAATGGCTTTTGAGGGACAAAACCGGGAAGGCTGAGGTGCAGAGGGAGAATGTGGGGGGCACAAAGAGGGAGCCCCACACCAGCCCTGGCAAGTTTTTAGATGGGGTTGGGGCATCTCCTGAGGCCGTGTATAGCCCAGGAGTGAGGAGGAGCTTTTCCTGTTTCCTTTGCCAGTTGTGCTAGGAAAGGTGCTTGTCCCTGTAGAGCTCAGCAGGGCGCCGGCAGGCTTGAGGTGGGCTCTCAGTGTTGGTGAAAACCAGGGCTGTGGCTCCCATGCTCTCTGAAATGTTTGGGAAGCAGCTGTTTACAAAGGGAAATACTTTAATGACGTCGTATGTACAGTGTAGCTCTCTGTCACATGGTGCTGACTTCCTTGGCTCCCCAATGATATTAATAACCTTCGTTAATAATTACTTTTTGACTCAGTATTCATCGCAAACATGAGTAACATGTTCCTGATAAAGGAGCATGTGCAAAGACACGCCTCCCTGGCTTTGCTCATGGATAAGACTTTGCAAGGGGCCCTGCCCTGGTAACACACTAAGGTAGGAAGGGGACGGAAGTGAATCTGAGACCTTGGGGGTTTGTGGAGCTGATTTTAGTGCTGGAAATGTGGGGCAAAGTTCCTTCCAAAGGTGGGTGAGCGTGAGTAAGGTGTGAGAAGGAACCTTGCTGAACTTTGTAGTTAGAGTCTGCATTGAAGTTTAGGAGATTTTGTTCATAATAGCAAAGTAAAAACATTGGTTTATTTCCTCATAACTCTCAAAGTATGGAATGGGAAAGAGTCCTTTTGGTCTTTCAGGACTACTTGGTCTCTCTAGCCCAGGCTGGTCTGGAATTCACTATGTTGTTCAAGTGCCCCTGAGTTCATGGCGCGCTTCCTGCTGCTTCCAAGTACCTGAGACACTCAGCTCACATTGTGCCTATGGATGCGTGCAAAGCTGTGAGCAGTCAGACACCTGTGTAGTATGAAAGCCACAAGCGCCAGGCTGTGGCAGGTGGGAATGGTGGGTTCTTTGAACACATAGCCCTGGGACATTCTGGACAAGTGACAACCTCTAAGATTCTAGAATTATACCAGAAACTTCCGAGCACCGTTCAGCTTTAAATAAATAAGGAAGGGAACCGGGCAGCAGCAGTAGCCTGCGCACCTGGGCCTGAACTGAAGCTTGCCTCTCAAGTCCGTCAGGCCCGGAGTGACGGCACTGGTGATCAGTCACTGTCTGTGGACGTCTGACTGCTCCTTTAGAAATAAATCATTTGTTGAGTGAGATTTGGTTCTCTTATAGAGGACTCTGGGTAATTTGTCAAACTAATTTAATAAATGTCCCTTTCAACACCTATCTTAGTTAGACTTCCATCGCTGTGAAGAAACACCATGACCAAGGCGACTCTTATAAGGACAACAATTAATTGGGGCTGGCTTACAGGTTCAGAGGTTCAGTCCATTATCATCAAGGCAGGAAGCGTGGCATCCGCATCTTTTTGTTTTTGGTGTGTGTGTGTGTGTGTGTGTGTGTGTGTGTGTGCGCGCGCGCGCGCGCGCGCGCGCGAGTCTGTGTGTTTTCCGGGACATGGTCTCTGTGTAGCCTGGGCTGTCCTGGAACTCTGTAGACCAGGCTAGCCTAGAACTCACAGAGACCTGCCTGTCTCTGCCTCCTAAATGCTGGTATTAAAGGTGTGCACAACCATCGCCTGGCTAGAGTTCTACATCTTGATCCTAAAGCAATACGAAGGGACAGATACACTTCCTCTAACAAAGCCACATTTCCTAATAGTGCCACTCCCCATGGGCCTACGGAGGCCATTTTTATTCAAACCACCACAGTGTAAGCTTGTGTGTGTGTGTGTGTGTGTACGCGCGTGTGCGTGTGTGTGTGTACATGTGTGTGTGTGTGCGCGCGCACGTGTGTGTGTGTGCACGTGTGTGTGTGTGTGTGTGTGTGTGTGTGTGTGTGTGTGTGTTTCCGTCCCTTTGTCCCACTCACAGAGCCCTCATAGGAAGGGGCCATTAGTGTGTCTTAGAGTCCCGTCTGATGCTCTGGGACAGCCTGTGCTACCTCTACCTTCTGAGGAGGTTGCTTAAGTGTTCACCTCACTTCTGGCCCCTTCCTGTGCTTGGAGCCCATGTCAAGAGCACATTTCCTGTGGGTGACTCAGCTTGGACTGGGTCCACCACCTTCCCGTAAGAAGCAAGTCCCCTGACCCACGAGTGTCCCCACATCTCCTCTGAAGAACACACCCTGCTCTGTAGTGGCCACTTTAAAATCAGCGCTTCGCTCAGGTTACCCCAGGAGTGACTGACTGTCTCCTGCAGCCCAGCAACATCCCATTAGAAACCTTCCCACCCATCACGCTCCATCCATCACGCTCCATCCATCACGCTCTCCTGTTATTTATTAGCACAAGCTCACTCTATGGAAACGATTTCACTGTGACTTTGTACACATTGCACACCTTGAGCACAGCCCACCCTCCTGTCCTCTCGTCTCCGCCCCTCCTACCCCGCAGCTGCCCTTCTGCCTTCTTGTCTTCTTTTAAATCTAGATTTCTGCATGAGAGACGTGTGATGGTTGTCTTTGAAAGTGAGTGTTCTATTTCACGTAACATGGGATTTCCCTGCAACTGACGTTATGTGTAGTGCTGCTGTGTGCGCATGTGTGTGCCAGCGTGTTCCTCCAGTAGATCTCTCACTGAATCCGGAGCCCACACATTTGGGTAGACTGCCGAGAGCCTGCCCTCCTCTGCCCCGGGATGGCAGTGTGTGGGGCGTGTTGCAAGAGTACTCCCTGAGCCTAGCTCTTGTGTGGGTCGGGTGCCAGGATCGAGCTAAGGTCCTCGGGCTTGCCCAGCACCTGACTAAGCCATCTCTGCAGCCCCAGTTTGTACTTCTTTATGGCAGAGTAATTCTCCATTCCCCATGCCCTCCACATTGTCCTTATTCGTGTATTCTCTGAGGGACACCTTGGCTGACTCCAGAGTCTGGCTCTTGTGATTAAAGCTGTAGTAACTGTCAGGTGAGGTTATCTATGGTGTGTGTAATGATTTTCCCACAGCAGCTTACCTTCCACCAACCCCGTGTAACGCCCGCTTCAAAACACCATGTGCATTTGCTTTTCTCCTCTGCCTCTCTTTATCCTTTTTAACGTGGTGACATCCATTCCGACCGTGGCGGGATGGGAGATCCGTGTAGTTAGGATTTATGTCTTCCTGAAGATGACTAAGAATTTCCACGTGTGTCTTGTCTGTGTGTACTTCTTGGAGAACCATTCTCTTGCCAGTTTTCGGTCTGACCCGTATGTTCTTTTCTTTCATTTAGAAACTGCCGCCCTAATCACGGGCATTAGGGACCTTTGGTTTAACAGTGCTCCCCGACCTTAGACCTCGGACATAATTTCTTCCCCTCTCCTTCGCTTCTGATGGAAATGTGTGGTCCCTTTGCTCCTCTGTTCTGGGCAGGGCTTTTAGCTCTTTTTTACCGTACTCCACGGTCAGAGACAGCCTCAGTGTTGCCTTCCCGTGTGCCACAGCAGGCTGCAGTGTGTGCCCTTCAGAGTGCAAGCGTTTCCAGAGAGGGAGCAAGCTGGCATTGATCTGACTCGCCCACTCTTCCTCGCCAGCTCTCCTTACATCTAGGTTTGACGGAAAATTTTGCAAACAAATTAATTTTGATAATTCGTGTTAAACACAAAAAGATGTGAAGTGAAGGGAACTGCTCAGAATTCCCAGATCGAGGACTGTCTGCTGTGGGAATGAGCAACTGTACGAAACCCAAGGCCTAGCCCAGCAACACTGGTAATTCACTTCCCACTGAAGCTCCTCAGAGCAGGATGTGTCTGTCTTTGCTTTGGTCAGAAGACAGAGCTCAGTGAGTGGAGGTGGGGCAGACAGAAGCTTCTGGAGCCCTAACAGTAGCTCTCTTTCCCTTTCACGTGTCCACGTACCCTTGATGTGTGTGGCTTAGGCTGTTTAAGTCTCAGTATTCCGTTTACTCCCAGTCCGGAATAGTAAAGTAACTTGTAATAATTAATCTTGTTCTAGTTGTTAGAGGTCATAAAATACAAAATATAACAGCTTTCTCGTGCAAAAAAAAATTTACTTTTTAAGAAAAAGGAAGTACATGTTGCTTCAGATGTGGACACCCCCTAGTTATGACTGGACTGTAGGCAGGCCAGGCTGCTGGTCCCACCCCGAAGCCGTGCTGTAGAATGCTGCAGTTTTCTTTCATTTAATTCCTCAGCATAACTCTATCAATTTTTTTATTTTTAATAATCTTGCTTTCTTTTGAAAAGTAGGTCCGGGAGGCACTGAGTTAGCGACATTTCATTTAAAAGGCATTATTTAAAGAGATTGCTCTACATCATGAGTGACGGAGCAGTGCAGTTTGAGACAGGGTCTGACTGTGTAGCCCAAGGGGCCTGGAATGTGCCAGCCTCTGTGGTGGAGGCGGAACCCTTCTGAGTGCCCACGGCTCTCACCGCTGAGCGTGCACACTCACACCTTCACATACTGTTCCATGTTCTCCACTGTTTGAGGCATGTGTACCTCGCTACCTCAAAAATGATTTGAGCCTTTGTACAGGAGCCACATTTTTCATGGACGCGTCTCCTGCTCATCTCTCTGCTGCAGACTTGACTGACGCACTGTGCCAGCAAACTTGCATTTGTTAAGTGGGTCAAACTGGAATTCCGGGTGGAATTGGCTTAGGGCACTCATTCTTCCATACGCTCAGTCCTGTCCTTTTAAATTGACGACAGTGAGCTGCCTTGTGTCAGAAGTTACGGTTTACCTGTCAAGTAAACCATGCATTCCTAAAGGGCGGTGATATTTTGGGTTGGAGTGGACAATTTATGTCATATTCTGTGGCTTCTCAGTAGATGGAGAAAAAGAAAAGAACAAAATCTCCCTCTCGGGTTTGAGTTTGTGTTTAGACTTTGAAATACTGTAATGTGTGCTTTTTAATATTTAAGATAAGAAAACCATACGTCTTTAAGTATAAAAGGTTTAGGTTAGTCAGATATAAATAGTTTCTTTTACACATTCAGAGTGCCCTTTTGAATTACAGGTTTAAAGCAAAAGTCAGGGGCTGGCGGGAGGTTCTTACTGTAAGAGCGCTGAGCACGAGGGCCTGAGTTTGGATCTCAGCATCCACTTCACAGAGCTGGGCATGGCTTCACCTGCTGGTGATCCTAGTCCTCTGGGAGGAGATGGGAGACAGGAGTCACTGGGCTCGCTCCAAGTTCAGTGAGATAATAATGTTAGAAGGGAATAAGGTGGAGGGAGAATGATTAAACAGGGCACCACACTCACATACATATGTCATATCCACTCCCCACCACACACACGCACACACACAGATACATGTACACACACATATACATGTACACACACACGTGTGTGTGTGTACCGGCATCTGCGGTCAGGAGGGGAGCGCTGGCTGACCTGCAGGTAGGACAGGCTCCTCTCTGCCCACCTTGCTTACCTGTTCAGGCACCTGCTCCTTTTCTGCATAGTTATGGTATTTGCTTCTAAATCAGTTTGCCTGGGTAATTCTCAGGCTCACATGGTGAGCAACTCAATTTCCCTTATTCACGTAGTAGTAGTAGTATCTGCCGTAGGCTGAAGCAAGGCTGGGGCAGTGTGCCTAGCATATATTAGGGCTGTTTTTGACAATGACCATTTACTGTCTGTCTGTTCCCTGATCTATCTATCTCCCTCTATCCGCACTACCCTCAGCACAGCACATGGCATCTAGCTGATCCTTGGAGCAACTGTAGTGTAGCTAGTCTGTGGGGCATTTTCTGTCATGGCATAATCTGTGTTACCTTTGGGAAGGCACATCTGGCTCCCATCCAGAACTCTGAGCTTTGTGGTGTGGTGTCACTGTGTCTGGCTGGTGCATCTGCCCCTTGTGAGCACACAGAGGGTTGGGGCTAGAGTACATGTGTTTAATTTTACCTGTTCCACAAACTCAACATGTCAAACACATTAGGCTCACCATCAATATTCCTTAACTGAATTAAAGCCGTTACATGGGCTGTAAAAATAGCAACTCTGTCCTGTTTACCTAACAGAGTCACAGGTGGAAGAAAACTCAGTCCCGGATTTTTTCTTGGCCCCTTGAACACTCACACTTGGAAGCCTTGAAAGTTGTAACTGCTCAGAGTTCCTTAGCCTTTAGCTTAGGGGACTTCATTCTCCTGAACTCCCATGTCTGCTGAGGAGCCAGAAGAACCCCACAGGGAGACAACTGTTACAGAACTGCATCAGCACCTGAGTGGGGCGTGCACGGGGCAGCCGTGGGAAGCACGCTGTGGCTCAGTGGTCGGTGGGAAGCTTGGCTCGTGTTTGCACTCTGGACGATGGCTTCCAGAGGCACACAGTCAGATCACAAAGACCCCCCTGCTTCTCTCTCTGCCATTTTAAAACGTGGATTTTTATATCTTTGGTAGTCTTTTGAAATATTTTTCTTTCTCTAGAGTGTTGCCTCTCAGTATTCCCTGTCTTTTCAACCTTTATATCTGTACATATGTGGGAAGCCTGTACAAATGTAATAAAGACATTATATTACAAAAAGGCATGTGGGTAGATGGGGCCTTTTTAACATGAAGCAGGCAGGGCCAGGCATGGTGCACATCTTTAATTCTGCACTCAGGAGGTAGAGGCAGACCGTTCTCTCTCTCCAGGCCAGCAAGGAGTTTACAGTGAGACCCTGTCTCAAAACCACAGTGATAACAACAGGCACATGTAAAACTTCACTGATGCTGTCAGACTGGGAGAAATGTTGAAGGTGTCAGACTTCCTTACCTGGGCAGGGGTAGTCTTGAAACCACGCGTTGCCTCGGGGATCCTGGCTGCTTCTGTCTAGCAAGCATCAGGGTGGAATGGTGCCAGCACTATGTCTGTCCCTGCTGTGCTGTGCTGTGCCCTGCTGCTCTGGGATGCTGCCCATTTCAGTGAAAGCTCTCATTTAGAAAGAGCTCAGGAAAAATGTGTGGTATGTACATTCTTCCAAAGACATGCATTTCTCTTGGTAAACTTTGCTGTTGGTGGGTTTTCACTCTGGTTAGCGTGAAGCAGGGGCGGGGCCACACGAGCTCACTGATAGACCCTGGTACATCCCTGGTCCTGTGTTTTTTACAAAAATTATTAACCCGGCATTTTGTTTGAAAAGCACACTTTAGCCTTAGTTGAATACTGATTTACTCTCTTAATTTTCAGACTTGAAGGAACTCAGAAACAAGGTGGCCTCCCTGGGTAAAAGCAAGGAACATAACTCTAAATAGGTTTCTCCTTGGGCATCACACTCCGGGCTGCTGGGTCCCACGCCTGGTTTCCACATTCTCTACTCTCTGCCTTTTAGATCACTTTAGTCGTAAGAGTTCTAGATGCCTTTGGCCATCTCCATTCTAGAGCTGCTAAAATCTGTTCAGACCGTGTGAGTGTCAGTGTTGTTCAGCCCTGAAACCAGTAGATACCTTCATGTCCTGCCTCCTCTGCCGTCTTTGTGGCATGTGCTTCTGAGGAAGAGTCCACCCTGTGTGGCACCTGCCAAAATGACCAGTCCCATCCCCCTACCCTGCAGCACTAGATCAGAAGCTGTGGTACTTTTGGTGACCTTCTGAAACAGTCATCAGAGCAAACTTAAAACCCACTGCCCCTGTACCTCTAACCGTTCACAATGCAAGTGTCCTAGCTGTGGTCCCCAGAAGATGCTACCCGACTAGGCATACAGGCATACGTCACCCACTGCCATCAGGCACATCATTTAGGTGAGGCTCTGAGGTACAGGCATGGGCTTGGGTACCCTGACGGCTTCATTGTACACTGGCAACATTACCCAGCTCTCCCCCACCACACCCAACCATCGCTCGCTTTCCTGCTTGAGTTGGTACTGACATGCTTCAGGGGTGACTCTGACCTTTCACAGTAGCTCTGTAGTGAGATTCTTCTCAGGAAAGGGATTCATGCTTTATGGGGTATTATTTCTCAAATTGTCTTAAACGTTGTAAACGCTAAAAGTGTGGGTGTGAGGATTATCTTTAAAAGGACACGTCTTTGTACCTTTTTGTTAGGTAAGCATGTCAAGAAAAACAGTCTTGGTCACCATGGGACGTTGGTTTGGGGAAGTGACGTTGGCACAATGGTCAGGCTGCTTTATAAATTGGTATTTACGGTCACCATTTTGAATTTCCAAAGGATGCTGAAATCGTTTAGACAAGTACTGAGAGTACCGAGCTTCCTGTGTAATACTTAGCTATGCCATTGGGATATATGTGTACGTATGTATGTATGTATGTATGTATGTATGTATGTATGTATGTATGTATTTTAATTAATTATTGTCTTTGACTGCAGGAGCTCTTACCAAAGTAAAGGAGAGTAGACGACACGTGGAAGAAGGGAAGATGGAGGTCCAAAAGGCCGACGGCATTCAAGACCGCTGTAACACTATTTCCTTCGCCACGTTGGCCGAGATTCATCACTTCCATCAAATTAGAGTAAGAGACTTTAAATCACAGATGCAGCATTTTTTACAACAACAAATAATATTTTTCCAAAAAGTGACGCAGAAGTTGGAAGAAGCTCTTCATAAATATGACAGCGTCTGATGGCTGCACATGGGACGGCGCACCTGTTTTCAGTTCAAGGATAATTTCTACAGCAGAGCAGAAACTGCTTTCTAAGAGCTATTGCCAACTATAGGCGGTGGTACAAGGACGGTTTTGTGTTCAACTGAAACCCGGCTGGATATATAATTATGTAGGAGAGAAGCAGTTAATATGGTTATGTAGCAGAAACAGTACCACACTTTGTAACTAAATTATACTATGTATGCCCACACTACCATTGTAACTTTTGATAATGATTATACTATTTGCCTTATTGCTTTTGAAGTATGGGTATATTAGTGTGTACTTTGTAGACCTCAAAGCCCATGAAGAGTCTCAAAGAAGCTGGCTGGGTGAAGCCTGCTGAGGATGCCTTTTTAGTCTCATAGATCGAGATGACCTAAACTCAACCTACTCTGTTTACAAACTCCAACTAGAGCAGCTCTGCGACTTTGTGCCTTCAGACCGGTTGTTTTCCTTTCTGTCCCACCTGTGTTCGAGCCCCAACTTCTGATGGAAGGAGCGAAAGGCGGGCACTGGTGACAGCCGATGAAAACCTCCCATTTCTGGGTCAGTGGGAGAACCAGTGGCCATCACTTTGCACAGGAAGCATCGCCTGGTAAGATGCTGGCAGTGACAGAGGCATGAGACGCTCGCTCTGCTGTCTCTGGGTGTGAAGTCTCGTAGGGGAAAAGGCAGCGCGCCGTACTCCCTTACAGCTGTCTGTAGCACACGGCCTCGACTCCAGGGTCACACAGACTGGGCCTGGGGGTTTCAGCAATGCCCTTAGCACGTGGGGAAGAATCCGATCGGGGATAAAGTATAGAAGCAGTGGGTGACAACGCACTCCGTCTTAGTTTGGGGGAGGGTCTCCTGTCTTTTTTTTTTTCTTTCTTTCTTTTTTAGCTTGAAATTTCCTTTTAATGTTCAGCTTTCTGTTTTGATTTCAAATGGATCTACACTGTTAACTGAATGATGAGACTCCACTGTGATTCACTCGTTTACTTAATCAAAAAATTTCAGGGATGTCTGTAAATTTCAGTGTTGTGCACAACAAGAAGTGCTGTTGGTTGATTTAAGGAGGGACCAGAAATAATTTCTACTATTCCAGTACTGAAGGAAAAAAAAATACTGATTTATACTGTTTTTAAAAACTAAATATTGATAAAGCCCCCCCGTCAGAAATTTAACCTTAAAAATTATTTTAAATATCATCCTATATTATTAGAAGGGAACTACAAGTGACTGATAAATACCAAAAAGATTCACAAGCAGCTTCATTTAAAAAGCACAAAGAGGTTCTGGTGTGAAATGCCCAAATCTCAAATGTTTTCTGTAGTTTTCTGTAGTTCTGAGTTTACAGATGTAAAAGCTGTCCCTGAAGGCTGAGGAACTTGTATCTGCTGTCCCTGTGAACTACACTCGCACCACCCCAGAAACCCTGGTGCTGATAGGGTAGCTTGGGGGTACAGTCTCAGAGGGGGTGAGCCACAGTCACCCAACGGGGTCAGCTTGCAGAAAGACCAAAACAGGAAAGGCGAGTGGGATAATCACTTAACAGCACATTCACTCTCTACGAAGTAAT
The DNA here is from genome assembly GCF_011064425.1 of Rattus rattus. Taxonomy (NCBI): domain Eukaryota; kingdom Metazoa; phylum Chordata; class Mammalia; order Rodentia; family Muridae; genus Rattus; species Rattus rattus. The sequence continues at coordinate 183,201,529 of NC_046156.1, forward strand.
CACATATGGGTTGAAATTTGAAGAGCAGATTGTGATCATTTTGACCTCTGGTCAAATCCTTGTACTTGAGAACTTTGAGGCGGACGTGGCATCACGTGGCGTTGCCTTTACTACAGGCCCGTGGGACTGTTGCCAAAAGCCGTGTTCTCTGAAAAAAGCAGTCCCTCTCGTTGACTGCAAAGTACAGTTAGGTAAAGAAAACCCATATATATTTAAAAAACAATTTTATTCCAGAATTTTGGACGTTATAAGTTTGAATTGTCACTGAAGAAGCAAGCTCTCCTCATTTCAAATAATTTGGTCACATTTATTTGCCTCTTCGTTTTGATGGTGGTTTGATTCTTTTTTCTCCTAATGAAGTTAGTAAACTTGTGCAGTAGTAGCAAGGACATTACCTGAGGTGTCTTGTATGATCGTGGTTTAGCCAGGGTGGACACAGCTTAAATCACAAACTAAAGATCAAAGTACAAAGACGTGTGCAGTCCACGCTGCCTCCTCCCAAGATAACTTTCCTCCCTCCTAACCGTGTAGCATAATGCCACCAACTCATGGGGCTGTAAATGAATTCTGTGGGTTAATGCACCAGACTTACCAGTGTCCATTTTCATCCAAGATCCTTACTCTCTAACGTTCTTGGTCCTATTGAAACATTTCAGTATCTAAACATACTGCAATGTTAATACCCAAGAGAAAAGCCATTACGTGTATGCTGGTCACATGATCAGTGTGGTACAGTTTTGTTACTGTTGTTGTTTTGTTTCGTCGTTTCTGTTTTTTTAAATAAACTATCACGCCCTTCAAGACATCACTTGTCTTTATTTCCAGACCTTGTAGTTTTGCTATGTAACTGTGTATAAAGGGAGGGTGGCCCTGAGCCTGGTCTTACCTTTGAATTGCAGGCAGGGAGCTGTTTATGGGTGGTAGGCATGGTGCAGTGAGACTGGTTGTACACCTATGCGGTTTTCTAGGTGGCTGTGTCCAAAGGCACAGATCATACCCTGAATGGGGAAGCACATTTGAAAGTGAAACATCACAACCCATTGGCAGACGAGAGTTTCTCAGGCTTCCCTGGTGCTGTAATATAGCAGACCCTCAAATGCTGGCTTTTAACTGACTCGTATTTGGTTGCTGTTCTCATAACTAAGAACCTGAAAGACGTTTCAGTTTGTCAAAGTGAACACATCGTGTGTTTCTATGTACGCCTTCACATGCTCAGTGTCTACTAAGGTCCTCCATCCAGGGGCTTTAGTTCTCTCTGAATCAAATCCTCCCTCCGAGCCTTTAATGTCCTGGGCGTTATCTGCTTTTCTCATTTCAACTTTATCTCTGGTTAACAAAGTTAGTCAAACTGGGTATTATTTATTTTGAGATGAGAAATGTTGAATATCGTCTACTTCCTTCAGAATGTCATGAGTAGTGTGGGTCAGACGCGTTTATTTTTCCAAAAATAAACAAAGGTTGCTTCGTCCTCAGCTTCAGTCGAATGCGTTTCTTCTTTCACCAAGGAAGCGTTCTCTAACAGGAGACACGTGCTTTCCGTCGGCTTCCGGCTGTACTGGCCACTTGCACGATCCGTGGAACTCTGACGGGATTAACGTCAAGCCCTGCACCATTCAGGTGGTCTCACTCAGTATTTATGTCAGTAAGCGGAGATCTTTGAGATGATAGTTAACTTGGATCCAACCCCAAACACACAGTAGGTGTCAAAGTGAAATCCTTACAAACTGTCTGCAGTGGTTACAAGAAAGGGGTGTTCTCAAACCTGCCAAACCCAGCAAACGGTGTACAAGGGACCTGGGCTGTCCCACGAGGAGCCAGAGTCCCCGGGGATCATGTTTGCTCCCTTTGGGGCGTTGTGAGGTGATCTCTGCATCATTACAAACCTGCCTTCCCTCTACCTCAGCCCCTCCAGCCTTCCTTTCTTAAAGAACCTGCAAGGGAAGACAGGAAGTGACTGACTTCTCTCACCATGGACTGTATCTCATGGTCCACACAGCGAGCCTCTGAGGAGGAGGAGTCCATCCGTTGCCATTTCTGTGTGAGTTAAACCCTAGGGAGGCCTGTGTCTTTTCCCAGAGATCACACAAACTAAGGGCTACCCCTGACACTCATTCTGGGATCTGACTGAAGCCTGTTTTAACTGGCTTTATTGGGTTACATATCTCTGCTCCTTAACATTCTCTAACCCTCCTTCCCCCATGCTGGGTGGATAAGAACCCTAGCATTCTTTGGCTGTGACCTGAAGGTGCAGAAGAACCGTCTAAGTCTGCTTTGCTGGGGAGAGTGGTATGGAGCTCTGTCCTAATGGAAAGAACTGACTGAAGTCTTGACAGACGGGAAGCTGTTAGAGCTCATTGATGCCACCTAACTCCCGCCCCGTACAAGTGAGTCGTGCCATAAGAATGGCCTTGGTTGAGTGTGGGTTGAGATGTTTGATCCCAGGTAGAGATGCTGACAAATACTACTTGACCACACAGGTAGGAGCAGCAGAGTGTCCTCAGGTGTTAAGTTCTGGTTACTAAGAAAGAGCACAGAAGGACAGATGCTGCTGTACCAATACTCTGGACAGGAACCAGGAAAAACCCCACCGTGGAAGCCAAGCCTTTTGGCTCTACCCCAGGCCTCTGAGGTGGAGAGAAGTCAATCGGGGTTGGCTGGAGGCCACAAGTTCTAACTAGGCACGGATCCCTTAATGCCCCTACGCCATCATTCTTGTGGTAGACCTAGAGCTCACATACGTGATAGTGGCTGTCTGTCTTTAAGAACAGTCAGTCCATCCTCACTGGTAAAGTATTTGAGTCATGCAGATATTGAGGACAAGACTGATTGTCCCGTGAAGTTAAGTTCAAGAGGGCCTGAAACACTCCAGAGGGTGTTCTGTTGCCTTGTGACTTTGTTAGCCCATTGAGAAATGGACTCTGAGGTTGCAGTCTTATTTTCCCTGTGCTTCACATTTTCATACACTCCAGGAAATGACTCTCAGGCCCTCAGGGTTGCTGGGTTGGCAGGCTATTGTGCAAGCTGAGCCAGCACATCAGAAGAATGACACTTTGGAGCCAGAGGCCTGGGTCAACTTCCTCACACCCCATATGACCTCAGGCAGTTGGCTGACCCATCCTTGCCTTGTCTTGCTCAGTAGACCTCCTAAGAGTTCATCACACTGGGAGCCTATTGATTCAGACCACCATGGAAAATCCTTAGTCGTTTTGCAATTGTCTTTCTCTAAACAGATATTGGAAGTGATAATTGATTCCAGAATTAGGTAATGACTATCACATGACCTTGAGCTAGTGTATGTGTCTAATCTGCAGCCTATAGGCCTCATGTGCTCCGGACAGTGAGTTATTTTCATAACTCTCTTGGATAATCCTCGATCCTGAGCTTCATAGATGACAACCGTGTGTTGCAATGTCTGCTGGTTGTGCGTCCCTGGGCTTTTCTGAGCTAGTTTTCTCATTTTTAAGAGGATATAATGACTCCTCAATAAAGACGGCACCAACTGGATGGCAAATGACCCCTGAGCACAAAGGTGGAAAAAGGGGTAAAACAAAGGTCCCCAATTATAGGGTTCAAAGTGACATGAAAGGTTTGGAAAATGAGAACACGGTGGCAATAATGCCATGGAAAAGGAATCCCCAGCAGGGTCCCAGGCAGGCTTGAGTTCCTGCTTGGTCCAGGACAAAACCTTCCTCCATCAGCCCCACTCTGCAGAGCCCAGCCCAGCCTCCTGATCCTGCAAACCTGACTCCCATCACTCTCAGATGCCGTGCACTGATGAAGGGGTTTGGGGTCCGACTCATCCTTTACCCTTGGGTACCGATCCCCTGGCTTTCTAAGAGCTAAGTGCCAGTGTTTTTAGGGAGTTGTCCCATAGCTCTAGGCAAGAAGAAAGAGCGGAAGACAGCTCAGAATTCTGCTTTGATTTGCCAAATTAATAGTGGTCCCATTGAGTCACTCTTCTACCTCTTACCTTGTACTTGAAACCCAAAGGAGCTGCCTGCCCGGTGTGGGTTCCTCGCTCTCACCTTATCAAGACGCAGGCGTTTGGGCTGGTCAGTGCCTTCTCTCCGGGAAGCTGAGTTCTTGGTGCCTTGGGGCCACTTTGGAGGCAACCAGGGCTGATGTTCAGTGTTAGTGTAGCTCAGGTTAGATCAGATAATTTGTTACTTTTGTTACTTCTGTTCTACTTTTGTTCAACCCGACTGTTTTAAAAAATAGCTTATTCCTTAAAATGGTTCCCTTGGGAACAAAAATCTTAACAAAACAAAACCGAGGTTCAGTCAAGGATTTAGCAAACCAGATTCAACCTAAAACTGACACTGCCTCTGAGTACTTGTTATCAAAATATTTCAAATCATTTTTTATATCACCTGGCCCGTCTGGGAATTCTCTTCCAAGCTAGCTGGAGTGGGTAGGCGGTAATGTGCAGCCTAAGGCTGTGTGAGCTTAACTTCATAGACTGCATAAATCACAAGGCCTTCAGGAAAGTAAGCTGGGATTCCAGAGCAAATGGAGCTTCCTGAAATGTTAATGGCTGTTAGCCTAGAATCCACGGAAAATCTGACCTCTTTATATGCCGACGTTGACACGATCCTATGATACACGTCCACAGTGTCTAAAGTACCAAAACCTGTGTATCGGTCATTTTAAAAGATAACGATGCCATGTGTCTGTAATCCCAGCATTCAAGAGTCAGAAGCTGGGGCATTGCTAAATTCTAACTTAGCTTGATCGACATAGCACCATAGGGCCCACGTAATGAACCTTCTCTCAAGTAAATAAGAATCTATGTCAGTATAGAATTTCCAAAGAAGATTAAATGAAATAAGAGAAAATATCTGTCATGCTATTCCAGTAAACAGAACAAATGCTTATATGTGGTTGGTTATTTCATACATGCCCCCAAATTGGTAACAAGGTTATGCTGTTTGCTTTTGGGGCTGAGGACTTGGGGTAAAGAGCGGGGAGGCCTGTTGGATCTTTTGTGTTTGAATGATTGACCCTGTTTGGTACTCCAAACAGAGCTGGAAATAAAATTTGAAATTGATAAAGGGACCAGGAACGTTTAAGAGGGATGTCAGAGAGGTGGGTAGGGCCACAGCTCAACGCCCCTGGGACCTTGAAACAAATCTGTTCACTGTGGTAGCCCTTGTTGAGACCCACCACTTTTGGAATAACTGGACCATACACTGTAAAGACAAGTGTGACCAGGCCATGGCCTCTTGTTTTGTGTACTGTGAGCTATCCATTTGTCTTTCTGATTAAAAGCCCTCCCGGCTACTGATCTGTGTGAATCCCTTTTTGAAGCTCCCTTCTCAGCGTCTGACCCCTCCTCTGTGCTCATGTTACTGTCATGGTGGCATTTAGCCGACAGTTACCTGTGGGTTCAAGGCCAGGACTTCTTTCTCTTACCATCTATATGTGAGTCTGATTCTCGGGCATGATTCTCTTTTCTGTCATCACATCCATGCTTAATCCACAGGACTCTTCAGCAATTTGGTGGGCAAGGAAGCTGGGGCTGGGGAGGGCTCACAGTCACCCCTAGAAAATAACAGATCTAGAAAGAGGCAGCCCTGGGAAGTGAATACAGGTCACCTGACCCCACAGCTCCCAAGGCAGTCTAAATCACTTGTCACCTGGGGTGATCCCATGCAAGGTCTCTGTCTCCTCCCTGTCCCTGTCCCTTTCCCAAGAGCCCCGCTGTTCAATGAACCAGCAAATGCAGGCACAGGCAGCCTTAATCGCAGAAAACCCGAGTGACTCCCCAGGTTGGTGAATGATACCAAATGGCACTTTAAGAAACAAATGAAATGGAGACATTTGAGCCCTGTGCACCAGCACTGCCAGCACACACAGCCGCCTTCCTGTGAGGGCCTCTGTTCACAAAGACGGGCCTCTGTTCGCCTTCCAGGAGAATGGCGGGCCGGCTGGCCGCAGAGCGAGCGGCCACAGAGCTGCTTTGTGCAGCGGGGCACTGCCTCTGTGCGCCAGCCTGCCGATGCAGATTTGTGGCCCTGCAGAGTGACAAATCCCCCGCCTCCCCTGCACATCACACCCTTTTGAGCCATTCATGAATGGATGGCTGTTGGGTTTTGACCGGCAAGTCCTAGTCTGCTAAGTTGCTGCTGCTCAGAGGTGGGAAAAGCCTTTAGGAATCAGGAGGAAGGGAAACCTCTTGAGCTGGAGGCCCGGGAAAACTTAGCATCGCCAAAGCTGCTGGAGTGGAAAGCCCTATGACTGTGAAAAACATGTACTTACTATAAAAGCCTTTTTACTTAATATAAAAGCCTCCAGTGAAACAGACCTCAGACCAACACGTTCGCTGCTGGGGACAAGTCCTGTGGAAACCATCGTTTCTTCAAGGACACTTACCCGGATGAGCTACACATTGAAGTAAATTCGTTTCAAAAGCTCACGAAGGCATCTGTCTATGCGGTAGAGAGATGTGGGTGTGGGGTGATGAAGTGCTTCATTCACTCGACAAAACTACTTGGCTGCCTATTGTGTTATAGACTCTGTCCTAGGCCTTGAGGTGCAGTAGTGATAAAACTCACCAGACTGTACATCCTACCGTATGGAGAATGGGAACAAGTTCGTTAGTGACATGAACAATTAGAAGAGAGCAAGTGTTCCAGGGACGAGCCGGAGGATGAACAGTGAGGGACAGATTTGCTAGGAGCTGGTCAGGAGAGGGCTTACAACTTGAAGGATTTTAGAGAGAGCCACATGGATTACCAAAGGCAGAATGTTGCAGGGCATATAGAGCAGAAGCAAAGGCCCTGGGGCAGGAGCATACCTAGCATGGTTGAAGGATAGCAGGGCATGTGGTTATGTGAGGAAAGGTGGGTGAGGTGGGGTAGTCTTGCAGGGTTGAGTGGGAGATTAGCCTAGAGGCGAGGGGGGAAAGAGCAGAGGGGGTCAAATAGGTCAGGGAATGATGTGCATGTCCTCTAAACAGGATGAAGAGTTCAGTGGAAAAGGTTAGGATTTGCTTTGTGGGACCTGAACAGTGGCCCCTGAGCCTGTGAAGAAAGGCAGGCTAGACTTATAGAGCGCTTTGAATCCTCCAGTGTGGGCGTGGTCTATACCAAGATTGTGGCAGAGGATGCTCAGGGCAGCTGGGTTAAGGCCCTAGGCCAGAACAGCATATCCCCAGGTCCTCGGCAAGCCCAGGAGCAGTTCCTGTGTCTTCTGGGCATCTATCATGGGTGACCGCCTACTTTTGATTGTTGACTTATTTGTACTTTATTGACTGCATTGCTCAGTGAATTGTTGATTCCCTTAGATAGACTTTCCTATGTACTGCTTTTATAAGGTAGCTTGGGGGAAGGGGGTTAGCCTATCTAAGTCCTAGGACCACCTCACTACTGTCTTCAGGTATAATGCCCTGACCTAGAAAACCGCCTTCCAAGTCTCCAGGTACCACATCTATTTTCAGTTTTTGATTGAGTTTCCTGAGAACTTTGCCTCTGGGATCAATTGAGTCTGCCTACTTGTCATAGATTCTGGTCATCCCTGGGATCTCCATTGCAGGTCTAGGTCTGTCCATCAACCCTGGGTACTTTAGTACTGCCTGGTCAGGATGCTGCCACTTGACATTGCCGGCTGAGTTAGCCGGCAGTCTGAGGATTCTCTTGGATTCCTTCCCACTGCCCAGGGCACAGTCGGTTTCCTAGCTTTCTGTAGCATGGGCTTTTAGCTGTTTGCTTGCTTGCCAGGCTGCCACGTCTCCAAATTGACATGCAAAGCTACTTATCCCTCTCTTAGTACTTTTGGTTCTCCTCCTCCGCCCCCCCCCTCCTTCTTCTCCTTCTCCCCTCCCCCTCCATTACTTACCTGCAAATGAACTAGCAAAACCATAGATTCTTTTCCTTTTGGATATGATCTTTTGGAACCAAGTTTTACATCAACATCACCCAAGGACCTTTAAAAATGTTATTCTGCTGGGCTGGAGAGACGGCTCAAGATGGTTAAGCTGGTGCACTCGTGCTTGCTTTTGAAGAGGACCTAAATTCATTTCTTAGCACCCACATTAGGTAGCTCACAACCGCCTGTAACTCCAGCTCCTGGGGGATCAGAAGTGTCCAGGCACGTACACGTATGTGCACATGCATGCATGCATATACACATAATTAAAAATAATGAAAAGCCTTTAAAAATAGTGTGACGCATAAACCAATCAAGGCAGTGTCTCGAGGGGTGGACTCAGGCACCAGTGTGCTGCGAAAAGCTCCCAAATAGCTCTGAGTACAATGTTACGTTCCTCAAACAAATAGAGCAGGGCCGGACCCCACAAACTATTTCGACTTCTTTACAGCTCAGAAATGCTCTCTGAGTGAGGCCTTATAGAGAGTCCATTAGGGAAGGGATTAGAACAGTGGTTCTCAACTGTAGCGTGTAGTGTCTACTGCCCTGCTTTATGCTCTGGGCAGACTGCACTACCAGCCACCGCTTTGGTTCCCTCGGATGAAAGACATACACATTAGCTTATTTTTAATATATATATATATATATATATATATATGTGTGTGTGTGTGTGTGTGTGTGTGTGTGTGTGTGTGTGTGTGTGTATACATATATATCTATATTAGCTCAATGGCCAGGCATTTCTAAGCCTCCTATAGCTAACCTTTTCCTTACCTTCACTCCTACCGCAACACCTCGAAATCTGCCCTCAGCTTAGTTGCATTTCTAATCTCCTGCCTGCTATCCCAGGCCCAGTCTGGGAAGCAGCCTATGGCCACTCCAACCAAGGTTTCACATGGCTGGTGGCTCTCTTTCCCTCCAAAGCAGGGCAAAACTTTTCCCTCTCCTTCTCCTCCTCCTCCTCCTCTTCCTCTTCCTCCTCTTCCTCCTCTTCTTCCTCCTCCTCCTCTTCCTCCTCCTCTTCCTCCTCCTCCCTCTCCTTCCTCCCATCTGTACTAGCCTGCCTGCAGGAACCTGATGTCCGGCCTCTTCTGCCTAGTCATTGACTGCTAGCATTTTTATTGATTTATCAAGAACCAACTGGGGAGTGGGACCTTCAGCATTCACACTCAGATTACGGTTCAAAGCATCAGAACCACTCCCTACACTCAACCTTCCTAATGCTGTGTCCCTTTCATTCAGTCTCTCACGTTGTGGTGATCCCCAACTATAAAAGCATTTCCTCGCTACTACATAACAGTAATTTTGTTACCATTATGAATTATAATGTAAACAAGTGCTATGCAGGATATCTGATATGTGACCCCCAAAGGGGTTACAACCCACAAATTGAGAACCACTAGATTAGAAGAAGAAAAACATTCACTATATAAACCTTAACTCTCTGCTCCATTACCAGGACCCAAGGCCTGGAGCGCCCTTTGAGTTAATGTGGTCTGGTGTATAATCTGGTCTGAGTAGCACTTTATAGACTGTGTGCATGGGTTAGAGGTAGCGGTTTGCTAACTGTGAATGACTTCGATGCATCATGAAATGTTTCTCATTCTTCAATGCATTTGGGGTTTTCATATCCTGGAAGTGGCCTCAGCCTGCCCGGGAAGTGGGGTTTGGCCAGGCCCCAGACATGGCCAGGAAGACAGAGATATCCAGAAGTTGGATCTTTCCTTTCAGAACTCAAGACATTGGGAAGTCTCCTAACCCTGCCTCAGTGGGAGGTTCCGTGTGTCTCCTATTGCAAAGGTGGAGGACTGAGGATCGGGAAGTTTCAGGAAGTTCCCCTACATCCCCCCTCTCCTCTATTCTGCTTCTTTGCTCTTTAGTTTCTGGTGTTTAACACCGTTCCTGGCACATTGATTTAAGAAATAAAGAGTGTGCTTAAAGACCTTTTCACCCTTAGGTTCTAATTGCCATGTAGTCCCAAGCAGAATGACTTAAAAGCTCAGTGGCCTTCTTCCTCTCTCCCTTCAAGTTCAAATTTGTTGGCAAGACATAAGCCTCTCTCTCAGGCAAAGTACAGAGTCCTCAGTATCCATTGTCACAACACAGTGTTTTACCAGGCTCCTGCAGGTGGGGGTTCCAGCATCTGCTAGGGCTCAGATGTGACACGAGTGTGCTGGAGGCTCGGTCCTCTCCGGTAGTGTTGAAGGTGGCATAGTACCTATAAGAGGCGAGGCCTAGATGGGTAAATCATTGGGGGTACCATCTCTGACGAGGCATACCGTCATTCTTGGGAGCAGCTGTGTTTTCACGACAGCAGTTAAGACGAGAATGAACCCGTCTCTAAGTCTTTCTCTGGCTGCTCGTCTCACATGCGACCTCCTCCACACACGTCCGTGCCATCGTGATGCCTGTTATCACCAGTCCCTCCCAGGCGGCTGACCAGATGGGGTGGTAGTCTTTGTTAGGACAATAGGAAATTAACAGGTACTGTTGCTTACAGGTTGTTGCTGTTGTTGTTGTTACAAAGGATGCTTCAGTGAACACCCTTACTCATTACATTAGCTGTCTGCTATTGTTGGAACACACCATCACAAACTCAGTTACTCAGAAATGCATTACTTTATAGTTCTGGACGTCACAGTCCAAAATAAATAGCACAGAGGTCAAGGTGTCAACAGGATTGCCCTTTTCTTTGGAGACTACAAAAAAAGAGGCTCTTTTTTTTATTTTATTTATTTATTTATTTATTTATTTATTTATTTATTTATTTTGTCTTTTCTAGCATCATGACGATGCCTTCATTTCCTGGCTCCAGGCCTCTCCCATCTTGACAGCCCACACACTGACGGAGTCTTTCCTAGTTTGAATCACTGTGACTCAGTTTCCTCTGCTGTCCTTATTCACATTTAGAAGACCCTTGGGACTACACCGGGCCTAACAGGTATAATCTAGGAGACTCTTAGTAAAGCAAGCTGATTGGCAACCTTTATGGAGGATGCAGCCTCTGTTGCCTCTTGTCATGAATGTAACAGAGTTACAGATTCTCAGATTTATGATGTAAACATCTCTGAGGACAGCCTTATTTAGTTTACCATAATCATCTATCTTTGAATGTTTGTTTGATGATCTCTGTAAAATAAATTACCTAGAAATGAACTTGCAGAATTGGGAAAGATCTGCACACTTCATTTGCCTTCATAAAGGTCTAGAGTTTTACACCCTATACATGCGAGTCCCAGGCCTGTCACCCTCCAGCCTGAACATATTAGAGCACTGATTCATTGTCAGCTTTACTGTTAAAAGTGATTTAGTACTGCAGAATATGAGAACTAATAAAATCGGACACGTCTATTTCCCTACAAGCTGATGTAGCACAGATGTATCCAGAATCCAAAAGCCAGTTGTGTTAGCCTTTCAGAGGACTGTATTTTGCTTAGGTTATCACTCATGTAAGTTCACATGGTCTGAGTACCAACAGTCAGTGATGTACAGGATCAAGAATTAGGGAATACTTACGATAATTTTCTGGCTAAGAATACATACTAGGATTTGAATCCACTGATTTATTAATTTATTGATTTGTGCATTCATATTTAACACACACCTTATAAATGCCAGGCATTCCCAATTTCCAGGAACTTACAAATCCTTAAAGGGGCTAAGACACAAAGGCCAGTACACAGCAAGTAATTGACACTTGATGGTTATATTTGTATAAAACCCATCCATTTGGATGTGTACTGTCCTGTTACAATGGACCACTTTTATTCTGGACATTTCTAGGCTGTTAGGGAAATAGCTACACAATTATGTAATATGAAGAATAGTGACCCAAACTTTTGTCTAGAACAAACGTTTGTCAAATATCAAAAGGGTAGTCTCAAAAACAGACTCTCAGAAATAAGCCAATCACACAGTTTCAGCAGGTAGCACAAGGTGCCTAGAACAGTCAAATCCATAGACACAGAAAGTAAGATCATAGTTGCTGGGGTTGGAGGACAGAATGGGAGTGAATGGTGGATGGGCAGAGAGCTTTAAGGTTTTAGTTTTACAAGAGGTTGGGTGTCAGTTGCTTGGCAGTGTTAACTCTCTTAGTGCTAGTTAACTCCAGACTCAAAGAAAACTGAGAAAGTAAAAATTGCACGTCATGTGTTCCACCATTTAAACCCTTTCAAAAATGCTCTCTTCCAAGCAGTCCTGGGAGCAAGTTACTGTAAGCGCTCAAGTAACATGTCTGTTAGCTACGTCTATTCCTTGCCTGGGTAGTACTTACCCAAACCTCTCCAGTTAGATACTGATTGATCTATGTGACAGATGAAGAGGGCTCCATAACTCTGCAGTCATAAACTAGAATTTGAGCCCAATTTACTTTTCTCCTCTCTTCTCATGCTTTATAACTAAAGGAGCCCAACTGATTTGCACAGAATATCACCCTTTATACTCTCTAAGCCAGAAAGAACCATATTAAAATTGAGCTGGTTCTGTTGGTGGGAGCCTGTAACCCAGGTACTTAAGAGGTAAGAGTTGTGTCGGAGGGTCAGAAGCTTAAGGACACGTAGTGAGTTTGAGCCCAGCCTGGGATAAATGGGCCTTGTCTTAAGAAAGACCAGGATGAAAAGATGATTCCCACAGTAGGGCACAGTAATTCACACGTGTCTAGCTTCAGTAGTCATGAGGCTGAGGTAGGAGGTTGGAAGATTGTGAGTTTCAATCCAGTCTGGGCTATTTCATCAGAACTGTTTTCAAAACAACAACAAAAACCCTACCAAAACCATGAAAAGACCCCCCTCTCCCACACAAGCACAAGTCCCCACAAGCTTATTCATTCAGAATATCAAGGCCTTGGAAATACTCAGCATCTACAAGTTGATGTTACTAAAAAAGTTCTTCCTTCCTCCTCTCTTTCTTTCTTTTCCCCCTGCCCTTCTTGCTGGCAGTGTTAGAGTCCTGCCAAACAGCAGGGCCACCAGCATCAAGGTGACCTGTAATTACACTATCTTTACCAGGGCTCTTTTGTTCAGAAGGCTAGGGCGGATCTGTTAGAGATCACACAAGGGACATGCCCAACCCGCTTCTCCTCCTACTCCCAGCCTGGATGACATCATATAAGAAGTCATTTCCTGCTTGATCCTTATCTCTAATGCTCACTAAATTAATGGCCTCACGTCCTTCACTCTTGTGTGTAGCATTTGAGAATGGAAGTACAATAACTTCCTAATGAGGTTTATGCTTATGACCCCGAAAGGTCATGCATTCGGTTGGTTTTCTCCTCTCAAACGAACAAACACCAAAAACCCCCAGAAACAATAGTTTGGTAGAACAAACGCTGCTGAAATCCAGTGAGCACTACGGCTGAATGTATTTCCAACCCACAAAATTTGCTGAAGACGTGAAACAAGGCCTAACAGACAGTAAGAAGTTTTACAACTGGTTGAAAAGGGGGGCGGTTATTAAAACTATCACTGTGTGATGCTCTGAAGCTGATTACCCTGTACAGGAAGGGATGGTGAAAACAGCAGCAGAACGATATTCCCACCTCGCCACCAGAATGCACAGTTGCCCGTTGCAGAGGGAAACTGGATATCAAGTGAGAAACTGTCAAATTCTTTCGGGGCAATTCAGGTGACTAAGAGAAGCCAGCTGTAAACCGCAGCCATCACCAGGGCTGAGGTGGTTATGAATAGTCATTACGAATGTTCGCGTTTAGATGACTCCACTCCGGAGTCAGGCCGGCTGACCAAACTCACTGAAGACTGACACGCCTCACCACCATTAATTATCACAAACGTTTCCTTCTGTGCCCCAGAGGTTTTGGGGTATCCTCTCGTTGTCAAGTCTTGACCAGGTGCTCTCTAATACAGCAGAGGGACAGGATGTTTACTTTATATGTATATTAGTGGTTTGAAGGTGAAATGATTCTGGGCCTTGGGACTCCTGCCTTTAACGTGAGGGGTGAGGGTTATGCATCTTTCTTAGTCCTATCAACAGGAAGCAGCTATATGGCTGACAGAAACGGACAGAAGGCAATGAGTTCTAAAATTTGAAATTGTTTCATTCGATCGTGATTATTTTGTTCAGAGGGGCAAAGTTAACAAGCTGTTTGGATTGTTCTCAATGGAGGCGATTGGGTTTTTTTTTTTTTTAATGAGAAAATTAATACATGGCAAATGACTTGGAAAGTTTAGGAAGGGTGAGGGAAAACAATCACTATGGTTTTAAGCTATTTTGTTTTGTGACCCCCGACCCCCGCTGAGTCCGTGGCTACCAATCTCTTTCGAGCCTCAGACACCCATGTCACTCTCTGCTGTTGGGTACTAAGAACAAAGTGATTTACAGAAGGTCATATTAGAAAGAAGTGAGACAGACATGGATTTTCTGAAGCTAAACTCTGATTAGCAGGTTACACATATATGCAATATATATGTGCGATTATATATGTATATATTTATATGCATGTTTGGTCTTTAATTTTCCTCATAACCATTCCACAAATTTAAAACTCAAGCATCTTATTTACTCGTATAAATGTGACATTAACCACTTTCTATTCTGTTGTTATTGAATGCTTAAGTTTTTTCCATATTTATACTTGTAGAGATGAGTACCTTTTTTGATACAGAATATTAGCTTTTAATTTCCCTTGTAGCAAATTACTACATACTCGGTGGCTTAAAACATCATATACATGTTGCTTTCTAGTTTTAGAGGACAGAAGTCAGGACTGGGTCTCACTGGACTAGAATGAAGGTGTTGATAGGGCTACACTCGTACTGCAGGATCATGGGAAAATTAATCCCCTTCCGCTTTCCAGCTGGGCTCATGGCTACCTTCCATCTTCATAGCCAGTAAGGGCTGATGAAGCGCCTTTCATAGTACATTCCTCTCATTGACTCTCCTGACCTCTTTTTCTACCAATAAGCTCCTTGGTGACTCTGTTTGGTCTACTTAGGTAATCCAGGATGAGCACCAAATTTCAAACTCACTTGCTTTGCAACTTCAAATCCATGTAACCTCACTCTGTAATATAGCACAATCATAGGAATCATAATTTTGGGGACCCCTGGGGGTAGACATCATTCTGCCCCACATGCAGTATTCTTCTAGAAGTCTATCCAGCAGAGAGAATCAGAGGAGAAGACACAGAGGAAGCTTAAAGGCTACCATGTCAATTAAAACTCTCAACTTATATCGCACTTGGGAGTTTAAGGGTTCCCGTCTTCATCATACTACTGCGAGGCACTGAGGAATACTGATTCTCAGTATCCTCCAGGTCAGCAAGATTATCAATGCTATATCTGTGTGTGATAGGAAATTCAGAACATGAAACTGTACATGGTGGAAACTAGGCTTCTTCCTGACCTGTATCCTCCAAGTTCCTCTACGATGACTCTGGGCTGACAGTAGACATGTTCTGTGTACATAGAAGCCCATATGTGATTGTGTAGCTCCTTTGATATAAATGGTATATACACATTGTTCTGATAGCTTTTGAGGCTTTTACAGTTAATGTGGGAAACACAAAGACCATTTTGGATCTAGAAGTTCTATGCAAGACTGCCACAGTGAATTAACATTTATTTGCTTTAGGCATTTTGACTCTATAGAGACTTCTTATCTCTTACTTAGAGGACTGGATGTGCAGAAACTCTACTTAGTATGGCTATAGCATTGCAGTATCTAGAGGCACAATGGAACAGAAGAGGCATATATGTTTTCCTCCTCAGAGCTCAGCATTGTTCTTACGTGCTGAAAACTGAATAATATACTATGTGATAAGAAGACTAGCTATTGCTGGCTGAGAAAAAAATGTTGGTGTAATATGGAAATATGCAAAATATAGCAGGCGAGCAGATCTCACCACTTTAAATTCATGCTTTTACACAGAATACATGATCACTATGTTTAAGAATCACTTTATGAAACTGTAGTGCTCTGAAACTGGTTTGGAAGATAAATAGATGTGATGGGAAAAAAACTATGATGAAATCGATTCCACCCAGCTTTCCTACAGCCAATCAATAAGCAGGGTGGGTCTTCCAACCTCATTTAAACAATCAAGATAAGTCCCCATGTGCATGCCTAGGGACCTGTCTCCCAAGTGCTTCTAGATTCCATCAAAGCAGCAATTAACACTAGCAAACACATGGTCTAACACAGTTGTGATGACAGAAGTCATGTCTCAGTGTCAAAAGACTGGACACAGGACGGGGACGATACTCCACAAAAGAGTAAAGCTCTTATTGGCTCCGTGGCACCATGTAAAAATGTAGTGTACACCTGTACCCCAGTGCTGAGGGGCACACAGTGGATTTTGGGGGCTCACTGGCCACCAAGCCTCACTGGAATGGTAAACTGTAGGATCAGAGAGAGATCTTGCCTCAAAACCTGATGCAGAGCAATAAAGAAAGCCATTTAGACATCAGCCATTGACCTCCACACATACCCACACAGGCCAGTGTACCTGCGTGTATATATGCACATATGTGTAACACACACACACACACACACACACGTGCATGCTCACACACAGACACACACTACTCACTGAGAGTTTTGACAGCTCTAAACAATAAAGTCATAGACTGTTTATAGGAATATAAATTCAGAAGCTATCAGTTTGTTTTACTTCAAATGTCAGCACATGAAATTTACAAGCCCCTTTCATGTTTGCACGGGTATTTCTCTAAGCTATTTCATTAAAAACAAGGATTGCTAGACTAAAGATAGCCATAAATGACACCTATCTCAGTGTTCTTTGTAATTTCAAAGCATTTGATGGTAAAATGAAACTACATGTAAAGCTTGGAATACTATAAAACAGTTTTTAAAAAAGAAAAGCATATAATTTTATATAAAAATGTACGTGCTAATATTCTACAACACCCTGTATATCTAAAACTGTATAAATGTGTTTTAAAAAAACGGTCATGTATGAGACTGTAGGGATTTGGATTTGTCAACAGTGGAGTGGGGAAGTTGGGGTCAGGCACAGCAAGGAACGGCTTTATACATATATGATCCACGTCTGTTCGAAACTTTACTCACCCAATGAGCTACAAAATTATTATTAAAATTAGCAATAAACATGACTGGTTCAGGGTAGATTGGCAGCTTCCTTTGTTCCACGAGGCCACTCAGATCCAGATTTCCTCCTCCTCTGTCACAGGATTTGACAGATTGAAGATTGAGGTTAAGGACCAGGTTCCTGGGAAGGGGAGATTAAGAATCGCACATGCATTGTCTTTAAGGGTAAGGCATGAATTAGCATATTTCCTCTCTTTCCATGGAGGACCACACACACAGAGAGCTATACCTCGGTGGAGAGGTGCCTGAGAATGGAGGCTCCCCTCCCCCAGAACCCAGCCAGTGACTCATTATTATTGTGGAAGGAGGAAAGATGTGGTGTTGGTCAGCAGCTGCCTTCTTCTCCCCATCTGGTCTTGCTACAGAAGTAGAAGTGTTCTACAGCTGTCTCCACTTCCAGGAAGGGCTTGCCGTGTCACTGAAGCTCCCCACAGCACCTGTAGTCACTCAGACATAGTCTGCAGTCTACTTCTCTTGTTCTCATCTTTTCTGGGAATTGTTAGGTTTATCAAATCTGTGCTGTCGCAACCAATCCTTGCTAGCTCTAGAGCAAACTTTACTTGTAGGACTGGGTGTATGCATGTGTTGTGTCTATATGTGCATATGTGTGTGCATGTGTAAGCACATTTGTGTTTGCATCTGCATTAATGTGTATTTGTGCATGCGTGTAAGCGTATGTCTGTATGTGTGTGCATGTGTAAGCATGTTTGTGTGTGCATGTGTGTCTATGTGTGTCTGTGCATGTGTGTCTATGTGTGTCTGTGCATGTGTGTATGTGTATATACCTGTATGTGTGTGACTGTGTGTTTATTTGTGTCTGTGCATGTATGTATGTGTCTATGTCTGTATGTACATGTATGTGTAAGCATGTTTGTATGTGCATGTGTGTTTATGGTGTTTGTGCATGTGAGTATGTGTATATGTGTGTATGTGCATGCAGGTGTGTGTGTGTGTGTGTGTGTGTGTGTGTGAAGAAAGGTGTGCTTAGAACCTCAGGAACTGGATATGAGGGTCAACATGACATATGTTAAGAGTCAGGTATTTTTATGACCCAGAAAATGCTGGCGAGATGTGAAACATGAAGAAAGGAAAGAGATTGAGCACACGCAAAGGTGAAGCAGAGGGATCTGGACCAGGCACAGAGGATGCTTTGGTGTCTGAGAACTGATGCTTTATTCTAGGATTGGAAGAATGCAGGCGTTGGCTGGAGGGAATTATGATTTCATCTGTTCATCTTACAGCCTTAGAAAAGTGAGACCTGGGTACAAAGTACACTTCTAACTAGCAGGGGGTCTGCTCAGCAGACATGGCTGAGAGATGTTTAAGAACTAGAGTGACTTGTGCCCCAGCAGACACTCAGAAAGCTCTCACCTCCACTCGGTGTGGCCCAGAGGACTGGCACACCCCTTCCTGCCTGATCTCTGAGTCTCCTGCCACCTTCCCAGTGCCCACTGTGCCTGGGCTTTTGCTCCGGAATGTCCTTGTAGAAGTGGGCAGTTACTGCTACAGGGGAAGCACTGGCTACATGGCTGGCACTGTCCTCCCTGCTTAACGAGGACCTCCCTCCTTCACTGATGCACTATTTGCTTTCAAAGTTTCCATAGAAACCATGTCTATAGTGCTGGACTCAGCCTTGGCCCCATTCAAACACTTTTTTTTTTTTTTTTTTTTTTTTTTTTTTTTTTTTTTTTTTTTTTTTTTTTTTTGTGAAAGTCACAAGGTTTGGTCCTTTTGGTTGTGCCCTCTTCACGTGTCCCTGATTTCCCTCTGCTCCTAACATGTGGTTATTCACTCGGGCCAAGGCCGCCTTAGTCACACCAAGGTTTGTGCCTATGCTCTTGGCAGGACTGCATCTGAGGAAAATGATGTGCTCTGTGACTCGCTTCCTGTCAGCATCTTTACTAGTCACTGGATGACATCAGAGCTCACACACCTGACCTTGTGGTGCAGAGGGAGCCTCCATTAACCACATAGGGATGCACATACTAGATATTGCCCTGTTGCCAGAAAGATGTTCTCTGGCAGTCACTCCTACATCCTTCCTTGCCTTTTCAATCATCTCCCCACCCTGTGTTGACACACAAGCACTGCCCACTTCCAAGTCCAGAGGGATGGTGGTGAGCCCAGACCATCTCCCTTTCAACCAGGTCTCAGCCATCATTAGAAGCCCTTGGTTGCTTGCATCTGGAATCACAACCATCATCTTTCAGTGTGACCTCCTGCGAGTGGCTTCTATTCTTTATTTACTTAAACAGTACGAACTCACTGTAGAAAGTTCAGAAAACAAAGAAAGAATTAAAGGAGAACATTAACCTTGCCTCACGTCCGGAGTAATCCCTGCTCACTGCTAATACTTCTTGTCTGCTGGGCTGTTCTGTGCATGCATACACATCCGTAGTTTTAAAAATGTAACTGTGTCGTTCATGACACTTGTCAAATATCAATCCATTATCTATTCCCGTGCAAAATCAGACTTCAACTTAGAAGGGTGATATCACAACGCTTTCTTATACCTCGTGAATCCTGTGTGTGAGAGGCGAGTTGAAGAAAGGGGGCATGGCACGCAATTGCTCCATGAGGTCTGGGGTCTCATCTAGGGAAAAAAATGGCTGGAGATGACTGCATTGTTCAAGATCTGGAGACAGCTGGAGGTAGGCACTCAGATTCCTGGATTCATTTGCAGCCGTTGGCTATGGTGTCTTCTTATAGCTTCCCTTTTGTGGTTTCTTCCTAACTTAGTTGCCTAAGGGTAGTTGGATTTACATGGTGGTTCAAGGCTCTAGAAATGGGTGAACAAGTTCAAACTTATGTGATGCCTTGTGTGACCCAACCTCGTGTGTCTCTCATCAAAGGAGTAACGAATCATTATGGATTGGGCATGAATGTTAATCTCCAGCTGGTGGTGCTCTTTAGGGAGGCTCTGGGAACTTTGAGAGTCACAAACTGGCTGGAGGAAGCAAGGTCACACTGGTGGGGAGTCCTTGGGGGAGTTCTTATCTCTAGCCCCTTCCTGCTCACATTCTGTCTCCTACTGTGACACGAACAGCCAACCTCCACCACACACCTCTGTATGTCCCATGACATGGCCAACTACAGAAGCCAAGTGACCATAGACTAGTCTTAGATAGATCTGAGAGACCTGCGATTAGCATGATATCTTATCACCACTGTGATTAGCATGAGACTATGCAGAGGCATGGGAGGCTCACGATTTCCCAGAGACCCCAGTAGTTTCTTCCACAGGGCTGAGCACAGCTGTGGAGTTTGCCTTCAGTAAATATTGGCCTACTTGTTACCAGACGCAAACGATTCTCAAACAACACAAAAGTCTTGCTTAAAGGACTTCCAGAGAACGTTAAAGCCTTTATCCTGAAAGAGAATTTCTTACAGCACTCAACCATTTTAAATACATGGGGAGTGGGGGTGGGGGTTCATAGTATTAAAAGGCTAAACTCTATGCCTTATAGCTATAATCCTTCCAGATCTCCAGGTACAAACACACACACACACACACACACACACACACACACACACACACAACTCCCCCCCCAAAAAAAAACCAAAACCAAAACCAAAACCAAACCAAAAATGTTTTAAATATCCAAACCTCTTTTCCAAGTTAATAAATGACTCAGAAACTTCTGTGGTATAGGCCTGTGCCTCTTAGACTTCTCCTAATGTTCTTATTGTTTTTGAGTTGGATGAGGACTCTTGGTTTTTCCTTCTCCAGGGCAAGTCTCTCTTTCCTTGGCCCCATCTGTGCCTTTTCTATGCAGAAGGAGGGGGAGAGGCAGCCCTGGAGAAGAAGCACGGAGCCCCTCCCAGTCCCTTGGGTGGGGATGTCAGAGCAGTCTGCAAGCTGCTCTCTCCGCTGCCACTGCGAAAGTGTCTGTAGGAGAAACACGGCGAGCTTGAACCTAAGATACTTGGGCCTGGCTTTGGCCATTTACAGGGGATTATTACCTGCTCCGAAATAACTGTCTAGACAACTGTTGAGAATGTGGTTAGAGGGCATTCTTAGTTCCTCTTTCAGTCTGACTAAGCGCTGACGGAGGCTAACTGGTGGACTGGTGGAGCTTTTCATGCTTTCTGGGTATTGGGAAGCTTGGGTCCTTGAGACTTCTCTGAGACCTGCCCTTTCTGTAGGGTGGTGAGTGGAAGTGGGTTTTGCATCTGATGGAGAGCCTCTTGGCCATTCTCTGAGCGAGCTCTGAGCTTGGATGGGCACAAGCATTCCGATGCTTCTGTTTCCCACAGAGTGGGAGGACCTTTCCTAGAGACTGAGTGGAGATTCCCTGACTTCCTGGAGACTGTGTGCACTACACTGCACCTTTACCAGTGTTGCTCCCCAACAAATGACAAGCAATTCTTTACTGGGTCCCTACTGTGTATCAGCTGTAAGATTAACCAAAAGATAAAACTGGCAAACAGGAAGGATAGCATCATAGTCTTTTCTCAGGATCTAGTCCTTTCCTTCTGTTACCAGGACCCTGGGATATTTTTTCTTTTAAAGGTGGAGATGTTGACAGGAGTGGAGGTGGGTGTTATGGGGGAGAACAAAGGCTATTGGCTCAGCCCTGGGTGATTGATTTACTCATGATGATATCCTTTTCTCACGTGCCAGCTATGAGAATTAATGACAGTTACCCTGGGGGCAAAGAAGGCTTGCACTTTGCCTAATAAAAATGTAATATATGAGAGTAATAAGATGACTACTACTTCTTCTTCTTCTTCTTCTTCTTCTTCTTCTTCTTCTTCTTCTTCTTCTTCTTCTTCTTCTTCTCCTCCTCCTCCTCCTCCTCCTCCTCCTCCTTCTCCTCCTCCTCATCCTCCTCCTCCTCCTCCTCCTCCTTCTTCTCCCCCCCCCTCCCCCTCCTTCTTCATTTGCCTGGAATACAGACTTGAGATCTATTTTCTGATAGATAGGAATATGGAGAAAACACCTACGGCATCTCACAATGACAGGCTCTGATGTCTGAAGCCCTCAATCAACAGTAGTCAACTCCCTAACTTCTCATTTGTTGTTGTTTAAGTTACTCTTGACCCTTGATCACCAAAAGTTGGCTACAATCCTCAGCAGTAAGTGCCTGCTTCCCAAATTCTACACTGAAGTCCATCGCCAGACGTGTAGTTAGCTGTAGCCCTGGAGTATGACTGCTTTGGTTTTGCTTTCTATTCTAGTATGCTCATGTTTCCTGTATGGACCTCCAGAAGAGCAAATGGTATGGTTTGAGAAGGACCAATGGAAAAAGTAGCAAAGACAAAGATAAAAAGATAGAGCTGGGATCATGATACTGGGAGGATGTCAAGATAAGAAACTGGGCTAAGCCAGGCTTGGTAGCACAAGCCTTTAATTCCAGCACTTGGGGGACAGATGCAGGCTAATGTCTGATTTGGAGACTGCCTTAGTTGACAGATTGAGTTCCAGGACAGTTAGGGCTACACTGGGAATCCCTGTCTGGGAAAAAAACAAAAAACAAAAAACAAACACAACAAAAGAAAGGAAGGAAGGAAGGAAGAAAGAAAGAAAGAAAGAAAGAAAGGAAGGAAGGAAGGAAGGAAGGAAGGAAGGAAGGAAGAAAGAAAGAAAGAAAGAAAGAAAGAAAGAAAGAAAGAAAGAAAGAAAGAAAGAAAGGAAGGAAGAAAGAAAGAAATTGGTATAAAACTCCTTCAGAAGAAGTGAGACACTATAGAAGACAGAATTTTGGGGAAACCCACAAGGCCAACTTTTCCTGCTGGCCACCAGTGTACTGTTAGAGCTCAGCGTGTTCACACATTTCCTGCAACTTCTAGCACGGCCTGGGATGGCACTGGATGTATTTTAGCCAAGCTATGTCACGACAGTTCCATAGTGAAACAGCAAAAATGAATATAAAAATAAGGAACCATTCCGTTTGGTCCCCCTTCATCGTTCTTTGTGTCTGGTCTCTGGTTTACTTGGCCAGCTGAAGGGAACATAAGGGTCTAGAAAGCGGGAGTGCAGAATGTGGGGCCCACAGGAGGCTTTTCACAGCTGCCATTGTGGGTGCTGGTGATCTGAAGGAAAGTGAATCAAAGATGGGACAGAACCTTCCTGTGTCCCCAAGAGGATGCTCCCTGCAAGGTCCTGGGAGGCTTTGGCAGTAAAAATGCATCCTCTCCCCTTTCAAGGAACTTATCTTCATGAAAAAGGCTGGTTTCTCAAAATAAGAACCAAAGGAAAGAAATCTATTTTACTGAGGAATAAAATAGGTGTCTGCATTTCACAGAAAAGCCCGAGTGGATCTATATACCCCAGCAAAGGTTACAGTGGCTGAGGCAGAGAGTTTTTGAGCAAAATGGAGAAAGACAGAGAGAGAATTCTTAGTCAGGCCCTTGCCCGGTGAGGCTTGTAAAACTGACCAATAAAACCGAGTTACAGAGCAGCTTTGTAGAGGTCTGCCACAGAGAACACTGGCCTCTGTCTCCTTCCCTCCCGTCCTCCAGCCTATGTTGTCTTTCGTGCTCTTGTAGGCTGGTAGCATTTAGCAGAATGCCTTGAAAAGTGTGTTTTGATGATGCTTTTTTGAGCTTTTGCAAAAGAAGTGATTCCTCCCTCTTCTCTGGTTCTTTTTTTTTTTTTAATCATTTTGTTTTGGTTTTGTTAGGTGCTTTCTTTTCACAGTTTGATCTTTTTACTCGTATTTTTTCCCCGAGTTCCATAACTGCAAGCAGTTGTGATTTTTAAATTAGTTTAGTAATTTGATGGCCAATTAAAACATATACCTTCTATTTAGCTAGACTAGAAATGAATATCTATCTATATCTATATCTATCTATCTCTCTCTATATATATATCACATACCACACATATAGAGTCATACTTTTTTTCTTTTCAGAAGTGCTGTTAATGGTCATGTATGCCTTTCACTTTGAAATTGTGAAAAGATTTCAACTTGTTTCTGTATCATTTGCAGGGATCCTCTGCAGGCACACATAAGGAGATTTATACACAGATTATAAACAATGAATTGGAAAATAGGGCACCTTTTTGATTGCTTTCCCTAAAGACATTCATTGAAAACATCCTGAGTAGTTAATCTGTCAAAGAAAAGAATGAGAAGCAGTCTGACAGCCAGGCTCTGTCTGCCAGAGGTGTTCCGGCCCAGGATGGAAAACTTGGGCTTGGTAAATTAAAAACAATCAAACAAAAACTTACATGTCATATGTAGTAAGAGATAGTCTAGATAGTTTCACCTCTGTTGTGGGGGAACTTTTGAGGAAGCACTGACAGTAGTTGTCTTGGTTTCCACTTCTGTGATAAAATCATAAACCATGACTATAAGCAATTCGGAGAGGAGAGGGCTTAGTTCAGCTTACACTTCCAGGTAATAGTCCATCACTGAGGGAAGTCAGAGCAAGACCTCAGGCAGGGGCAGGAACCTGAAGGCAGGAACTGAAGCAAAACGCACAGAAGGATGCTGCTTACTTGCTTACTCCTTGTGTCTAGCTCACTTTGTTTTCTTATATACCCCAGGGCCATCTGTACAGGGTGACAGTCCTTATACTGGGCTGGGCTCTCCCACATCAATCATTAATCAAGCAAATGCCTTGAGCCAAGCATGATGGTACAAGCCTTTGATCCCAGCATTTGGGAAGTAGAGACACATGGTTCTCTGTGGGTTCAAAGCCAGCCTGGTCTATGACTCCAGTTCCAGGACAACCAGGGCTTTTCTACAGATAAACCTGGTCTCAAAACAAACAAATAAACAAGCAAATAAAAAAGGAGCATGTCTACAGACAGAGGTAATTCCTCAATTGAGATTTATCTTCCCACATAACTAGCTTGTGTCGTGTTGACGAAACCCAACCAGAACAGTGGTAAAGAATGTGAAGCTATGG
Organism: Rattus rattus; assembly: GCF_011064425.1. Taxonomy (NCBI): domain Eukaryota; kingdom Metazoa; phylum Chordata; class Mammalia; order Rodentia; family Muridae; genus Rattus; species Rattus rattus. The sequence goes on from NC_046156.1 coordinate 183,226,339, forward strand.
CTGGCTTGGTGGTTCCCCAGGAAAAGGTAATATAATACGGGGGTGTCTGCTTGAGGAAGCCAGACTGGGTGCTGATACTGAGGATGACTTGGTTTTAAAAAGACTGAGAGGAGTAAAGCTGACCCCACAGCAGCAGAAGGTGAGGGCAAGGGCCTTGTGGAAAACCAGACTGAAGAGTCCGTGTGGCCAAGCTGTTGTATATCACTGGATGACACGTTAGTCCCCTGTGTTCACTCTGTGTCAGGGGTAACATGAACAGATCCTTTATAAATATTGTTGTGTCATGTTATATTTGGGAAGATTAATTTGGTTTCACTGTGTGGGAACGATCAGAAAAGGGAAGAAGCTAGGGGCGGTGGCAGGCCAAGTTAGGACATGATTGTCCAGGAAGGGAATGAGTATTTTAGGAATTTAGCTGGGGTTGTTATTGCTCTGAGGCTAAATATTCCAAAGCAACATACTGCTGAAAGGAAACTTTTAAAAATGTGATAAATTATGTATATTATATATTTATATATACACATATATAAATTATAAAACCATGCCTGGGTTTTACTTGGGAGTGAGTCAGGATGTCTGATCTCTCTTTGACTAACTTGTTCCTCCCACTCCCCCCTGCACCCACTCACAGGTTTCCTTCCTTTCTCCTCCCTTCGTTTGGGCTCCGGAACTTAGAACTTAGCACTAACCACCAGCCAGCGGAGCAATGGCTTAGCGAGACGAGTTGGCAGCATGGTTTTCTGGATCGCCTATGCAGATGGAGTCTTCCTAAACCGATGTTCCTTATCACAGTCAGAGGGGAAGCTGTTTCCTTGAACCTGATGTCCGGTCAGCTAATGTTGCAATTGGCAAAAAGCATCTCATTGTTAGTGTGTGTTTCCATCTAGCTGTGCTAAAACTCACTGTGTTGGGGCAGGGGAGGGCAGACACACGGGCATCTGCACCCATCTGGAGCTGACACACATCCACCACACTGAGTTCTGGTAGTCACAGCCAGCCCTTTGCAGAGAGTCATTTGGGGACCCGAACGCCAACATATTCAGGTTGGATGTCAGACTATGTCTCTTTGTCCTGGCCCAGCTCTTCACTGAGAGCACGGCTAGAAGTGGCACATGGAGAACTTTGTCATCTACAGGTAAAACTCAATGGGAAGATGACGGGTTCTGGTTTGCTCTGGGTAGAGCCTCTATCAGGACCCTTTCCTTTCTTCGATTTCTAACGACCTCTCAGGTAGGGGTAAAGACTGCATCCTAAAGGAACTCTGACCCTGAGAGAGCACAAACTGGAAGTCACGGCAAGTCCCCCGAGTACTGCCTGGGGATACATTCAGTGACAACATGTTTTTACTTTTTTTTTTCTGTTTATATAATTTTTGCCTAAATATAGAATCTGTTTGGAATGTAGGGAGGAAAAAAGAAAAGAAAAAAACCAAAGCTCAGCGAATAACTCATTACCACTGGTTTTGAGAAAAATCAACCAACCACAGTAATTTCATTTCAGGAGGGGCTCTTCATAAGTATGGAGTCTCTTCATTATACCCCCTCTTCGTTCTTGAACGTTTGAACAGGATCAGATCTGTTCTTTATAAAGCTTTTGCTGTGTGGGCACGGCCCGCATCCTCCTCCTCCCTAACTTCTATGAAGGTTATGGACAGTACCTGGAGTGGTTTGAATGAGAAATGTCCCCCACAGGTATGGGAATTTGAACTCTAGGTCCCTAGTTGGTGGTGCTATCTGGGGAGGTCTAGGCCTTGATGGAGGAAGTACGTCATGGGCGGTGGGATCACATGGCTCTCCCCACTTCCGGTTTGCCCCTCTGCTTTGTGCTTGAGGTGAAGGATATAAGTTAGCTTCCTGCTCTGGCTGCCATGCCTGCCTGTGTGCTGTGATGCTGTCCTCACCACCATTGACTGTAACCCTCCAATTCCACAAGACAAAAGAAACTCCTCTTATACGTCGCCTTGGTCAAGGTGCTTTAGTACAGGCACCAGGAAGTGCCACAGTTCTGTGTCATTTATCCCTCACTTTGCGCTGCCTTGCTGCACCGCTCACCGCTCACCGTTATGTGTTTGTCAGACGATGGTGACACATTTTAGAAAATGGGTTCCCGGGCTGGAGAGCTGGCTCAGTGGTTAAGAGCATGGACTGCTCTTCCACAGGTCCTGAGTTCAAATCCCAGCAACCACATGGTGGTTCCCAACCATCTGTAATGGGATCTGATGCCCTCTTCTGGTGTGTCCAAAGACAGTGACAGTGTACTCACATACATAAAAATAAATAAATCTTAAAAAAGATTTAGAAAGTGGGTTCCCTAATTGTCTTTTGGTGAGCACCCCAGAGGCTGAGCATATGGATGAGAACTTGACAATGACGTCATTGTTCTCATTTCAGGAGCCAGATCCCACTCTGGCCTTCACTTTACTGCAGAGTTGGCACGATTCAGTGGTTATCATGAAAAACAGCTGTGCCATGGTGGAATTCCTCCCTCGTTAAAAGACACAAAAGAGCTGGGTGGTGGTGGTAGCCCACGCCGTTAATGCCAGCACTCAGGAGGCAGAGGTAGGTGGATCTCTGAGTTCGAGGCCAGCTTGGTCTACTGAGTGAGTTCCAGGGCAGTCAGGTCTACACAGAGAAATTCTGTCTCACAAAAACCAAACTAAACAACAGCAACAAAAAAAAAAGCCACAAACAGCTATGGCACAAGAAGCAGGCATAGGTTTTTAGGTCAGTAAAGTCCAGGGCTTGCTTTCCTGGGCAGCATTAGACAAGTATTTTTACCAGAGTATAACTTTCCAAGTGTATAAAACAGGAATCAACTTCCCTTACTTAACTTCCCAGGATTTGTTGGCTAAATAAAATAAATTATATAGAACTGTAGATCCTAGGAGCTCTGTCAGGTATGTAAGGAATGTAATTTCTTTGGTCAACTTTGAATATGCTACTTAGGAGCTGGGATTAGGAGGCCCAGGATCCTTCCACATGGATCTTCTGTGATGGAGATTTCAGAGAGTTTACTTCAAGGGTCAAGGGTCAAGTCTTTAGTCATTGCTATGCGCTATCCAGTCTGCCTTGTGCTACTGCCAAGACCTGCTGCTGCTAATTCATCACAGATAGGAAGCAGAGCCCTGGCTATTATCAAGGTCACAGTAGTTCTGGTCATTTTAGAGGGAGCTTCCATGAAGTGTTTATGTTTGTCTTGCATCAAGAGGGGCCGTAAGTGTATGTGTCGTCCTAACGTGTTGAAGGAGATGGATAAGGGAGGGCACTTCAACTGAAATATAGTCTGAAGCAACAATTTTTAACGAGGCTTCATGTAGCTGGGGCATGGCCGTCAGTGTCCTTGTAACAGGACTGATTTGTATTTACCCAAGACATGGAGTGGCTGTGAACTCAGAAATAAACGCAGCAGGACGGGGCTCTCCTCTCTGTGCGTTGAGAGTGCAGCGTTTTGAGAGTGCAGAGTTTTGGCAGGATATTTCTCAGCCTCCAAACTGGGAGGTGTGTGTCCATTCCAACGCCAACCACCAGGAGAATGGAGACGAAGAGCCCGGCCTCACACTGATGGGTGGTCTTGGAAGAAGGCCAAAGCCAGCGAGCGTTTGAAGGCCGATCCTAGGGAGCCCAGAGGAATGTGTTATTCTAGACTGAAGTTTTGAGACCGACACATACATACCTTGGACCATGTGCCTGAGCCTTTGCTCAGTGGATAAAATGTAAAAAGAAAGACAAATATATACGTTACTGTGAGTTGCACATCTGACAAACTCCTTGGGTCGGCTGAATGGATCAACAGTGTATCCAGAGAACTGGGCTGTGCTGTAGCACGCTGGGTTGGTAGGGTATGTGGAACACGCCCCAGCCGGCTTGACTCCCTGGCCTTTAAGAACTTGGATAAAGAGCAAGGATTTCCCAGGGATTAGATGCCTTGAAGCTGAGATTGTCTTGCCTGATTTGTGTGCACTTGGTAGAAAAAAGGAGACTGACTGACCCTAGGCAGTATGGTGGTGGCTGGGGCAGGAGCTCAGATAGGGAAACTGTCTTAGTAAGGGTTTCATTTCTGAGCAGGGACAGCATGAGCAGGGCAACTCTGATAAATGAAAATGGTTCATCATGGTTGGCTTACAGTTTCAGAGGTTCAGTCCATTATCATCATGGTGGGAAGCATGGGAGCATCCAGGCAGGCAGACATGGGGCTGGAGGAGCCAAGAGTTTTGCATCTTCTTGATCCGAAGGCAGCAGAAGGGGACTGGATTCCTCAGATAGCCAGAAGTAGGCTCTGATTCCACACTGGGTGGAGTGTGAGAGTAAGAGACTTCACAGCCAGCCTACGCAGCGATGCATTTCCTCCAACAAGGCCATACCTCCTCCAACAAGGCCACGTCTCCTAATAATGTCTCTCTTTAAGCACTAAAACACATGAATCTATGGGAGCCAAACCTATTCAAATCACCACAGAAAACATAAGGAAGCTTCTAGTGGACACCTGGTGGGCCAGATGCTCCTTCCTGCCTGCCTCTCACACTGCACAATCAACAGGTTCCTGTAGCATACAGATGTGTTTTTAAGGTCTAAGGGAGGTTAAGAAAAGATGAGTCTTCTTAAGGGCCAACCTATCTGATGCTCCCTTTCTAGGAGAAAAATGGAGGTCAGCCCTCAAGACAGGAAGCAGGATGGGGAACTGGGAAGCATGTTATCTTTTATTTGGTCTTCCTCTCCAGTGGTCTCTGACAATGGCCAAATACAATCCCAGGTTTTAAATGTCTCTCCTTCACAGTAATTCCTGTATGAAATCGACTAAATTCTTTACCAACAAATATTTATAAGTACAGCTTCAATGAGATGGTGCTGTAGAGAAATAAGGGACAGAGGTGGTCCTCTCAACACAGCTGGTCCTTGTTACCTCATTGGGAAACCAGCCACGTAAGTTAAGACACTAGAGACAATATGATACAGAGGAATGAGGCCAGACTGGTGAGAGGCACACACGTCACAGACAATAAAGGAAGGGTGCCAGGCTGTGAGTCTGCCCTCACCGCTGGGATGCCTGAGTAACCAATGGCAATCCAGTCAGGGGAGGCAGAGCACACAGTCTGTAAGAGGGGGTCCTTTACTGTGTCTTCCCAAGTGAGAACCAGCAGAATCTGAGATGGATGATGTGGTTCCCGGTCTCTTGTGTACCCAGACGCTGTTGGAGTACGCTGGGAGTTGGAAACGGGTATTGTTGGATTTGAGAATCCGTGCTTCTCCTCGGGATGTCTACACACCAGGCAGGAAGGGGAAGGCTGAGCCTGGGTTGCGAGCAAAATCAGGTTTGGTTCCGAGGGAAGTCTCCCTTTTCCCCTCTATAGTGATTCTTGATGAAGGAGAGGGTCCTTACTTGTTCAAACTGTTTTATTTGACGGCGAATGTGAATGCATACATCTGACTCAGGGTGAACCAGGGGCTAAACACCTTTTGTGGGAAGGAGTTCCCTGGGAAGGAAGCTGATTGGCTGAACACGTGGGGCCAATCTAGATACCTCTTTAGCATGGAGAACTCTGGGTTTTTTATGCTATGTGATCTGTTGTCATGGTCCTCTCAGTGGGGTGTCATGGTTACATGTTCCAGATCACACAGTTTGCAAGGAAGCTGGCTCCATGCCTGCCATTCTCACCTCTGAGATTCCCGGGGTTCTGAGCCTGCTCAGGCTTACCAGGGCTTCTGTCTGGTGGCACGATCCACTTGCCGAAAAGGGATACTTGCTGAAGGAAAGGATGTGTTTTCTGTAAGTTTAGTGACAGATTTCTAATCTCTCAGCTTCTGGAGATAGTCCCTTACTGTCACCCTGAGGAAGTAGAATTGGTTGACAGGATGCCCCCTTGAGTTTCCAACTTCTGGTGAACAGGCCAGTCAAGGTCTATTCAGTCTTGACTCTCAGAGTGAACTGCATCTGAAAAGTCTTTACCTTCCTATCATTCTCTTTTGTTTTGGGTACTGTGGTAGTTTGAATGAAAATGTCCCAATAGGTTCATGGGAAACAGCACTACTGGGAGACCCGCCTTGCTGGAGGAGGTGTGGCTTTGCTGGAGTAGGTGTGGCTTTGCTGGAGGAAGTGTGTTACTGCACGTGGGCTTTGAGATCTCAGAAGCTCGAGCCTGGCCAAGTGGCTCAATGTCTCTTCTTGCTGCCTGCCTATCCAGACGTGGAACTCTCAGTTCCTTCTCCAGCACCGTGTCTCCTGTATGCCACCATGCTTCCCATGATGATAATGGACTAAATGTCTGAAACTGCAAGCCAGTCTGAATTTAATGTTTTCCTTTAAGAGCTACATTGTAAAGAGAATAGCTTGTGTATTGAATGGATGTATCACCTGTCAACTAGAAAGCCTACGGCCTATGGCTTAGACAGGAAGTAGAGGTGGGACATCCAGGAGAGAGAATGGATTCTGGGATAGAGCCAGGCAGAAGATTCTCAAAAAAAGATGTGAGGACATGGACTTGAGATAGCAAAGTACCTGAGCACAGGTAATCAGCCACATGGCAGAGAGCAGTTAAAATAGATGGGTTATCTTACATTATGATCTAGTCAAAGAAGAGCCTATATGGCCAGGGTATTCATAAATATATTTTTAGTCTAAATCTTATTTCTGGGAGCATGGGTCTGGGAGGTAGAGCTAGGATTAATTTCAATATTGCATGGCCTTGGTGTCTCTTCACAGCAATAGAAACCCTAACTAAGACAGGTACCTTAATTCACTCAGTATTTTTCAACAATTTTCGAATCTTTACGTTTAAAAAGATTGGCATATAAACAAGTGGTTAAGTAGACACGTCAGTAAAATATAAATAAATAAGCCTTGGCCAAGTTGAAGAGAGACAATCTATTAATCCATTATTTTGTTCTTTTGCAATTGAGAATAGCATTTAACCGGAACAAAAGGCTATGCTCCAGGGTAAATTACTATTTCCATCTTCTGTAGGCTGGAAACTATCAACAACCATGGAAAGGCAAGAAACAAAGCAAAAACAAAAGCCTTCGTGTTCCATCGTAATGTGGTACTCAAGCCCATGAACTGCATCCTATATGCCCTTCTTGTTGGGCTTGCCAATGTTGCTGCTTCCCACTGGACCCACTGAACTAGAACCACTGTTGCTCCGAGAGCCTGCTAGTGTTCAGGTAGGGCTCACTGTATCCTTGCCCACAACACCAAATGCAAGTAAGCAATGAGAGCTATTGTTGGTCTTCGCATATGGCCTGCAGTAGGGCTACAAGTTGACCCTCTATTCACTATCCCACTTTGTGCACACTAGCAATTCCCCCAAGAATTTTCTGGGCATGTGGCCATTGAGGACACAGTGTGAACTCCCATGGCCCCCTTGCAGTGATGCATGGCCATCTGGCCAATGGATTGTGAACAGATGCGACGAGTCCATCTTCTAGGTTGTATCTGTAAATGGGAGAGTGCCCTGTTCCCTGTCTCTTTTCATAAAAACAGGGAAGGGTTGCAAGAGAGCTGTCCTCTAGTGAAGCCGGGCAGCAAGATCAAAAAAAAAAAAAAAATGGTTTCTGGAGCCAGTGCCCAGGGGCAGAAGTTCTCAGATGTTTCTCTTGCACAGCACAGTAAATATTCATAATGAGACATTTTCACATTTTCTTCAGGCCAAAAGCCATGCATAAAAACTATGTTTCTTAAGTAGTTGTGTTCAAATGTGTTTTTAAAGAAATATTCTAACCACTTCAAAACTATTGGAAAAGGAATACAAATAAATTGAAAGTAAAATTACTGATGTCCATTCTTTAATAACCACATCACTTCTGAGTGGGGCATGTGTGCCCGTTGAGTACTGAACAACTTCTGAGACCACTAGTTCACCCTGGACGGCACTACGGACGTTTGCTCTCAGGTTATCCATCAAACTGAGCTTCGCGAATGCATGAAGAACTGTGAGAAAGAAGATCATGAGAATCTAAAGCTTAAATTCCAAGTTGCCTGAAGCCATAGTCCTTTCAGCATCCGGCAAATGTCAAGGATCACAGTGTTTTCTTCAAATGTCTTCAGTGTTTAGCAGTTCATTATTAAAATAAACAGATTACAGATTTTCATTTTATTAGACAACTTCTGTTGTTCTTATGCCACTGTAACTTAAAATCTCTAAGAGCAGACAGACGTTGGTCCTACTTAATAGTTCAAACTCTTTTAAAAAGGAGTAAAATTATAGCCAGAGGGCTAAGAGTATAGCTCATTGGTAGAGTACTTGCCTAGTAGGCATGAAGTCCTGGGTTCAATCCCTAGCACCTCCTGAACTGGGTATGTAGGCACAGGCCTGTAATCCAAGTTCTCTGGAGATAAAAGCAGGAGAACTAAATTCAAATTCATCCTTGATTACATAGCAAATTTGAGGCCAGCTATTTGAGACTCTGAAAGAAATTACTAAATTGCTTCACTTGAATGTCCCTCAAACCTATAGTTGTTTCCCGTCCCCTCCCATGAAGTTACTGTTTACCCTTTGGCCTAGAACATCTTCCTAAACTGTTTTCCTTTTCTTCTCTGTCTTTTGTCCCACTTGCCATTTTACTAGCTGCGAGCCGAGGGCCCACAAACCTCCATGACTCTAGATACCTTCCCCTCCGGAATGCTGCCTTCACCTCAATGGGACCTCAATGGGACCCTCAAGAGTAGTCACCTCCTCCAATTAAGACCATTCAGACCACACCTCCTAATCTTCTCAAACCATCTGCCAAATGGGAAACCAACATTCAAATACTGAGCTTCTGTGGGCCGTTCTCATTCAAACCATCACAGTCTGTTTCATCTAAAGAGTCTCGTGCTCAGCTAACTCTTCTTTGCTTTTGAAATGTGCCTCTTTGCACCGCTTAGGTAATGAAGGTTGTTCATAATCACCAACCTTCATCACCTGAGTGATGATAGAAGCTCTCAGCTACTGTCTCAGCGCCATTCCTGCCTGCCTGCTGCTGTGCTCTCCACCATGATGATCAAGGACTAGCAGCCCTCCAAAACTGCAAGCAAGCGCCCATTAAACACTGCTTCTATAGGATGCCTTAGTCATGGTATCTCTTCATAATTATACAATAGTAAGTAAGAAGTTGATATCTGGCTACTGTTGTGACAGGCCTGAAAATGCTGCTTGTTGGCAGAATGGGACTTGGATTAGGAACATGGGTGAATGATGTAAATGGGGCTCAATGGGCCATCCTACTAGGAGTATGGGAGACTTTAGTGCTGAGATCAAAGTGGACTATAAAGGCCCAGCTCAGGAGGTTTCTAAGGGAAGAACAGGACAGCTGGGGCAAAGGGAATTCATGTGATAATTTTAGCAAAGAATGCGACTGCTTTCTGCCCGTGTCCAAATAATCTTTCAGAGGTTAAGTTGCAGAGTTTTAGACTAATGTCGATGACAGAGGAGATTTTAAGACAATCTAGTACTGACTGTGTCATGTGGTTATTAATGGTCATTCTTTTGCAGACCTACAATGAAAAGGAGCAAGTGGGCCATAAAGAAATACAGTGTGTACAATTTGAGGAGAAAAAGAACCTCAGAGAATGTAATGTTAGAGCCAAGTCTTTGCTCAAAGAGATGAGAATTTAAGGAATTTTCTTATTCCTTAAATAAGAATTTGAGGGATTTAGTTCCCTTTAAATAGAACAGAGAGAGGTGTGCCCTCAGGGTAAGACCCTGCCCAGCTAAGCTTCCAACTTGTGAAAAGCAAAGCTCATTCAACAAAAGACATCACCTGGCTTTATCAGGAAAGATACAGGTGCAAGGGTTTGTGGAAACTTCCTCTGCTGCTAAGGCCAGGGGTGTGGCAAAGGAGTCCCTGCATGGAGTCCTGGAAAAGCCGTTGCTGGAAGCTGTGAAAGTGAAGCCTGGATTGCAATGGAACCCTCAAGATGTTTGAGATGCCAGACCCTTGGGATACGTGCCTAGGAGAGCTGCAAACAGGGTGAACCAACCTATGAAGAAGTGTGTTGTAGTCAGCAAAACTGGAAGGAACAGGAGAAATGAGGAGCCATTTAATAAGTCCTTTGGGAAGGATTAGGAAGTATAACCTTACTGGAGGAGGTGTGCCACTGGGCGTGGGCTTTGAAGTTTCAAAAGCCCATGGCAGTCCCAGTTTCTCTCTGTCTCTGCCATGTTGGAAATAGAATCACCCTCTGAAATTGTAGACAAGTCCCAAGTCAAATGCTTCTTCTATAGGCTATCTTGGTCATGATGTCTCATTTGCAGCAATAGGACAGTTACTAAGACAAGACACTTAAAGCCCAACATCTTCAAGTTTAGAACCAATGTTCCTTTTTCCCCAGGTCAGCCTGTCTAAAGGAAGATGTTGGTCTTTGTATTTGGCTCAGAGGAGCAAGATATGCCTATTTAGTGGATTCTCCCATTAAATTAAGGCAGCACTCCTAGATGAATGCCCCTCCAGAGAGGCTCTCTCCAGTTCTTAAGGCAAATCACAGTGACCATTATGTTCCTTTGAGGTCCAATAGATCTGATTTTTTTCTGGTTGACTTCTTCTGTGTGTATGCTAAGAAATTTAATGAGTGAGCAACACATTTCCATGGATCATGACCATAGATTTGTGACTTAGGTGTGTGAGTGTCTGTGCAGGCTCTAGTTAGAAGCAGGGAAACTCTAGTGACTAAAGCAGTTGAGAACCTTCATCTGATTCTATTGAAGCCTCCAGTTTTAGCCTGTAAAAATGAAAGAATGAACCTTTTCCCTCCTCCCATCTGAGCTGCCTTCGCCTTGCTAGACTGTCCTCAGTGGGATAAGAAAAGACAGAGCCATTTACCTGGAAGCGGACAAGTTAACTCCCTTCACTTAGTCAATGAACAAACTGCTCTGACTTGTACACACGTCTTTCCTGAATCCTGGTCCTTGTTTGTCACTGGCAAACTTAGACCAAGAGCCAATTTCATTAGTAAAATGATCAAGGTGGTACTTTGTTGCTGTAAAATTCTAAAAAAGAAAATGCTGTATTTTACCTTGCACAAGATCTGGTACTGTAGTGCCCCAAGATACCTGGTAGACATCTTCATCTCAGTCCGCAAAGTCTCTCTCACCTGCTTTGCTCTATCCCATATCACACTGCCGATGGCTTCTCTACCCATCTAGTTCCCAAGGCAGGTTGCCACCATGCCAGAAATATACATCCCAATTCTGTGGCGGCCTATTGTCTCCAGCCACCCCATACTTTCTTGAACTTAAATTGCCACATGAAAGAACACACAACACACTAACCTCTGATCCAATTGATAAGATATAATTGCCCTCCTGGACATGCAAAACCCTGTACACATCCATCCCTTAAGAATATTCATAACGACTTGTAAATGTGCAGAGAGCAATCTTAACATCTGCCTCCATGTTCTCTTGGCTGCCCCTCTCTTTTTTCTCTGGTTCCAGTCTCCTCCTCTCTCTAAAACTTTTCTCCTGCTCATCCTTCCTTCTCATCCAATGATAGGCCTTGTTCTATCTTGTACCTGCCTCCACCTGTATGACATCGTCCTACAGTACTTATAGATCTCAGTCAATAAAAGATGACCAAATTAACAATTCAACCTTCAATCTGCTCTGGGAAGGGTTTTAATTGCTAGAATTATAATTTACTTTATGTCATCAATACTTTGTCCTTTTAGTCAGGACAGGAGGGATCTTCTTCTACTGATACTGGAGGTTGGAGTGCAAAGATAACACAATAAGACTTTAAAGGGTCTGCTTGCAACTTGGATTTAAGGATTTTCTGAAACTTGGATCTTTTTTAACATAAAAACTAACATGATTAACTTTAATCTATACTATTTAGGTTAGAATACAGTTCTACGCCAAACTCTGTGGGTCCTTCCAGCTAATCTCCAAATGCGTAAATGGCCTTGCCTCTCTTTTACTCTAATTCACCTTATAATTGGAAATTCTATTCACGCATAAGTTATACTTGAATAATTCCAATAGAGGAAGACGGTAAATGGGACAAGGAGTCCATAAGTGTGTCCCTCCTGGTAGTTTTTGAACATAGATTACCTAAACCCTTGCTTAACACCTTGGCTCCAGTCTGTGTCATAGGGTTTCCAACATTCTGCTTTTCACTCCTGGCTAGTCGCTGTAAAATCACATTTTACTATTCTGTTGCTTTATATCATTTAACACTATAATTTCACGATCTATGACAGCATAGAAGACACAAACAGTGTTTGTCTTATTTTGGTGATTGGGCAAGAAAAGTCTGAAATGCAGAAGAAATCCGCAGGCAGACTGGCCACACTCCTGGGCTTCTTTGAAATCAAGGTTATTCTTGGGACACAGCCCAGTTGGGTACTCAAGGGTGTCTCCAAGAATTATGTCTTCTTAACTCCTGAAGATAAGTGGGTCAGTTCTTCAACTTGGCAAATTAGCTACCTTTGGGAACTAGACAGTCATAATAAAAAGCTCTGGTTGAAACTTAATGACGTAGACTAAGCTACGAGCCAACTTTATGCCAGTGAAATATTTATCCCTGTCTTGTATTTATTGGCAGCACATAGTGCTGAGATCACAGCAAATTCAATAACAAATCCTACAAGGCAGCTTGAAGCAAGCAAAAAATATTGGCTCATGGAGCAGGCAGCAAGAGGCTTCCATGCTAACCACTGGCATGAGGGACTGGTAATTGTTTCTCAGGCTAGGGGTAGGCAGTGGGTGGGGAGACAGGAAGCATCCCAGTACTTGTATCTGTCTAGAAGGAATTGTTCTCTGTAGTGAGACAGGACTTTACCCAGCAAAATGTGTCCCACCCTGCCTGCTCAGGACACAGAACTGTGAAAATAAACCAGTCACTGAATGTGCAGAGAAGAGCTGGGGCACACTCAAAGAGTCTTAGAAGAAGAGCAGATGGGGAAAGGATTGTGACTTAATCCAGAAGAACGGAGTTACTCATAGCCACGGGCATCTGTTTTCTCTCTGAAGTGGATGTTATCAACTTTGTTTTCAAGTCCAGAAAAAACAATAGACTTTGGGGATATGGGGTGTAGTTCAGTTAATAGAGTGCTTGCCTAGCATGGATTTGACCTGAAGGCATGGGTTTGATTTCTAATGGTGCATAAACTAGGTATGGTGGTATCTGCCTATAGTCTCAGGACTAGGTATATGGAGGCAGGGATATCAGAAGTTGGATTACTTAGCAAGTCCAGGGCCAACATAGGATATAAGAGAATCTTATCTCACAAAGCATAGCAAAACAAAATCCCAGGACAAGAAAAATACTGCAACAGATCCTCTGATTCTCTTGAACTGTTTCTACTCTTCCACCCATCTACTTTACTAGCAAGGATCCCAACGACAAATCCAGACAGGGATTTTCTCAAGGATGTAGTGACATGATAACAGTCCCCAGAGATCCAGGCCTCCCTCCCTTTCCTGCCTATAATATCTTATCCTGGTACTAGACTGGCTGTACAGTCAGATTGAGTGACTGTCGTTTCCACCAGATGGAAGAAGTCTCTTCTCATGGCAGTGACCCCAATAGCACTGTTATGGGAGCCAGCCACTGAGAATCTTGCCTTGTTCTGTCCCACCCCACTAAATTCAAATACCCGTGAAAAGGAAGATAAAATCATTCACTCTATGACCAGTAAAGAGCTTCTTACTCAGTGGGAATCTGTTCAACTATCAGTGACATGACTCAAGAACAAAGAAGTGAAGTACCCTCTCTTCAGTCTTCCCTCCATTAATTTTTGGACAGTTAGGGTGCTGGGATATAAGTGAGATTAGTGACCAGGAAGCTCCTAGACTAGATGCAGGTGGGTAGGTCCGTCCGTCCGTCCGTCTGTCCGTCCGTCCACCCACCCATCCATCCATCCATCCATCCATCCATCCATCCATCCATCCATCCATCCATCCATCCATCCATCTATCTATCTATCTATCTATCTATCTATCTATCTATCTATCTATCTATCTATCTATCTATCTATCTATCAACCTACCTACTTATCTATCTATCTAACTATCTATCATCTACTTACTTCTCGGGTTATACATCCCCTCAACATGTATGAATTAGGCATCCTGGATATCCCAAGCATTCTGATGTTCTTCACATCTCATTCTGGGGCCTAAATGTCTGCCAGAACATGAGAATTGTTTTATCAATTCCTTTATGACATCCCAGGAGCTGTTTCTGTCCCAGTCCTGAGACAGAACTATTTGGATGCTGGCACATGGAGCAGCCCAGCCTGCACAGGAGAGCCTGGCTACTTTTTCCTGATTTTCACATTAAACTTTGCTCCAGGACAACCGGTACCTAGCAGTAGTGTAAAAAGATAGGGGTGGGTTGGGGTACAATCATCATGGTCTGTTGAGAAGGGAGGTCAGTCCACGTTCCTCCTTAGTTAGCTTCCTTTTCTCCCTTTGACTCTTCTTTACTCCTATCGCCTACTCTGCCACACCCCTCTACATTGATTGTGTTGGCTCACCCCTTTCTCATTTCTTATTTACATGCTCTACTCCATGAGGTAATAAGAATATCACATGACTGAGAAAAACTGCAAGCTATTTTTAAAGAAAAAAATTACATTGTAAGCTGAGAATTTGGTGATCGGGGGTGTGACTTGAAGGCCGGTCTGGAGTTTCCCACAATTCTCTCTTCTTCCTGTTGATCTGCTTGCGAAATTTCCGAAACCAGCGTTTCCTTTTGATAGGCAGAACCCTCACACAGCCTCGTCACACCCAAGCATCAGATAGGATTTCTTAACTGAGGAAAGTCCCTGCACAAGTTGTTGCTATAGAGGGATGGTTATCACGTAAGGCATAGTCGTGGGAGTGACTAAGTCTTTGAAAGTTTCTCAATGTAGAATTTAAGGGAGATTGGGCTCCATAATCAAACATTGAAGAAGAAAGGCTGCCTGTTTGGAGATTGCACAGGTAGCTGAATGTAGCTGCGGGAGTTGGGTAGAGGCCGGTGGGAATGGCTGGAGGATGGCGAGTTGTTAGAAAAGTGAATGACAGGTGTCAATCTGCATGTGGTCTGGCAGGTTTTTGGTCCTTGCCTATGTTTGGATTCTAGGAGATTCTTCTCATTCATCTTGCCTCAAACCTTGCTAGCCGAAGTAATATTTCAAAAGAATGTTTTCCAGATTGTTAAAGGAAACTAATAGAAAAGTCTTGGAAATTGTGCCGGGTACCATTGGGCACGTTTTATCTGTTCTCCATGTTCATCCAGCAGCCAATTACTACTGCACTTAATCAATAGGTAATGTGTATATAATTTATCATGTATTAGCTAGGATAGGAAACATTATTATGAGGTCAATACAATCACAATATATAATCATAATCTCATTAACCCAAGGACTACTGATTCGAAATTTTAAGTAGACATGAGAAATTAGAAGTTATAATTTATCTGAACCCAAGGTACAAATTCAATTCTTTTTCACTCAGACCCAGACAGCATATTTCAACTCCCAGAGGCAGATGATATAATTAATTTAAAAGGTTTTTCTAGCGGGATATCCTTCTTTCAGTGTTCTTCTAGAAAATTCTAGACACCCAAAACCAACAGGAAAAGAGAGAAACAGGCCCAGGAGGGATTATAACTGTCCTGTGGGTTTCATGAGCATTTTCTTTTGATTACTAAATACCCAGAGTCCTTTGTCTCTCCTACTGAACATTGTTAGCACCAATCTCAGTCCAAGGAAGCAAACTACAAAGGAGGAGGAGTTTCTTCAGTGCAAGAACTGAGTACTTTGAATGTGCCAAGTACTGGGTTTACACAGGTGAATGGGACCTTGTCTGACCTCCAGGAATTAAGAATCTACTTAAGGAAAACAAAGTGTAAAATTGAAGGAACATTAACAATGCTCAAATACCTATTTTATTCCTTCACTTAAGAACCTTTTGAGTCTTTATTTGGTGCCCAATATTGTTTTACATGCTGGGGATTTAGGGACAGGAAAGACAGATGTGGCGTCTTCTTATGAATGTCCCATTCTAGTGGAACGAACACATTATAACAGAACTGCTCTGGAAAGATGGCTCAGAGGTCAAGAGCACTTCCTCTTGTTTCTGAGACCTGAGTTCAGTTCCCAGCTATGTTTGTCAGTGTTCCATCGCTGTGAAAAGACCCCACGACCATGCAGATTCTTATAGGAGAAAGCATTTAATTGTGGCTTGCTTACAGTTTGAGGTTTGGTTCTTTGTCATCATGGCGGGACCGCGTCAGCAGTCAGACTTACATGGTCCTAGAGAACGTAACTGAGAGGTCTACAACTGGATCTGCAGGCAGAGGAAGAGAGAGAGAGTCTGGACTTGGAATGGGCTTTTTGAAAACTCCAAGAGCACTCCCAGTAACACACTTCCTCCAACAAGGCCACACCTCCTAAACCGTTCAGATAGTGCCACTCTCTCTGGTGACCAAGTATTCTAATCTAAGAGCCCATGGAGGGCGTTCTCGTTCAAACCAACACACTAACACAGCCCGCAATACCAAGTAAAGCCAGTTCCAGGGGATCCAATGTCTCTGTCCTCCAGGGATACCTCCAGCAATGTGTGCACACTCACACACATACCCACACACATAAATAAAAATAGATAATAAACACACCCTCACACACCTCATGCTGACAATATGATGCGTCCTCAACAAGTTAAACATAGAACTACATTAGGCTCCAGCCATTGCATTTCCAGGAATAGAACCCAAGGATCCAAAGAGGGATCCCAGCTGGAAGCTGTGAACTAATGTTCATAGCAGCAGCATTAGACAGGTTAGCTAGAAGGCAGAGACCACTGTCTATTAACTAACACACGAGCTGGTATGTAAAATGTGCTATGTTCAAACAGTGGAATACTGCGTCATAGACTTAAAAGGGTAGAGGCGGAGATGGAGGCCAAGGCCTCACACATGCTAGGCACGTGCTCGCCACAGAGTTGCACCCACGGCCCGTGTAGTAAACTTCATCTCGATGCAGAGTCGCACTAAGTTGCTGAGCATGGCATTGACTTTCCCATCTTCTAACTGTAGCCTCCTGGGTACCTGAGGTAGCAAGTGTGCATCACCGTGTCTGTCAGTTCCAAGTTCTTTACCAAGCTTTCCCCCAAACCACACGTAAGTTATAAACAAGACACTGACCTTGTGGCAATTCGCGCATCCTGTTTTCAGATCTCCCATTTAAACTGGACATGTGTGTACATGTATGTGCTCTCTTGGACATGCATGGACATGTATGTGCGTGTATGTGTGTTATGCTCTCTTGGACATGTGTGTACATGTGTGTGCGTGCATGTGTGTTATGCTCTCTTGGACATGTGTGTAGATGTGTGTGCATGCACATGTGTTATACTCTCTTGGACATGTGTGTACATGTATGTGCGTGCATGTGTGTTATGCTCTATATATGTTGTTGCTATGTAGGTTTTTGTATCACAGGATGACAGTGAGGATCTTAAGTTGCCAGTTCATAGACACCCCACCTCCCGCACTGCTCTCCTATCCCATCCCTGCCCTATAGCAGCCGCTAACTAATATGTCCTCGGTGAAGTGTTCCCTAAATGGATGCATACAGCTTATCCTTCTGGAAATGCCACTGCGCTCAGCAGAGCCAACGGAGCCCAGCTCTATTGTCTGCTTTTGCTAAGAACTTTGCAGCCGTACTCTTTTCTCTTTGTCTTTTGTCCTTACATGGGGAAGCTGACAAGGACGCACACATTCTCCTTCCTCAACCACATGAACCCCATCCCCTAACCACCATAAAAAAATCTGAAGCTATTTCCTTTTCCCAACTTTCAAGCCATTTTTCGGTTTACTTGAGAAGCCTGCCCAGTTGTCTGCTGAGAACCATAAACCTTCCTCTTCCTTCCTGACAGAGGCGAGGCACCACCAAGCATGAGCATTTGAGCTAACCCGGTATGTGGGAGACGAGCCTGCATTAGTAGGACGGCTGCAGGTAGCTTGGCTCCCTGAGTTCCCAACCAAGCTGCTGCACGTTTCAGTTCTGAGTGGACTCCATGGTATGTTTACCCATTTGCCTGCGGAAGGACACTCTCTTCTCTTAGGATTTTTAACATTTGCAATCAAAGCAGCTGAGAGCCTCCAGCACAGTTTTTGCTATTGTTGTTGTTTTGTTTTTATAAGAACATGGGGGTAAATAGGTAAGAGCACAGGTCCTCGACCACAGTGGATGCACCCCATTCTGTGCCTTTTAAAATGCAGAGCCATCTAGCTGGCCTAATGTGTCTTTTTAAATGCATGTATTTTAATAAATCACAGCGCTATTTTACAGGGCAGCAAAATTCATCTCCCCTTTGGTGATGGACGAGTGATTTGCTTCTCTGTATTCTCACCAGCATTTGGGCTGTGTTCTGTCTCTATTTCAGTCTGTCTGAAGGCACGTGTAATATCTCAGTTTAAGCCATCTTTCTCCAATGACTGATGGGATTGAACACGTCTTCATGTGCTTACTTGTCCTCTGTGTATCTTCTTCAGTAAACTCTTTATATTTTGAACCATGTTTTCTTGTCTCCCCTCCGTGCAACTATGTTTTTTCCTTTCAGGTGCTGGACACTGAAGCTAGAGCATGCTAAGTAAGCATCCAATCACTGAGCTGTGCCTTCAGCCGGAGCCAAGCTGTAACCTGTTCATGAATTTGCCAGTGCCCACTAGAATGTGGAAATAGTCTACACTGTTTAAATTCCCCTTGCTTGCTATGAAGTTGGTATGGAAACAAGATCATTGAAGGAGAAATTGCTGGTACGTGTGTGCAAATGTACTTGTTTAGCACACAATGTATACTTGCATATGAGTGTATTAATTTTAGTTCCCTTTATCCAAGTGTGCAAGGATAATGACATTTTAAGTTCATCTGAATGACTCTTCTAAAGTAATGGGAAATTCAGACTCAGCCACTGGTGTCTACTATCTGTTCTCCTACTTGTATAACAGCCCCAGAGTCTTATTAAGTCCTGCAGCTTTTAAGGGAGGTCACTCTAGTCACCCAATGTGGGTCCATATTGTTTTCCATTAAAGCACTAGCCAGTGGTTAGCACCCAAGTGCTTCATATACTGGGCAGCTCAGCTGTAAATTCCCCATTCTTGAGAGAAGAGAGCCTTGAGGGAAGTTGGGAGGAGCCCGCTTCTCTGTAACCAAAAGCCTGTGAACTCTTACAGAATTCTCAGTGCATTGGAACTTATTGTCTTTATAGTAACATGCTGTAGCAGACCAATCCAAAATGGTAACCGGAAGTCGTAAGTGGCTATTTGGGTGCTTGAACTGTGGCTAGTACCAAAAGGAATTTAGCTTGATTTTCCTTTTGGGACAGGCTTTTACTATGTAGACCAGGCCTGTTTCACAGGAACTCGCCTGCCTCTGCCTCCCAAGTGCTGGGATTAAAGGCATGTGCCACAGTGCCTGTCTAGGAATTGATGTTTTAATTGCATTGAATTTGAGGTTTAAGAGCAACTATTGCAATGAACAGTACATCTCAGGGTGGGGACTGCCACACACCTGTGGCACCTGGCACCTGTGACACACCTGTTCGTAGATGTCCTTCTTTTTTGGTTCTCTGGTCAACTAGAAGGCATCTCTTTTCCTTTATTAAAATATATTCTATCTCTTAAGATAGGAATTATTGCTATGATGATATTAATTTTCAAAAGACTAAGATTCTCAAATCTATTGTTTGCTGCATTCTCCCAAACTACTTAAATGTCAAGGGGAAGGCTACCGCCATTAAACTGAGAAGAAGAAAAAGGAAAAAGAAAAGAAACAAGCACCAGTTAATATTTTAAAACATCGCCACATTACAGTGATATAGGCTTAGTGTGTGCCAACCCTTCATATAAGCTTTCCTCTAGAGCAAGAGTAGTACTCTGCAGTTTGCCAAAACATTGACTAGCTCACCATGGCTGACTATGCTGCTTCCTTGCTCTGGAAGCAGTCGGGCAAAGCTTGAGCAAGTGATCCAGTGGGACCTGAGGGTGAGTCACAGTTCGTTTTGTTGAATGCTCTACAAGGCAATGCAATGTGGTTTACAAACATTGCTTACGTCTTGGCCAAGAGCAGAGCTTCTGATAGTTTCTTTCTTGGTCATGTTTTTAAGCATGCATAGAAGAATATCCAAAGGAGTCATTTGCATATGGTCACTGTGGTATATTATCAGAGTATATTAATTAGAATTGCTTTATAGCTAGCTCTTTATCTACTAATAGAAGAACTCAACCTTCAAGGCACATTAGCATTCTAAATTGCAGAGTGGGTAATGGGCAGACATTAATAGAGGAAAATTAATCCCTTGATAAAACTGATCTCAATACTTCAGCAGCTACCTTATCAGATGCACAAGCATCTACATTGCCTGGTCTTTTCTTTGAAGAACAATGGTTGAATTAACAGCTGTTGTGGTTGATTTCCAGGCCACCTTCTACTCTAATTCAGAATGAAATAGATGAATTATTGGAACCATCCTGTATATATCTGACTCCTTCAGATTTAGCCTTTCTTTTGTCTTCTCCTACTTGAGGATGGTCCCATAACTTTTTTTTTCTTTCTGGGTGTTGAGAAGTCTCTAAGTCTCAGCCTGCTTTTCTCTCTCGATTACAATTGCTTCCCCAGGCATGTTATAAGTAAATGCATCTCGGTTGGTTTGTAATGTCTTTAGGCTACCCTTTGCCCATCCTCTAGTAGTCTTAAATCTAATGCCTTGGCCTCCCCAGTAGAACACACTGCTCCTATGTTCCTCTCTAGACTTACAGAGAACAGTTACCATTTCCTGACCGATGCCTTGGATCCTTCCATCCAAAACCCTGCGTGGTTGCCCTCTGATTCCCCTGTAGGTTATTAACAGTGCAGCCCACTGCTATTTTCCAGTTACTCCTGGTAACTTAACTTTAGATTATTCCAAGTTTCTGAGATGCTGCTTTTAGACGATGATATTTTGTTTTAATTTTATGTACTTTTTAAGGGTATACTAATTCTATACAATAGCTTGGTGTTTTTGAACAGTTTATGGCCACAAAGATACATTCTGATTATAGGCCTCCCCTCTACATTACTCTCTCATTCCAGCTCTCTCCTCTCTGTTTTTTGTCCATTTCTCAAATAGTCCCTTTCTATTCTCTTGTCTTTCCTTTTCAAATCTAGATTACACGTTTGGAAGGAAACATGAGATATCAGTTTCTCCGAGTCTTGCTTATTCTGTCCAACATAGATGATCTCCATGTCTTCCGTCTTCTTGAAAATGATGTATTTTTGTTCTTATTTACGGATGAATAACACTCCCAGAATATTTTCCTTATCTACTCATCTGTTGGGAGGTAGGCTGATTCCATCTCTTGACTAATGTGAATATGTAAAAAAACACAGCTGAGTAGCAATCTCTGTGGTAGGCCGACCTAGATCCCTCAGGGAATATACCCAGGAGTGCTATATCTGGATCATGATCTCAGTGGCTAGTGCTGTCAACTTGACAAATCTGAAGTCTCTTGGGAGGGAGACCTACTTTGAAGGTGCCTGGAGGGTGTTACTTTGCTTATCTTAATTGCTGTGAGAAGACATGCCCACTGTGTGTGTCACCAGTTCCTGTCCTGGGCAGAGAATCCTGAATGTAAGAGTGAAGAAACTGAAGTGAGCACTTGTATGTATGCATTCATTCACTTCTCGCTGCTCTCAACCATGGCTGTGATGCACCCCGCTGCCTCAGTCCCTGCTGTGTTGACTTCCCCACAATGATGGATTGTACCCTAGAACTGTGGGCCAAGTAAACCATTTCTATCTTTAGTTGCTTTTGTTGGGGTTTTTAATCATGGCAATCAGGAACAGAACTAAAACAGGAAGAGACACTTAGATTCTTGGCTTAATAATTCCTCCATGGCTGTCATTTGCATAGGCTACCTCCGCGACAAGTCACAGTTTGAGACTCTCTAGAGTGGGTATTTGTGGGATCACTGCAGGTGGCATGCACTACGGGACAGGGTTTGAGTGTGGAAATGCCAGACTTTCGGGAGGATTGAACAGAGCACACCTGAAGTCAGAAAACATGATCCATGACTGTCACAGTTCTCGGGGTGCTGTCACTCCCCAAGAGCCTATGCCAGCATGAGCAGTCTCCACAGAACATAACCATAAATCCACACCGTGAATGTCCGTGAAGGCCTCTTTCCTGAGCTGTGGAAGACTGAAGTTGGGTCACCTGGTCCGACTTGGAGTGCTCATGTCCAGTGCACACTCCTCATGACATTCAGGCCTCTCAGAGTGTGGCACCAGATCTTATGGGATCCAGGTGTCTGTGTGGTTGACAGGTTTTCTAAGATTTTTATTTCTAGCTGGTTAATAACTAACTAGTTGACTGATAAAAAAACTATTATGTAACTAGTCACGCTGATTATAAACCACATTTCGACTGCAGAAACATGGAAACACTGTGGAAATGCAGCATCACATTTTTCTAGAAAGCATACTCAGAATTTAGCCAGGCCCTGGCTGCCCCAGGGGAAATGCCAGGATCTCTTTCTGTTCTGGGATGAGCCAATCCAAGTTATCTGATAGAAGAGTCTTTCCAAGGCCCTTCAAATGACATTGTGTTGGTTTTTATCTCCCAGTCTCAGATGTAAGTAAGCCTTTTCCCCCAAGTTCCTTAGAGACTAACATGATCTCTTCACATTGAGAGCTAAATATGGAGTCGCAGAATGAGAGTAACGTATCCTGCCAGAGCGGCCTTCTAAGAAGTTCAGCAGCAAGGACAACCCACAGCAGTGCTTAGCCTCTGCTCTCCTTCGATGGACTCATGGGTCACGGGCTTCCTCCCCACCCTCCCGCTCTGAGCCTTCCCACAGATGCAGCCCTGAACCAGACAATTGCTTTCCTTTGAAGCACATAAAGTCCCGATGAACACAGCCACGTGAAGTCTCCAGTGTAGATAAATTTGTCACTAGCGGCTCTTACGTCTCCCATCCAGTTCCTTGGGGGAAAACAGCAAGGTAAACAGGCCTTTTGTTATTTTTCTAGAAAATAGTTCTTTGGAAAAAACATCACACATCCCTATCCCGCTCATCCCACTCGTCTCCCTGTCCCTTCTACCCTCGTACTTCCAACCCCCGAAAAGAAAATAAAAAGCAAAAAATAGAAAGATAAACAAACAAAACACTAAAAACATCTCGTTGTGGAAGCTGTAGTATGTGTGCCCCTCAGTACATCCTTTTGTCCACACTTCTTTACCTGCAAATGTTCATTGCAACGACTCCTTGGTCTGCTTCAAGGCCTCTGGCTTCTACTGTAGCATCTCTTGGATATCCCGTTGCTGCACTGCGTCATGGAGATCCTGCAGCAGGATCCCTTTCACACACTCTAGCAATTCATGGGTGAGGTAGATGTTGGGGTGGGCCAACTCAAAACCCTGAATCTTGGCCTGAGGGGTAGCTGAATTGGTCCGCCCAGCAGCCCTCCCACACCCACGAAGGCAGAGTGAGCTCTCCAGCACTACCCTGGCCCGTTCACCCGGTGCTGTGACTGACAAGGGGGCGGGCAGGCTCTCCCTTGATCCCATCCTCGCTCCCCCGAGCTTCTGCTACCCGGGCTGCGTCTACTGGGCTGCCCAGGTGACGCGGCAGCCCTGACACTTGATACTCCAGTTGTGGCCTGCTCACCAGAATGCCATAGCCAGTGAGGGGCGGGGCCAGCTTGTCACAGCCCTTGGACATCACCATGGTCCCAGGGGGCAACCCAGACCAGGGATGTCCACATGGTCTTCAGCGGTAATATCCCCATAGACATCGACCCAGACCCCTGCTGCTGCATGACCACGGACTCAGACGTGGTCCTCAGCAGTAGCGGGTGACAGTACAGGCTACTCAAAACAGGCTGTGCTTCTCCACTCTCGAATCTCCATCTCTCTCTTCATAATGCTCAAACTGTTCTACTTCTCCTTCTCTGCCCTGTGCCCACCACATATATAGACACTGTAGTGGCTCTAGCTGTGGGTGGGCCAAGTGGCTGCTGGGACTCTGAGTGCCTTCCTCGACCTGAACCTTGTTGTTTTGTCATTGTGAACATCTTTGAAGGCAAAACCGCCCATGGTTCCAGTCACTGGCTTCCTGAAGATGCCCTCCTCAAACCCCCCACAAAGATTCTGGGGGCAGAGATCTCAGGGACATAGAAAATAGGGTTCCCTCTCTCCAAAGTCTAGGAGACAAAAGTTTATCACAAACGAGACCATGACACCCCACAGGAACACTCAGAAGACATTGGTTCACATTCTGTTTTACTATTAATAGCTGTGACTCCAGTTGGGTTGAGTCTACCGTGAGAAAAGATAAGAGACCTCATTCATGGAAGTGGAGGATCATGGGTAGCACTTTAGGGTTAGCGTCTGGATCCAGGTAAAGACAACAATGGGAGAAACTTCGTCCAGTGTAGCAGGCAGCCGCAGAGGACTGTTGGCTGGACTGTTATCTTAGGGATAATGTCTTAAACCTTCTTTACCTCTTAGTTAGTATATCATGCTCCACCTCACCACTGAAACAAGTTGCTTTCTCTGGCTTCTCAAATGGAATCGTGAGTGCTGCTTCTTCCCACAAGGCTGAAAATAAAATAATGTAAACCACTTGGTGCTAGTGGACATTGAATAAATGGGCAGTTCCCCCTCTGGAATAGAGTGAATGAATATAGGCTTGTAGAGAGAAGAGATGGAGGTTCACTCATAGCAGGAATGAGAATCTCAAATGTTTGAAATTTGCACTGCTTCTCTAGGACATTAATTCATACAGAAACTTCTGGGGATGGAACACATCAGAAGAAACACCCTCACTTATAATTTAGAATATGTCTGAAGGATAATACGTAAACGGGCATGCATGCTACTGGCTACCAAAGCACATAACATCTTATGTAACTCCCTCTTTAAGCAAAGCATTCTGAATTCAAATTCAGTGTCAAAAGAGCGAAACATCTCCTAATTTGCAACATGGTGGCCTACTGTCCATCGCGGTACAGATCCTAACCCTGAGTAGTGAAAGGGCTCGGGCCCAGACAAGTTTCAGTTAATTGGGCCACGATGGCAAATGATCTCAAACCTTCCAAGAAAAACAAATGAAGAAGCAGCAGAGGTGAAAGGCCACCCCAAAGGTGATATAACTGTCTATAAAGCCCAACTCTAGTGTGACAAGTGCTTTATGTGTTGGGGTGCAATAGACTTTGTATAACCCACTTGTTATCTCTGTTTTTCTAGATAATGAGCAGAAGAAATGTTTTTCCTTCGTTTGTCCTCATCTGTTTCATAGTGTAAGGTACTTTTGGTCAGGGAAGCAGTTGTCACAGTCGAAGAGTCGGCCAAGGTACATTCACCGAGCAACTGATGTCCTGGACCAATAGGGACTGATGTGGAAGCTGCCCACAGGGAGAGTGGACTTGGGCCAGCAGCCTCAATCAGCTTTATAGGAAATGAGTCAGGGGAATAAATATACCAATAGCACTTTCTCTTTTCCTCTGGCCAAATCCATCCAGAAGGAAGGGGCTGGGTAGCTCACTGCCGTCTCATCCTCCCAGACAGAGAGCAATGCAGACAGACAGCCTAGAGAACAAAAAGCAGACATCTGACATGAGAAGAGCCATGTCGCTCTACTTTCTGTTCTGCCAAAATGTGAGGCCAGGCGTACCATCTGCACACATCTGCCACCTCGGAGCAGCTTGCTGCCGTACCTACCCCTGCATAAGGGACTGTGTCCCCTCAAACCGGGCTCACAATTAAGAAATGGCCTTGAGTATCAGAAGACACACTGGGATTTTTAAGTGATGGGACAACTTTTAACAAAGGACACAGTGGAATTTTTAACTCTGGTAAAGAACATAGACTTTTGAAGTTGAATTGCACGTATTGGCATCCTAAGATAGCTTTGGGTCTGTGGGCGTGGGAGGTGGAATGTTATGGTTTGAATGTGAGATGTCCTGGTGAGGTTCATGTACTTAAACACTCTGGTCCTGAGTGTCTCGGGTGGGTCTGTTTAGGAAAGTTGTGGAACCTTTAAAAGGTGAAGCGTCACCAGAGGAAGTGAATCACGGGGCACGGGCCTTGAGATTTTATAATCACCCCCCACTTCCTGTCCATTTTAGGCTTCCTATTTTGTAATGGTGTGAGGCGAAGTGTCCTAGCTGCACACTTCTGTTACCATGGAGATGCCTGCAGCCATGCCTTTCCCAACAATAAGCTATGGCTCCTGTAAGTCAAAATTAAACTCTTCTACTTCTTGAAAACGAGCAACAACAACCCCCCCCCAATTGTCCTGAGGTAGAGGATAGGAAAGGTAAGAGAAAAAGAGGTAGCCTGGGCACATCTGTAACCCTCACACTTGAGAGGCTGCAAGACAGTGTCTCAGGGCTGCATAGTGAGTTCTAGGCCAGTCAGGGACTCACGGGGAAACTCTCTTTAAAAAAGCTAGAGGTGGGTTAATGTAGGCTTGGGCACACATAACGACATAACACAACCTGTGTGGCTTTAGAAATAGAAATTTTATTTTTTCAGAGTTCTGGAAGTTAGAAGAGCAGGACCCAGGTGTCGGCAGCTTTGGTTTGCCTTCCTGACTGTGTCTGCGGGTGGGTACCCCTCTATGAGCATGCACCCCTGAGATCCAGTCACACTGAATTGGGGCCTCACTCTTTTTTTATTACCTCATCGAATTAAAATTACCTTTTCCAAGGTCCTCGCTCCGGAGACAGTCACATTGGAATTTGGAGAGAGGCTGTATATATAATTCAGTCCATAGGAACAGTTGGCTGGAGGGTTTACACCAGTAATGAGCCATTTAAATACCCGCAGTGTGTAGACCATTGGGGTGGCCCACAGAACTCCCCAAAGCTCCCCTTATTTTACTTGATTGCTACAACAATATTTCAGCCAACCTCCTCTTCCTGGCACTGCATGTCTATTCCTGTCTCTCTGTCTCCAGAGACCCCGAGACCCAGGCTCTGACCTTGGTCATTGATTTGCCGACACCCTATCCTGAGAACTTGACTCTAACCTGGCCCTTTGCTCAATGCAGTGAGTAATGGTGTTCTTTCCGGCATCATAAAGTCACAGTCTCTGTTTCGAATCTGGGGAGTTTGATTTCTACCATTTGTCCTTAGTAGAGCTAGTAGGGATTTATTTGTGGGAATTTTGATCTAGTGACGTAGTCGTGGGAAAACAGTTTTAAATGCCATTCTTAGTTGAGACTCGAGCCTACTTTTCTAAAATAGAAGTTAGCAGTCATCCATAGTAAATGCGTCTAACCCTGGGAAGTTCTAGGGCGGCAGGGAAAGGACACAGCATCCTGTGTTAAGAATCAGCAAGCAATCGTTATGTGACTTAACGGGGTCAATGAGGAAGAAATCAAGAACGACGCCACCATTCATAAAGAAAAGAAAAAAAAAGATGTAGAAGGTTCACCGCCTGCTCAGGTATCAGAGAAGGGATAGTAACGGAGACCTTCGGCTTCTCATTAAGTCATCCTCCTTATTCCCAATGAGATGGGTGGGCTGAAGCCAGGCTGCTTGGGAGACAGGAGCTGCTTAGCGTGGCCTCTAATAAAACGCCTTGACCATGCTGCTGCCTCAGAGGCTGTACCCAGCTACTGTGCTAAGCTACTCATCCTGACTTTTACTGTGTACCTTCCTTCCATTTCAGTTGCTTGGGGTTTTTATAGAAAAAAAAATTTGCCTGTGGGAATTTGACCCCTCCAACTGCCTGGTAATAATCTGGCTTGAATAGCAAACACAGCATGGGTTGGTTCTGGGGCAAGCCAGAGAGCATTCTCAGGAGGCTCTGGGAGGGGCTGCTCTGGGATGCACAGACAGCGAGAAATTTATCTCCGAAAAAATGACGCTATTTGTGAGAATTTGTGCTATTTATGTCATAGTGGGAAAACTTAGAAATGTCACTCATACCAAGGTTTGAAGCCAATTTGTTTAAAATAGCAGTCGGCTTTGATATAAAGGCTTTTACCATCAGCCAGTGGGCGTATGGAGGTGCTGTTGAACATCTGTATCG
The DNA here is from genome assembly GCF_011064425.1 of Rattus rattus. Lineage (NCBI taxonomy): Eukaryota > Metazoa > Chordata > Mammalia > Rodentia > Muridae > Rattus > Rattus rattus. Next base: position 183,254,324 of record NC_046156.1, read on the forward strand.
AAATATAAATAAGTATCTTTTGAAGGAGGGTCTTATAACGAATAAATCTAACGTGATTCACTAGCTCGAGCCACCGGAGTGCTAGGATGGCAGATGGAGAAGTCAAGCTGTGCATATGCATGAAGTCAGAGGCCCAGCAGATCCGTTCTCTGTTCAGGGTACCCTGCACTATTTACCTGCGTTATTTCATGTAATGCTGACAGTCGTTCGGGAGGGAAGCATCTACATGAACCAGAATAAATGAGAAAACTAGTTCTAAGGGACTGAGTGACTCTGGAAATTCACATCACTTGTAAATGGTGATCTTATTCCACAGCCTGAGGCTTCATTCCAACTGCAGGACTTGATTTCATTTTTAAAGTATTTGAGAGAGAGAGAGAGAGAGAGAGAGAGAGAGAGAGAGAGAGAGAGAGAGAGAGAGTGAGTGTTAGGTCCAGGAGTTGGTTCATTCTTTTTCCATCTTGTGGGTCCTAGGGACTGAACTCGGGTTATCAACCTTGGCTGCTGGTTCCTTTCCAGCTGACCATTTGTCCAGCGCCTGCAGATGACAGTACTTTGAGGTTAAGCTATGTTTGAAGGAGATCAGAATAAGTCTGCTAAGCTTTTGCTCAAGCTATAACTAGAATCTTGACTGTCCCCATAAAGGACTTAGTGTTAAAGTCTTAGTCCCTAGTCTATGACAGTGTTGGAAGGTGGAGGACTCTTTACATGGTGGGACTTCCTACAAGTTAGAAAACGGAGGACATGCCCTTGAAAGAGACCGTGGAGATCCAGCCACTTCTCTCTCTTTTTGCTTCTTAGGACTCCAGGGGGCTCATGTTGCCCCATAATGCCCCGCATATCACGATGCAATTGCCTCACAAGGACACAGCAACAGTGGCAGTTGATGGCATGAACCAAAATACACCTCTGACACTATGAGCTAAAAAAAACCTTTTCTATTTATAAATTGAGTATTTCAGGTATTTTGTTATAGTTCTGCAATGCTGACTAACATGGTTTGCTGACATTCCATTGCCAATGCAAATAATCTCCTTTCTTAATCTCAGTGAAACCCACAAACATACGGGCATTGCTTTTGCTTCTCCCACTGTATTGCGTTTTACATTATAGTCGCAGGCTTACTCCATTTCTAGCAAGAGAATCCTTTCCTGATAGGTGACCTGGGAGTATCTAAGCTGAGGCCTAGGTTACATAACCTTGTTTTCAGGCATGTCTGGTGGCCAGCGAGGCAACAAGATTCACCCAGAAAGCATGAAGAATTCTTTGCTCAAATTTAGGTGGAGGATAAAAGGTCAACATCTGAGGGAGATGGAGTAGAATTCTTGGGCACTGTTCTTTTTTTTCACAACACCCTAGAGCACATGCCATCCACTGCAGAGATGAGGTATTGAAACTACTGCAGGGGCCTTTGTGTGGCTCTTAGTGATGGAGAGTTGTAGTGTCATTCCTCATGGCTATACTTAACTGACCGCATGTCTGGGGCAAGAGGTCAGCACGGCTCTGAGACAGGCAGGCAGGGAAGGACAGGCGGTCACCTCAAATCTTCTGCGAGGCATCAGTTGGTCTCTAAGGTGACAAGGAGGGAGGACCTAGAAGGGACCACATGGAGGTGACAAGAAAAGATGGTGCTCTTTGTTCACCGAGTGTCATCTGTGTTCCCATATACAGTTACACAGCCAGGAGTTCCTCAGGAGCTTAGGAGGACCCTGGGAGGCATCTTAAGACTTCCAACACATGACTGGGATTGGGGTTTTAAACCAGATAAATACTGTGATTTTTCTACCAGTGTGCTTTTGATGCCCTGGGGAAACATAGACAAATCTAAATTTTGAGGGAAGAACCTCATTTTTAGCTTTTGAAGATTTGGAGGAGAAATATGCAAAGCCCAGTAAGGTTCTCTCCAATCTGAGCCTAGGGTGGGGCTTTCAGAGCCTTGGCTCTTCTAGATCTCCTCAGAGGCAATGTTCTTCCTCCCCATGCCTGGAACATTCAGTCAGAACTAACTACTTAGCCTAGGAACAGAACAGAAAGATCCTTTTAGCCGAGTTATGAGTAAGCAGATCTTTAGAAATGTGCCCACTTCACTGTGAAGAATGTGGCTAGAGAGGACCACAGTGGCATAGAAGATCACAGGCAGACAGAAGTCCACGGAGGAGCTGTTAATCTGAAATCTACACGTGTACCTGAATCCACACGTATCAGTCAGCATTTCTCTAAACCAAACCAACCCAGAGATAAAGAACTCAAATGCAAGTTGGTTCTATCCATCACATGCTGTAGTACAGAGTAGCTACATAGCATAACCTACACGCTGTGGTCCTCAGCAGAAGTATCCACGGCGATCACATTTCTTGATTTTCAAGTCATTTCCTATGTCTCTGCTTTACGGCTCTTCATCACTCATTTGGAGAGACTCGGGCTCCAGTGTGCTGTTAGCAACTCACTGTCTTGGGACTTACTTGAACTCTTGCTCTTTCTAGGGATCAAATACCTCACAGAGGCTCTGTGAGCCAGGCATGATAAGCGGATACAGCACGAGTGAACAAAAGAGAAAGCCAGGCCCCAGTTCTGCATACCCTGGAGAACCCTGTATACCCTGGAGCAATGCAAAGTCTACACATTCCTTAGTTTACTACTTCGAGGATATTTTGAAGAGATTTTTTTTTTAACTTCATAACCTCAAGGCCAAAGTTTCAGAATTGAACTGCAACTGTGTTGTGCTGTAGCAAGAGATTCATGGATATTTCAGTTACTTCTTAGGCTGTTCAATTTCCTGTTTCATTGACCATCCTTGTCCACCCAGGAACTGCAAGGTTTTTCTAGTAATAGGAACTAACAATCTAAAACAGCAAGAATAGTTCCCCTTGATCTATGTTGAAGTCCCTCTGTCAGGAGGTAGGCAGAAGATAAAACCACTGTCTGAATTAGATTCCCACTCCTTACAGCCCATTATGACTTTACAAAGAGAGGTACACGGGAAGCCTGAAGTAGGCTTTACAGAAAGCAGGGATGTGGCTGTAATTGGGCTTTAGTCCCAGGGAGTTTAGCTTGAGTTTTAGGTGAATACAGCCCTGAGTTAAACTCATAGGCTGGAAAGGAGTGTGAGTTGGGGTTTTAGTCTCCACATGTACTGTACCTCAAGTGCCCCTCAGCTGCATGGGATAGATTTTTCACTCTGTGTGGCATGTTCATGAGCAAGTTTCCATATACCCACAATCTAGGGTCAGGAAAATCTCTATCAATTCAGCAAGATTCCGTTGAGTTCTGTTACCTAATTATTAACAAGCAAATGAATCAGCAGTCATTGAGTCAGAGATGAATTTCATGGGCAGTGTGCAAAGGACATGTGCCAGTGTCTTCTCCTTGTCATTGTATCGTCTTTATGTGTTGCCATGGAATTATGACATTGGAAAGTCGATGCACCCTTAAGGTCTTCCAAGGGAAGGGAATTTATGAGTGTTTTGTTAAGGGACTGTCTGTCAACTTGGACTCATCAATGTTTCTTCCCTTCTCTACCTGTTTTCTGTTTAGACATCACTACCTTAGTCTGGCTGTCACCACATATGGCCTGGCCTATAACAGTGGCTGTATTTGGGTCTCCAATCTCTCCTCCAAGCAGCTGCTCCGGGGAAAACGAGAGCACAAGTCTGACCATGTTCTTTTCCTGCCCACGTTGGTCCCTGCCCAGTCTTCTTGCTCAGTGAGACACACTCCTCCAGTTTGACAGTGAAGATGTGTCACAGTTTTCAGAATAAGCCAGGCATCTAACAGCCAATGGCTCTGTGGGGAGGCCCAAGAGATAACCGGTGTTGACCCGAGAGCGGTAATTCAGAGGTGGTTGCAAGGTATGTATCCATCCCCCTCCCCAACCCATTCTTTCTCTTCCATGTAATTCCTTTGCCCCTTTGCCTCAACCTGTTCTCCCTCTACTTAGATGGATGAGTATGTGGGGTTTATGTCTCTTCCTGAGTTGCTCACTTGCTGCTGTACCCTGAGTTGATTTCCTTAGCCTATCTGGGTTACCTACACTGAAGACTTTCTGATCTTGGAGGAGCAACCAGTCTACAGTGTCCAACATGGCCCCTGGGGCTGAGTCATTTCTTCTTCAATGGTGGTGGATTGCCTGCACACTTTTTCATATTCCACTACTCTCAAATTCTCACTTGAAAGTGTTTGCTTTTTTTGTCTTTTTCCCCCACACCCACCTCCTGAGACTTGCATATTGGTTCTCGGGAAAGTCTATTCACAGTACCTCGGTGTCCTCTCGGGCAGTCGTTGTGTGTATTTGTGGCTGTGTTTTCCTACCTTCCTATCCTGCAACAGATGTTACAAGATGGTAAGCAAGAGATTCTTTAGATGTACATTTAAAATTCCGTCTTCCACTTTTTCTATCCTTTTGGATTTTGATGCTGTTTGTGTAGAGGATAAGAAGGAATTTAAAGATAGTCAAAACATGACATTTCTGTCTTAGTTAGGATTTCTATTGCTGTGATAAAGCACCATGACCAAAAGCAACTTGGGGGGGTTGGGGATTTAGCTCAGTGGTAGAGCGCTTGCCTAGCAAGCACAAGGCCTGGGTTCGGTCCCCAGCTCCGAAAAAAAGAAAAGAAAAGAAAAAAAGCAACTTGGGGAGGAAAGGGTTTATTTTATCTTACATCTTGTAATCTGTGATACAAGGACAGGAAATCAAGGCAGACACCTAGATGCGGGAACTGTTTACAGAGGCCGTGGCAGAGTGATACTTTCTCCTCATGGCTTGTTTTCTTATACGCTCAAGGACCACCTGCCTTGGGGAAGCACCACCCATCAATTATTAATCAAGAAAATACCCCACTGGCTTGCCAATAGGTGAATCTGATGGGAGAGTTTTTCTCAATTGAGGTTCCCTCTTCTCAAATGACTAGATTGTGTCAAGTTGACAAAAGAACCAACCAGGATAATTTATAATAATTTAATAAACCAAGGGACAATTGGATTCTAGTCATGGTCAAATCAACCATGACATGATTATTATAAGCCATTTGGTAGATTGCTACTTTTGCTTCTAAGGAATCTCTTTCCTGTTGAAGTCAAGGAATGATTTATTCAAAACATGGATTAAGGGTTTATTACATATTTTCCACAGTAAAGAACATATTGCTTTACTATCCGAGTTACAGAAAACTTGGCTCTCTCTGAAGAGTTTTTAAACACTTCATTCCCCTCGTAAGTAGAGCTAAAATGTTAGCATATCTGAGATAATTATTGAATGTGAGATCAAGGACTGAATAGCCCCAAGATCACTCCCAGCTGAGAGTGACCCTCATGTTAAACTGTCTTTTAAGACCAAGTAAGCTGACATTTATTAAACTCTTATCATATTAAATATATTACAAGTATTATTTTACTTAATCCTTAAGGAAATTCCTGAAGTTGAGGTGTATATTCACATTGTAAGCACGAAGAAGACACTGAAGCCCAGGGTGGTAGAATCCAGGAATGAGCAGCCAGAGTGAAATGCAGAGAATGGTTTTAAATTGTTTGCTTCATCTCTTGTCCACAGGACACTAGGCAGCATGGGATATCCATATGAGGAATCAATGCTGCAATGGATGATTGACAGATATGCCCAACGACAGATATGACGTTGTTGGGGTCCATGACCCCCCCAAATCTGTTCCACATGGGAAGATTGATGGAAGAGACTGGATTACCTTTCCCTCCAAAGGCAAATTTACACAACCCGTATATGATAGCTTCAGGTCTTAGCAACAGGAAATACTATTGGTTGCTGTGTCTTGGGAAGAGGGGAGCAGAGAAGGAGAAGCCTTGGATGACCCTTGAGAGAGTCTTTCTGGAACTTCTCATCTTGAGAAATGGCCCTGTATCTCAGGGGAAAATAATTACTATTTCCGCTCTGGATCTATCAACTTTCCTGAATGCAAAGTTCAGCTTCTAAATTATCCTTGAATTTAGGACTTTATAGACTCTGGGAAGACATCTCAGCAACATTTAGTACAGGAAGCAGGGCTCAGACTATATTTTTGCTGCTGGACAGTCAATGTTGATTGTCTGGTTTCTAAGACATTAAGACATTCAGCGATCATGGGCAAAGAATTCTATCACCTACAAGGGCAAAGTTATTCTGAGAAAGCTATGGAAATCCAAGGCAGAACAAAACAACTTTTCCCCCTAAGGAGATCTGAACTTAGGTTTTGATGAAAATAAGGCCTTTCCAGTGACATCATTGTTTGTCTCTTCTTGCTATCTCTTTTGGAGATAGTTCCGGGTTTATCCCCAGCCAAAACTAACAGCTGGACCTCTTTTCAGAATGTAAAAAGCCGTGCTTTTATTTAGTCTTGAGAAATCTCCTGTTAAGGGTGTTTCATGGGGACTTTGTTGAGCATCCGGCCCTAGTGTAGGAAAACAAATCCAGGATGACTTTCTAGATAATCTGCCATCAAAGGGTCGAAGTTCACGTCCCTGAGACAGGATATTGGTCCACTGACTGTTTCGCTCAGAACTCCCTTAGCGAGGCTCTGCATTCAATAACTGGTTAATTGCTTTTCACCTTTCTTCCTGCCAATAAGTAAATGGTAGGCAGAGGAACCCACGCGGCCGAGCTCATGCTCCTTGACACAAAGTTATTAAAGTGAGCAACTTCTTCTGGGCACCTATTATGTGGCAGCCTCTATTCTGGATGACACAGTTAATGTCAGACGTTTGAAATGAACTTCAGCTTTTCCAGATGAGTTTGGGGAGATACCAGCATGTACAAACATCTAAGCAACCTTCAGCAAACCTTTAACTGAAGGATCCACTAGAAGGGCTGGGGTAGCTATATACTTTAGTGGAGTGCTTTCCTCGCATGCACAAGGCCATGTATTGATCCTCACCACTGCATAAGCCAGGCATGGTGACGCCTGTGATCTCAACATTTGGGAGATGGACTCAGGAGGATCAGAAACTCAAAGTCTTCTTCAATTAAAGAGCTACTTCTAGGATAGCCTGCGCTATATGAGATTCTGTCTCATAAAAACAGTAGTAACAAGATCTCTGTAAAAGCAAATTTAAAGAAAACCATTGTAAGGAAGTCAGGAGGTAGAATATTAGATGAAAGGAATTTGAATTGTAAGCGAAATTATTGACAATAATTCCCTACCTAGATTTGAGGATCCAAGAATAAGCATGATTAATTTATACATGTGATTGGGACAAGGACCCCATTTACTATAGCCACTGTGTGTAAACTCATTGTATCCAAAACTCAACAATGAAATTTTATCCCAATGTGAGGTGCTGAGAGCCTTACATCAATAACAGCCAAGTGGGACTTTTAAGACATGATTAGATTATGAAGGTTTTGCTCTCAAGAATGGATTATTTGTTCAGAAGTTAATAGATATATACATATATAAAACAAATGAGTTGACTTGAGTATGAGTGTTATAAAATTGAATTTTGCTCTATTGCTTGTGTGTGTGTCCTTCTTAAACAGTGTCCTGTACCATCAGTACCTACACAGTCCTGAGTAGAAAGGAAACCATCACTGATAAAGCTCCTAGACCCTAGTGTCCCAGTCTCTAGAACCATGAGCTGAATAAGCCTTTATCCTTCATAAATCACCTAGTCTGTGGCATTGAGCTATAAAAACAGAACATAGACTAAGACACATTCATTGTCTATGAGTGCCGCTGTCTGGATGTTTCAGCTCTACTATAATAGACCCAGGACAGATTCTACTGTACATTGAGCCTCATTGACAAAGAGATCCTTCTTGCCCCCTTTCCTCCCATCTTTCTGCTGCATAGAAATGCATTAAATAGGGATTCTAAGGAGGCTGGCATGTCCTTGGACCTGCTAAAAGACTGATTTATAAGGAGATTGAGAGATTGCTATTGGTCTTAGAAAGATACTGGCCACTAGTCCACTGTGACCCACCCCCCTGAATCCCCTTTTTTTTGTGGAGTCCTGTGCTCAAACTCTGTCTCCTTCTCTACCACTTGGGCCATGTTCTGCTCAGTGTGGCTTCCCTGAGATGTAAGAGGTCCAGCCAGTGGATCCAGACAAAATAATATCCTTGGCAGAGATGCCAATTCAGAGCTTTGGAAAACAGAGGAAGTCTAGCAGATAACTGACTTCCTCTGAAGGAACTGGGGGAATTTTTATTGACCACAGAGAATTGTTGGCACCAGCAGGGGATGGAAATCAGACCTGGGTCTCCACTTGACTGTATATCCTGGCAGACTTGATAGGGAACCACACCAGGCAGGGTGACTAAAGGGAGCAGCGGCCTGTGAGGTCCCCTTCTCTATAGAGTTTCTAGAAAGCCAGCTGAGCCCTTGAGAAGAGAGTCAAGCCACACATATAGAGAACTATGGACTCCACATCAGAAAGGCCTGCTTTAGCTGAGGGATGAACACGTGCTGACCAACAGTTCAACCAGCACCATTTGTTGAAAATGCTGGGGGTTTTTCCTACTGGATGGTTTTAGCTCCTTTGTCAAAGATCAAGTGATCATAGGTGTGTGGGTTCATTTCTGGGTCTTCAATTCTATTCACTGGTCTATTTGTCTGTCTTTGTACCAATACTATACAGGTGTTTGTTTGTTTGTTTGTTTTATCACTATTGCTCTGTAATACAGCTTGAGGTCAGGGATAGTGATTCCCCCAGAAGTTCTTTTATTGTTGAGAATAGTTTTTGCTATACTGGGTTTTTTGTTATTCCAAATGAATTTGCAAATGTTCATTCCAACTCTATGAAGAATTGAGTTGGGATTTTGATGGTGATTGCATTGAATCTGTAGATTGCTTTTGGCAAGATGGCCATTTTTACAACATTAATCTGCTAATCCATGAGCATGTGAGGTCTATCCATCTTCTGAGAGATCTTCAATTTCTTCCTTCAGAGATTTGAAGTTCTTGCCATACAGATCTTTTACTTGCTTGGTTAGAGTCACACCAAGATATTTTATTTGGGACTATTGTAAAGGGAGTCATTTCCCTAATTTCTTTCTCAGCCTGTTTATCCTTTGCGTAGAGGAAGGCTACTGATTTGTTTGAGCTAATTTTATTTCCAGCCACTTTGCTGAAGTTGTTTATCAGCTGTAGGATTTCCCTGGTGAAATTTTGGGGGTTACTTAAGTATACTATCATACTATCATCTGCAAATAGTGACTCAGAATATTGGACACAGTACTACCTGAGGATGCAACTATGCCACTCCTGAGCATATACCCAAAAGATTCTCCAACATATAACAAGGACACATGCTCCACCATGTTCATAGCAGTCTTATTTATAATAGCCAGAACCTGAAAAGAACCCAGATGCCCTTCAACAGAGGAATACACATTCTCTGTATCCATTTACACAATGGAGTACTACTCAGCTATTAAAAACAATGACTTCATGAAATTCATAGGCAAATGGATGGAATTAGCAAATATCATCCTGAATGAGGTAACCCAATCACAAAAGAACACACATGGTATGCACTCACTGATAAGTGGATATTAGCCCAAAAGCTTGGAATACCCAAGATACAATTCACAGTCCACATGAAGCTTAAGCAGAAGGAAGACCAATGTGTGAATGCTTCACTCTTTCTTAGAAGGGGGAACATATTCACAGGAGGAAACACGGAGACAAAATATGGAGCAGAGACTGAAGCAAAGGCCATCCAGAGACTGTCCCTCCTGGGGATCCATCCCATATGCAGATACCAAGACACTACTGTGGATGCTAAGAAGTGCTTGCTGACAGTGATATAGCTGTCTCCTGAGTTGCTCTGCCAGAGTCTGACAAACACAGAAGGGGATGCTCACAGCCAACCATTGGACTGAGCATAGGGTCCCCAATGGAAGAGTAAGAGAAAGGACTGAAGGAGCTGAAGGGGTTTGCAGCCCCATAGGAAGAACAATATCAACCAGAGCTCCCAGAGCTCCCAGGGACTAAACCACCAACCAAAGAGTACACATGGAGGAACCCATGGCTCTAGCTCCTTATGTAGCAGAGGCTGGCCTTGTCATCAATGGGACGAGAGGCCCTTGTTCCTGTGAAGGCTTGATGCCCCAGGGTAGGAAAATGCCGGAGTGGGGAGGCGGGAGTAGGTAGGTGGTTAGGGAGCACCCTCATAGAAGCAGGGGGAGGGAGCATGAGATAAGGGGTTTCTAGAGTGGAAACCTGGAAAGGGGCTAATATTTGAAATGTAAAAAATAAAATATCTATTAAAAATTAAAAATGCACTGTATGAAATTCTCAAAGAGCAATAAAAATACTGCTTTTTGAAAAAGAAAATACAGGTTATATTCATCTAGACCTTAGGTATATTGGCAATATTCCTCCCAAAATAGTAGTGTTTGATACCAGAATCATACAGTTTGTTAGACGGGAAAAGATTCCTGGTCTCCATCATAGACCAGGTGAGCCTGAGTAGCGGAGGAGCCTAAGAATTTGCATAGTTTACCAAATGTGCCTTCGTGAGCCATCTTGCCATAAGTTGTAATCAGAGGAACCAAAAAGCTTGTGCTTCACCTTGCAAGGGGTTGGCGACTTTATAGAGGACTTCAATATAACTCAAGATGTTCAAAACCATACTGAGGTCCAGAAAAGGAGACACTTAGATGGTTTAGAAACTCCAGTAGAATCTCATACAAGATGCTGACCTTCCCAAGCAGGATAGAATTGGATAATTGGTAAAAATGGAACCACGGTTTGTCTGGAGTTGTGGATAAGACTTTGCAAAGGGAATAGACTCCAGGAACCAGTTATACATGGGACGGAGTGGTTGTCCTCTGATTTTACCCCTGTCCCAGTTGAATCCAGTCCTCTGATCCTATTTGAACTGAAGGTTGAATACTTTGTGACATTGGGACTTTGGCCAAGTTACTTAGTACCTCTTCGGAGCCCAGGAGTGAGTAAGTAATAATAACTCACCCACCGTGGGTACTGCAATCACTGAGAGATGTGCTGCCTGGCTTCTGAGCACCTAGAACCTTCCTGGTGATCCTCTGGAGATGACCACCTTCACCGTGAAAAACACCCTTTTGATTGGAATATGTATTTAACTGCTCAGAGTAGGACAGCATTTTCCGAGGCCATACCTGTGCAAAGGCTCAGAGTGAAGGAGACCCTGAGCTGTCACAGAGCTTAACAACCTGTGAGAAGAGACTCATTTATGCATAGTTCACCCATCCAAAGCACTATGTGGAGGTAAGGGACAGTGCACAATCCAAGATGGCCACTCTGTGCGGTCAAGGGAAAAGTTTCTCCCAAACTGCCAGGGATGCCTTTCCAGACAGCAGAGAGGAGAGGGGGACAAATCTGCAGGGCTCTGAGGGAATAGGAACTTGGGAGGCAGTGAGCGGAAATCAAGCCTTGAAGTTTATAACAAATACTTGGAGATTGAGAGAGCTAGAGGCTATCTAGAACCCTAATATATATCTGCATATATATGCATATAACTATGCAGATAGGCACTACAAACACGTGTTAGTAGAGAACCTATATCCCTCTTGCTAGAGATAAGGAGAATGATAACTTTTGACAAGTGAGAACCGGTTTTACAATTCCTAGGGAATACTGGCTTTTGTCTAACTGCTAGAATTCAGAAAAAGGGAATTTCCTCTGGACTTGACACGGTCAGTGAGGCAGGTATCTGTCTAGCAGAGCACGCAATCCTGCAACCCTTTCTGTTTTGCATTCACGGTTGGAATCCCATCTGAATCTGGTAATAGTGCACTGCAAAGCGGGCTGCACTTAGTCAACAGGTTCTCCCTGTAGCTGTCTGTAGAGTATTCTTTGGAGCTCCTTGGCTGCCAGCGAGGGTAAGAAGTGGAAGGATTTAAGAGCATCTACTCCAGCTTGTACACATCTTCTCCAGTTAGAATTAAGCAGGTATTTAGCAGTTTGTGCCAGATGGTCGGTGCCTTACAGAGATGGCAGACTTTCCGAGTCCAGCCAGAACCTGCAGTCTTCTTTCCCTTTCAAAATGGAGTCTCCTGGGTTAATCCACAGCCCGAGAAACTAGATTTATAGACTATGGAGTCATAGAGTACAGCATACGTAGCCTGCTCTCAACAGAATCTCCCACTAAACCCGATGCTCACTGGTTGGACAGTCTGTCTGGTTGGTGTCCTTTGGGTAACATTCCTCCATGACACCTCTTGGCCCCAGACCCAGGGTTACAGATGTGTGCCACACACCCAGCTTCATTGCTTATGTGCATTTGGGATATAAACTATGGGACCCATCCTGGAGAGGCAGGTGCTTTCTCTAATCATCTCCTCTGATACTGAAATTTGCAATTTTAAAGCAGCCCTAAACTGATCTTGTAATAATTCATTTCTGATCTTTGAGTTCAGAGCACCCTTTCCCTCTTTACTAGTAGACATAAACACAACTTGTGTTTCCTAAATTCTCGAAAGGTATTTGTGTTGACCTGGGGTGGGCATCTGGTACAGAATATCACCACCACGGTGCCTATGGCAGGCGTAATTCTTAATTATTGTTGATCACAATATAGTGTTATCCCAAGTACAAGAAGGACTTTTGCATCCCTTATCTCAGAAATCTTAGTCCTGGAATGTGAAGTAGATTCAAGTCTGGGCAATCCAGAGAGTGGTTCCTTGATCTGAATGAGACAGAGCCTGCAGGGTTGAGTCTAAGGTCTCGACCTTTGGGTCTAAGGTCAGCAGTTACTGTTCCCTTTTGGCTATGTCAGGTCCAAACAAACCTGGAACAAGTCTCACTCAGTACCTTTGGCTCCTCCCACACGTCTCACCCCGCCCCCTACCCTAAACCACTCCCTCCCAGGGGTGGGGGTTCAGCTTCTCTTCCCCCAGCTTCTCTTTCCTATATAAACTCCACCATTTTGGCTACTTGCCTTCTTGTTCCCATTCGTTCTCATGGCCTCTTGGCTCCTGGTCCCTCTTGCCCTGTCTCCTCTCTTTCCCTATCATGCCTCCCCATCCCCATGGCCTGGTTCAGTCTCCTGGCCTGCCTCAGTCTGGACTGTTCCAGATGTCTCTGATTGCTCTCCTCCTCGTATCGACAATAAACCTCCTCAGCCATACCTCCTTATTTTTTCCCCATCCAGACTGTGCCCCTGACCCTAGGGGTCTCCATTTTTAAGCTACCCACCATTCCCTGCCTGCCCTATAAGACCCCCTGGTCCTCTCTGGAGTTCATCACGGGCAAAATGTTGGTTTAGACTTCATCTTGAAAACGCTAGCTTTGTGGTAAAAGGTGGAAATAAAAGAAAATGTATCCAGTCAAAACCACTAGAAAATAAACCACCTTTCTGTGGCACCTACTAGGCTCTCTGCCAAGTCTCGGTCTCTGTGTGAGTCTTCTGCCCTGGGTCTAGGCACATTTCCTGTGATTCTCTTTCTTTGCTATTTGTCTTGTTTATTAAGGTGACCTTGTCACACTGGTCCGGGTAGGCCAGTCAGCTGCCAACTCTTTTAGAAATTGAAAATAACTTCAACAATGGATGGAGTGGGATGCAGAGTAAATGCTCAGCCCAGATCTCCTTGTTTGGAAAGACACTCATATCCCCAGTGTTGGAAATTACGGGAGATGAAGTGCTGGTCTGGGTCTCCTTAGGAATAGCCCTTGGCTAATGACCTCTCCTTTTTTCAAGGACATGTCGTGCCTCCCGACAGCCAATGATTGTTGTAAGTGCAAAGTGGTGGGGTGGGAAACTTAAATCATGACCTGTTTGGAATCCATTGTAGTCTCTGTTGCTGCAGCTCATTCCCTAGATTGACCCTGATTTCCTCACCTCCTTACAGATATTTCCTAGTGAGCCTCCTGTGTGTCACATTCAGCTTTTGAGACTGTTTCCCAGGCTCTATCTGGTCAATGGCAGAGATGGCCCACTCAAGGGTTTATGAACTCTGCACATACACTTGGCTGTCCACTAGAAATTCTCAACAATGTTTGAACACTGGCTCCCACATTCTCATCTTACTCTGGGCCCTCCAATGATGGCCCTAGTCCTAGTGACAGCACTCAGGGTGAAACTCACCTGGAACATCTCAGGCAGGAAAGAGTTGCTATCTCTTGCATCCCGCAGGAATGAACACTCTGATTCAACAGCTGTCTATCAGTCAGAGGAAAGCCCAGAACTTTCCATCCACTCCTGACTGACTGAGCCAGATGCTGGCTCTGCAGCAGGGGCTTAGCTGGGTGGCTCAGTCCTCTCGACTTCCTGACTTCTGGCCTAAGGAACACCCAGCCACAGCCCTGCTTAGTTTAAGAAGTTTTCCAGGGTGGCTCGTTCAGGAGCACACGGTCCTCCCACCTCCCTTCCCCCAGCAGTCACACTCAGAGGCCACACTGAACCGGATACCAGCTTTCACTTGTTAACATTCAAAATGAAACAATGCTTGCCTGCCAGATAATTAGGCACATGACATTTTGATGAGGTCTTCTTGGTACAGCCACTTTAACAATAGAACATTTTGTCATGGAAAGTTAAGTTTAGCAATAAAACTTTCAGTGTGTGTGTGGGGGGGTGGTGTCTTGATAAAACACAAAACTAAAGATTCATCACATTTTTCCCTAAGCATTTGACAAAGCAATGAGGAAACACGTGCATGGTTTACACTAAACCACGCTCAATCAATACCGTCCCCATCCTCCGATCTGTTTTTGTTCTCAACCTCAATTCTTTCTCAGTAAGGTATGCTTTTTTATTAAATGTTGAGCATTTCAATGATGCATACAGTGAATGTATTTTAATATTTACCTTTGTTTCTCCACATAACTCCTCCCAGATCCAGTCCCCAAGACCCCTTCAAACTTTATGCCCCCTCTCCCCCCAACTCACTGACTTTTGTTGCCTATCTACTCATAGGCCCGCCCACTTCCCTTTCTGCAGCAGTTACACTCAGAGTCTACCCTGAACTGGGTGAGATGTGTAGATGTGCAGTCCCTGAGTAAAGCGTGGTTGGCCTACCAGGAGCCACACTCTTAAAAAAAAAAAACAATTCAATTCTCCCTACCTTAGTAGCTGTCAACTGTTCATGGTTCCTTAGCTGGGGTGGGGGCTAGAGAGTCCCTGCCCTCTCCCATGTCCAACCATAGTTTGACTTGTAGGCTTATATCATGTGTCAATAAGCTGTCGGTTACGTGACGAAATACTTGATAAAGTCAAACTATAGAGAGGGAAATTTTATCTTGGTTCATGGTTTCAGAGGTTTCCAGTCATCATCCATTGACCCCACTGCTTTTGGATTTGTGCTGAGGCAGCATAGCATAAGGAACACACGGTAGAAGAAAGGATTCCCCTAATGGCCATGGGAAACCAAGAGAGAAGAGGTGGCTAGGGTCTTAATGTCTCTTGCAAGAGCATGTCTACAATGATTTAACTCTCTCTTAATAAGGAACACCTCCTACAAGTTCTCCCACCTCCTGGCAGTGCCAAGGGATGGGAAGAAGCCTTTGAGATGTGGCCTTTGGAGGAGATTTAAGACCCAGATGACGCTGCATCCAAAATTGCATTAAAAGAAAAACCTGCTGCTTGCTTATAACTAAGGGAAATAAATGTAAATAGACAGTGGTGTGTATTTTCAATTGGTAGAAATAATCGCAAACATCTATAATAAACACCCTACAACTACTAACTCAGCCTTCACAGAGGCACAGAGAGGCTAAGTGAACGTGACTTTATTACACAAATACACGGGCTCCAAATCAATCAGTCCCTGTTCCTTTTTAACCACTACACCATCTGTCCTTGTGTCCCGACTGAATACACTATGGGTACATTACAAATTATCTTAAGCCTACAGTTGAAGATAGACTAATAAAAAGAAATAGCCAACTATGCTCATTGATCAAAGGTCCTCACCAACATATTCAACTGGAATCCAGTGTGGAACAGTGGATGTGTGGCATTCAGAAATAAGTATTTATTCTACCTGGAAGATAATCTGAGCAGAACATTTAAGAGAAAGAACCATCATAGAAGTACTTGCCTATCTGAGAACTGAGACGAGAATTCTGAGAATTTTGAACCTGAAAAAAAGAACATAAAACAGAACCATTGGCACATTTCAAAGTTCAGTTTCTCATGGGTTTCTTATGGTTAATCACAAATAAGATATCATCTGTAAATCTCTTCCACAATTGAATAAGTGTTCATGTCAGAATTCACTTCCACCAAATGTCCCTTGAGTTGGAAGAGTGGGTTTTCAGATATTTTACTAGTGCTGGATTTCTTGAAGGAAACTTTCTAATAATAGACCTCTCCAGATAATATCAACATTGGGGTTGAGAGGAGGGTGTGTAGACTAGCTTCAGTGACAGGTGGTAAGACAGGGAGAGATGGAGAATTAATAAAACAACGTGATCTCTAACAGACTTCAATACAAATAACAGTTAAAGAGGAAATGCGTTAACTTTAATAATCTAAAAATGGCCTGTGACTTTGCCCTTTCTAAAGGGTCACAAGCTGGTCAAACTTAGTTCTTAGGAGAAGATGGAGACCCCTGTGTTCAACACAGTGATGTTGTCCCCTATCACCGCATAGCATGTAGTCCAAGCTTCATATTCCCACCTGTCTCCATTGCTCCTCAAGTCTCACAGGTGTGGTGACTTTCCCAGTAGATGCTGTGCATGGAGCTGTGTTTGCCACACAGCTGAGAGATACCAAGGTTCAGAAACTCAAATATTTTTAATAAGCAGCTGGCAGACTTGCCTACCTTTGTCCTAGGGGGAAGCATTATCTTATTAGCATTATCTTATTATTTCTGTTGGGGAGAGCCTTGGCGTCCAAGGCTATTTGCTCTACAAACATCTTTGCAATGATGGTCTAGGTCAGAGTCCGCTAGTGCACATGTCTACAGGACATGCAGAAAAAAAACTTGAAAGGATCATGAAAAACTCTTTCCAAACCAAGAACCTCAGAGCTTTCCTTAGTGAGCCAAAAATGCTTAACATATCGTAGGTCCAGAATAAATACTGGATAATTCTCTACCCTGTGATACTCTCTCATAATGGAAACAGCGGAGGAGAGAAAGAAATGCCACTGGGGTCCCTTTTACCAAATCTGGCATGGTGATTCTGCTGTGAGGGGATAGAGGCAGGTCCTTAGAAATGATCTGCCCAAAGGAAGAGCATTTTGGTTCCTTCCATCCAGAGACTTCAAGTGCTGGCAGTGAAGGCATCAAAGACTACCTCCAGAGCCATTCTGTTAAAATGTCTAGAAAGGGTAATGCGAGAACTGTGGACTTCGCAAGAGTCACTCGGAGCAAAGACAACGTAGATTGTGGTTCTTTGAGGGAGGGACCTACTGCTTGTCCTTAGGGACTGGTTCTGTCTCCCTAGGGCCTTCCCCAGGGTCCATGCCCTAAGAGTACATGTTGATGATAGTGAGGAAGAAGGAAAGAAACAGAGGCAGCCTCAGATGCTTCTGGGGTGACAGCAGGGATGGGAAGCCAGAATGGCACCGATGTAAAATGAGTCAGCTAGGAGGTGAGGAAAGCTGTTTCACTGTCTTCCTGTTCGCTTCCTTTCCATTGTAGATGATGGGTGAGCTGATGCTCAGTTAATAGGCTGGTTATATACGCATAATTTCTTGCTGATCTTCAAGCCTCCTGTCCCAGAAACAGCTATTTATTGTCCCATTTAGCCTGTTCTTGGAACCCCTGTAGAGAGTCTCCATAGAATTCAATGTGAGATGTGCTTTCTACACGATTCTGACGAAATCCCCAAGCTCCTCATTTAATTTTATTAAAATAAAATGGCCTGGGGGCTGGAGAGATGGCTCAGCTATTCCCAGCACCACGTGGCAGCTCACAACCATCTGTAATGGGATCTGATGCCCTTCTCTGGCGTGCAGGTGTACATGCAGATAGAGCACTCACATACATGAAATAAAAATAAAAATAAAAATAAATCTGTCATAAAGAACAATGAAATTGTCTGTTTGAAATTCCAGAGATGAATTTTTCTTTTTTATTGTTGTTGTTGTTGCAATTATTAACAGTGTTTTGTCAGTAAATTTCCTTCTGTGCTGTCTAAGGTCATTCTGGGAGAAGAATGAGATTTGCAGTAATTGTAGGTACTCAGCTTGTCCTGCTGTTTGTTGAGAGAGAACTGAAAAAGGGCAGACTTCGGCATTAAGGCATGCTATAGTTTAGCCATAGGGCCCTATAACCCCTCAGTTATTTAGAATAAGGCTACTTTCACCTTACTGCCAAAGTTGGGGTGGGGAGTTAGCTAGAAACACCATACGGGGCGAGTTGAGCTAGCATTTTTATTCTCTTACCAAGTCATCAGAAAGATTATAAGCAGTGGATGTATAAATATATTTGTCCCCTTCCTTTGCTGCTGAATCTGGACATCTGGAAGAGAGCTTAGCAAATAACACAAGCTTAGTAACTAACTTCTAATTGAATGAAGCACCTGAAACTCCTTTGTGAAACTAGGGTCTGTAGGGTTGTCTCAGTTATGGTTTTACTGCTGAGAACAGACACCATGACCAAGGCAACTCTTATAAAGACACAATTTAGTTGGGACTGGTTTACAGGTTCAGAAGTTCAGTAAATTCTCATCAAGGCAGGAGCATGGCAGCATCTAGGCACTCCTGGTACTGGAGGAACTGAGAGTTCTAGATCTTCCTCTGAAGGCCACTAGAAGACTGGCTCTCACATGTTTGGGAGGAGGGTCTCATTGTCCACTCCCACAGTGATGCACTTCCTCTAGCAAGGCCACACCAACTCCAACAAGGCCACGCCTCCTAATAGTGCCACTCCCTTGGCCAAGCATATTTAAACCGTCACAGGGGTCAAAGGAAGCCAGGTATCCTTTAGATTTCTAAACTCAGTTTGTGGCAGGGTCTTTGTAGGTACCTTCTCACCAATGTATACTCTTGCTAGGCCAACATTTTGGGGGCGATGAATCAAAAAAAAAAAAAGAAAAGAAAAAAGAAAATAGGCCATGTTCTAGATCCAACTCAATACTCAAACCCCAATCCACTTTGTACAAGTATCATTGCTGTTCGAATCGAACAGTGAGTCCCGGTGTGTTTAAGGACAGGTTTTATTATTATTTTTCAATATTCAAAGAAAACAAGGAATGGAGGTATAGCTCAGCCTGCATGCAAAAGACTCTGGATTCAATTCCAACAATCCTCCTGTGTATGTGTGTGCGTGTGTGTGTGTGTGTGTGTGTGTGTGTGTGTGTGTGTGTGTGTGTGTGAGAGAGAGAGAGAGAGAGAGAGAGAGAGAGGGGCAGGAAGGGGCTGAAAGAGAGAATATGGTTATTATATTTTTAGTATCCAGTGATTACTTTTGTCACAGAATTTAATTATGTTTTAATATTAATTTATATTTAATAACTATAAATCTACCTGTAAGGCTTGAAAATGGTATTAAATATATATTAAAAGCATTTAATCTATTTACTTTCATACTTAACAGTGTATATTCATTGTTACTTCTTTCCACACTAAAATCTGAGAGTTAAATTTGTACTGAAAGATCATATTGGGGTTGGGGATTTAGCTCAGTGGTAGAGCGCTTGCCTAGCAAAGCGCAAGGCCTGGGTTCGGTCCCCAGCTCCGGAAAAAAAAAAAAAAAAAAAAAAAAAAAAAAAGATCATATTGCCTTGCTTCTAAGAGTTACTTCAAGGGGGTTGGAGAGGTGGCTTAGTGATTAATATGGCTGTTCTAAAAGACCTAGGCTTGGTTCCCAGCACCCACATGACAATGCATACCCTTCTGTGGCTCCAGTTCCAGGGGGTCTCATCCCCTCCTCTGTTCTCCATAGGCACCAGGCATGCATGTGGTGCATAGACATACACACAAACAACACAGACATAAAATTTAAGAACACGCTACATTAGGTTAATTTATACAAATTATTTTCAAGGAATGAAGTCCTAGTAACAAGGATTGACTAAACTGAAGCACCAAAAACACCGTCCACAAGCTGATTTTTGACTTTAGATGGACAATTTGGAGGACTAAATTCCTTGAGATGAGAAATGAAGGACTCTAATGATTGCTGTGTTGTCGGCTGATGTTTTTAGACCGGCACATCCTCCACCTTCTACCTCTGAACTCAGGATCCATGGAGGAGACCCGAGGGAGCATCTTGTCTGAGCTTTCTTTCATCACCCATGAGCCATAGGCAGAGCTATGATTCTTATCTCTCCAGAAGCCTCCCTCTCAGCAGTGTGGATCGCTTCTCGTCCTCTTCCTGTTCCCCGGAAGTGCTGGGCAGAGATCCAATTGCTCATGCTCAGATCAATGGGCTGGATTGGATTCTGTACTTTGGATAACTCTTCGACTGCTCAAGAACGAACTGACTGGCACCAAGAAAGGAAGACTTTTGGATTCATTTCTTTATTTATATACCATAACCTCAGGGACAATAATTTGGAGGCTATGTCAGCCTCCTTGAGCCAGAATCTTGGCTGGTGTGACAGTAACTGTTTCCCGGAGAACCCAAAGATGCAAATAATACTATGTATGCCATTCAAACTGCAGCAACAAGGTGAGAACTGGTTCTCTTAACTGCCAAGTTTTAGAGCCAAGAGCAACGATGGCCTTAGTCAGGAGGGAAAGTAAGGAAGCCAGCGATACAGCCTTGCCCCACTGACGGCCCCGCTAGCCTCCCCTGCGCTTTGGCAGAATAACTGCTGCATTTTTGGAGTGGGGCATGGTCCAGAGGACAAAGCCTGACTAATAGGGAGCCCGCGATTATCTCACGTGACCCACATAGCGCTAAAAACTCTACCTAGTTCCTTTGTTGCTCTTATTTTTCCAAGTGAGCTTCAACCCCGCAGTGCCAACTGGAAAGGCCACATTTCCAATGCGTCCTTTAGGTAGATGACTAAATTTTGAACAATGAGATGTAGCGGAAGGTTATTGGGTGGCACCCGCGACTGCTCCGTTAGGAGAGATTGACTTAGCCTCTGTTGCTGACTATGGAACGAAAGTGATAACAGCCACCATCTGGGACAGGAGGATGTCTAGGGAACTTTAAACCATACCCAAGAGAGCAAAGCAGAAAGATAGGGGAACCTGGGCCCATGGCAATGTGGAAGAGCCTTTCCAACAGCCAATAATCAGGGCTTCCAATGGATCATCCCTGGATTATGCATGGCTTATAAATAAAGCAAAGCTAGCTTCCCGGTGCCATCAGTTGACTTAAGTTTCTGGAGACACGACTATATCTTGTCTGGTTCGAGCCACTATTTGCAGACCAAAGAGCACTAGAGCAGGAATGTGCTCGAAGGGAAGCCTCTTGGGCCTCTCCACAGAGCAGCTAAATGAGAACCTGTTCTTTCAGAAGCCCTCACTGTGATCTGCAAGCTCATGTTTTCAAACACCTGGTATTGATGTAATTAGGTTTCTGCTTATAAAATGGCGGATGGGCACGACGGCTCTGCATTTAGTGCTTGACACGAAAACCTGACCACTCGAACTGATCCTTGGAACCCATGGACACGTGGGAGGAGAGAACTCACGTCGAAATTGTCCTCTCACACCACGCGTGTATCACAGCATGGCTGCACCGCTACCCCCACCCAAGAATAACGAAATTTTAAACATTTTAAAAATTGCTTACTGCTATATCCTAGGGAGAAATAATACTAAACCGTGGTAAAGATCACACAGTCCTAAATTAGAATAACAAAGGAGAGCTGAGTTCTTCGGATTCAAAAGAATGAAGTTAAAGTACTCACGTATGTGAGGTAAACCTCCTCCAGCCTGAATGCTCAGTACAGGAAAAAAAAAAAAAAAAAAAGAGAGAGAGAGAGAAAGAGAGAGAGAGAGAGAATCTTGCTTTAAAATTTAGTCTCGGGTTGGGGATTTAGCTCAGTGGTAGAACGCTTGCCGAGCAAGCGCAAGGCCCTGGGTTCGGTCCCAGCTCCGAAAAAAAAAAAAAGAAAAAAAAAAAAAAAGAAAAGAAAGATAAAATTCAGTCTCAGGAAGGGACGGAAGCATAAGCGTATTGTATTCTATTTCACATTTTAAAGGGATATGCTCAGGTGTTTTGGAAACAACAACATTGTACTGTAGGATATGAAAGGAGTCTATGCATTTTCTCCTAGAATGAGACCTGGATAGAGAAAACTTAGCAGGAAAGATGTCACGTAAGACATAGATACCCCTGTTTTTCCTCCCGGCTTTACGAATACAGAGGCCATCCCACACAGGTTAAATGCAGTTTGCTGGCCTTCCCACTTGATGTGTATGTTCTAAGACTCAGTGCTTAGAACACAGGCCATAACATGGTGCCTTTGCCGTCTGCCGTCTTTAGTTTCTTGCTCTGCGGTCTGAGTTCAGGGGATCCATTTTGCAGACGATGGGAGCGGAAGAGCAAGTGCTCAGGTTGAGGGTACATTGCGCATGCTCAGTTCGAGTGTTCCTTGTGCTCGCTCAGTTCTAGCGTTCGTTGATTGCTAGCACCCCATATAACACTTTGTCAGCGCTAGGTTCTGATGTCATCCTTGATCAGCAACTGTCTTGTCATCAAATAACCCACCATTGGAAATCTTTCTGACAGAGGTTTACAATAAATTGAAAAATTCATCCCTTTATGTTTCCACTTGATAGTCTTTGGCTCATTATGTGATTAAAAATGAAATCCTATCTTTGGATGCTTGTGGTTTGGCTGGCTGTCTGGGAAATGGTTTTCTGGCAGTTATTAATGATTTTCTTTTTTCTCTTTCCGTTTAAATAACATTTACTGGATTTGGTACTTGAGCGAAAATGCCAAAATAAGATGTAGGAGAGAGAATAAACAAACTGCGCATGTTGAAACATCGGGAGGTTTTGGTTTTTTGGTTTTTTGTTTTTGTTTTTTTGATCTGTTAGTGTTGGGCACAGAGAAACTGTTTTAAACTGAAGTCAAATTTCTAATTTCTAATACTCTTTATAAGAGATGTGACTTTAACAGTCTTTTTTTTTTTTTTTTTTTTTTTTAATAGCTGTTTGAGACAGGGTCTTATGTAGTTCAGGTTGGCCTCAAACTTACTATGTAACCTCGAATTCCTGGCTCCAGGTTGAAGTGTGGGGATGTGGGGATGCCCCTCACCCATCTTTGATCGTATCCTTATTACCCATCCCGGATGCTCTTCTGAAATGTACAATATTCTTCTAGGGACTAATCGTCTCCTTCTTTACAATAGATGAAGACAGCCTGCTGGCGAATACTGTCATAGAAGTGAAACAGAGAAGGCTCTGTTTGCTTCAGACCTGTGCTCTGTCAGTTTCTTAACCAGTGCCCACTGCTTCTTGTTGCCCTGAGATAACCCAAGTGGAGTGGGGCGGAGGGGGTGGAGGAGGGAGGGCGAGAAGGAGAGGCTTGAAGTTTTTAATTTTTTTACTCTCTTCTAAAGACCATAACAAGTTATTCGACACCCAAGCGGCTCTAACTGGAGGGTCTGGCCAAGTACAACATACTACATAGAAATCAAAAAAGCCTTCCAACTACTACTGCATCTCGTGGCCTCGCAGCCGAAAACAATGTAGCAAAAAGTCCTCAGTCCCTGCCTGCAGCCAAGATGTGTGTCCCAAAAGTTCTTCAGTTCACATTTTCCTGCTCTGATCACAATTCTCACCATCCAGAATGTGATGCTTGGCTCTAACAAAAGCGAGAGGAAGTGCCCTTCCCCAGCAGAAATTTAAACAAAGAACAAGACCACAACTTGTTTCCAGTCAGCCTCCTGCTGTGAGGCCTCCACACTGTGCTTGCTACTTCCCCTAGCAGGCAGGGACTAGGAGTTGGAAGAATTATAAAAGACTGAGCATCGTCCTGAAGATGCCTTTAAGGAGGGTCTCAAGAGCAGTGAGTCATGGGTTGGAGTCACTGAGTTGATCACTGAGCCAGAGCTTGCCTCATCAGATGTGAACGTCCTGACCACAGCTTGTTTATAAACTATGCCTTCAAAGAATACTCATAATATTTAACAGTACAGTTCTCGGAACTACTGTGAATTTACACTTTTGTTTATTAAGTAGTCGTCTTGTAAATACCCAGTGTTAGATCTAACAGTTTTAAGGCAGAAACGAGATCGTGTAGCTGTTTTTTTCTTTTCTTTTCTTTTCTTTCATTTTTCTCAATACATCTGAACCACAGTTTCTCCTCCCTTCACTCCTCCACGTCCTCCCTTCCTTCTCCCCCAGATCCACTCCTCCTGTTTCCTTTCAGAAAAGAGCAGGCCTCCCAGGGATATCAACTGAGCATGAGATAAAATGATACGATAAGATTAGGAACAAACCCTCATATCAAGGCTGGGCAAGGCAACCAAGTAGGAGGGAAAGGGTTCCAGGAGCAGGTGGAAGAGTCAGAGACACCCCCACTCCCACTGTTAGAAGTCCCACAAAAGCACCATGCTAACAACCTTAACATATATGCAGAGGACCTGGTGTAGACATGCAGGCTCCAGAATTGCTGCTTTAGTCTCTCTTGAGCTCCTAGGAGCCAGAAAGGCTAAGTAACAATGACGGTTCTAAGGAGACTCACGAATCTCTATAGGAAGGGGAAATAGAACATGTTCTTCCGGTAGACTGGGGGCTGGAGGGAATGGGTGTTGGTATTCTGTCTAAGCTCCACCCCCACAACTACTTGGCAACAGCCAGGTACGCTCCGCCCCACAGTTGCTTGTCAACAGCCAGCTGTGCCTGACTATAAAGGAAGCTGCTTGCCCCCACCTCTCCTCACTCCTCTCTTGCTCCCTCTTTCTCTTTGCTCTGCCCTGCCCTTGTGCCCTCTTTGTCCCTGTTCCTTCTCTTCCCACCCCACCCCCTTTTCCTCCACGTTCCCATGGCCGGCTTCATTTGTTCCTCCCCTCTTCTACTCTTCTCTCATTAAATCTCTCCACGTGGAAACATGTTGGTTTGGTGTGTTCTGTCTGGACGCGAGCCGAGATTTAAACCCCAACAATGGGAGCATGAGGAATTAGATAGGCGGAGGGAGGGAGTATGGAGAGAGACAACTGAAATTGGAGGGTATTTGGGGTGGTAGTGATATGGAAATCTAGTGCAGTAGAGATAATATAGCTCTTAATGGCCCGGGGATTCAAGTCTTACCTTCTTTCACCTAAAGGTAGTTCCACCAGTGGTTGCCTTGAACGTGAGGTATAGTAGGGGTGCAAAGGAGGAAGCATTAGATCCTGTCTGGAGGAGTGTTGCAGCCAGTATATTCAGTACCTTTCTATAAATGACGGAGAGGGCATTTGTTCTCAGCATGCTGATCCCTACGAATGGAGAGTGCGTCAGAGACCCCCACATTAACCCCTAATCTGAGCAGTTATGTTTAAGAGGAGATGCTTGGACTCCATGTGGAAAGTTATGCAGGTGTTTGTTTAGAGCAGCAATTCTCGATCTGTGGGTTTTGATCCCTTTGGGGTCCTACATATCGGACATTCTATATATCATATATTTACATTATGATTCATAATAGTAGCAAGATCACAGTCGTGAAGTAGCAATGAAATAATTCTACGGTTGGGATTCACCACAACATGAGGAACTGTATTAAAGGGTCACAGAAGTAAGTCAGTTGGGGACCACTGGTTTAGAGGATGGGAGGATTAGAACAATCTAGGATGGAAGGAGTGTGTGTGTGTGTGTGTGTGTGTGTGTGTGTCCCAGAACATTCTGGAAATAAGAAGCAGTTGGACTTGGTGGAAGTATAGGACATGACTACATTTTGAGCCTGGAGGCTAAGTCTTCGTCCTGAAGGTTGTAGGGTAATACTAAGAATGGTTGAAAACCCAAGCAAGGATGTCATGTGAATGAGGCAGTCACATTTTTCATTACTATGATTTGAATGCTGGTATCTCTCTAAAACCCCTCTATTGAAACTTAACACATGAGATGGTGGCATTAGGAGATGAAGTCCTAGGAGGTGATTAGAAGATGGGTCTTGAGAGAGCTGGCCCCTGCTTGTTACTGTACTATGAAGAGATTAATACACCCTGTCTTGTGGCCTCGTCAACATGTACTGCACAGGTTAAATAAGAGTGACCCAAGTAGGAATAGATCTGTGGTTAGGAAATAGAGGTCTGAACCTTCGACAAGACCAGGTCAGAGAGACAAAGACAGAATTGAAGCAAAATCAACCGAACTGCAGACTGACTTGATTGTGGGAGATAATCAAGATGGCAGTGCCAATGATGAATGCTAAAGGATGTGCCAAGGATGAAGGGCACCCATGTTTCTTGGGGCCCTAAGTGAATGTTCAATGCTTTTTAATTAAAAAGGAGCGGGAAGAAGAGTAGCCTAGTGAGGAGAAGCCTAGAGAAGGATTCTGTGTGCTCACTGACTAATGGCTGCCATTTATTTCGGTATTGTTGTAGTGGCAGGCAAGGGATGGGGAGCTGTTCATTCCCAGTTTAATGGCATGGCAGACTTAAGAACTTCTGCCCAGATCAAACTCAGAACTGATGCCACCTGCTTGAACACTATATGGAGAAAAACATTCACCCAAAGCTACGTACCTGTTTGGAGAAAACTGCTTAAGGCATTTTTTTTTTTTTTGAATGACTCAGTGTGGAGACTTTTAAACCAGTACAGAAGTAGAAAAGTCAACATATTCCATCTCTCCATGTATCTATTAGCCAAATTATTAGGTCTTAGTCAAACTTTTTTCTTCTACCAGTACCCCCTAAAAATATTTCCCTTTGCTTCTCTGATTATTTTAAAGAAACTTTATTAGAACGCACAAGCAGAGTAACCTTTTTATTTTGGAACGGCTATAGATTCAAAGAATTCTTAGGAAAATAATGCAGAATTTCAGATATCCAGAAAATTCCTCTCTGCCTCACATTCAGTCCCCTGACTATTAACATTAAAATGGTGCGTTTGTGACAGTGAAAGAATCAGTATTG
Source organism: Rattus rattus (assembly GCF_011064425.1). Taxonomy (NCBI): domain Eukaryota; kingdom Metazoa; phylum Chordata; class Mammalia; order Rodentia; family Muridae; genus Rattus; species Rattus rattus. Next base: position 183,281,164 of record NC_046156.1, read on the forward strand.
ATATAAAAGTTTAACTAAGTCCACACTACACCATATTTTCCTATAGTTCCTGTTTCATTGGCCAAGCAGGGCTGTGTTTCATGTCGCATTTTAAAGTCCTTATGGGGTTAGCAATAAAATGCTCCATTTCAGCCACTGTCTTTGTAAACTTTTCCACTATGAAAAGCCTTTATCAGATCAAATGTACATGTTGTGCCCACCCTCCCCACTCCCCCTCACCCACCCTGTCTCCTTTGCCCTAGCCTGGGGGAGAGAATGTCCTAGCATCTGTCCACAGCAGCTTGAGAGCAGGATATTACCATGCTAGCACACTCTTGGGGGCTCTCTCTAGATTCTCTTTAGAATGCCATTTTGGAATCCCTGCTAGGACGAATGACCGAGTGTAATTTGGTACAACTCATAAAGTAGAGAATTCAGAAATAGGCCAATACATCTTTGTAAAGGCATTTGCGAGTCTGCTGCTCTGACTGAAGGAGACAAAACTAATGGCTTCCAGGGCGTGGGGTTAATTTCCACCCTGGCTGCTCATAATGCCAAGGTTTCTGTGACTTGGCAGCTCAGGGGAGTTTGTTCATCCTCAGTGTTGGTCAGTTGACCCTGACCAAAAGGTCACCTCATGGGTGCCATGAGTTCTTCGTTGTCACGGGAAGCCAGCTCCCCAGACCCATTTCTCAACACTCCTTGTAATTCTGCATTGTTTGATGCAATGCCTGCTTCCACCCAATCAGTCTTAAGTGCACTGGGGCCTGGCTGGGAGCCAACATGGCGTCATTGCCCATTAATAGAAGTTGATAGAGCTCAGAGAAATGCTTTAGGTCTGACAAAGGTCCACTTCCTCCCATACTTTGTCTAAGGCAAATATATGGAAAAATCAATTTAGACATGCTTATTTTTTAAACCAGTTTGTGCTAATTTTGGGCATTGATTTTTCTTTTTCTAGCTACTGTTGGCTTTAAAAATATTTTGTGACTAATCCTGTTTTTCCTCATTTATACGGCGTCTGTAGACACTGCTTCTTCCCCAAAATGATTTGAAGTGATGCATTGCAAAAACACATTTATTATTAGCATCTGAGCTGTTTCTGCTTTCCCTCAAAATGTCCTCCACTAATGTAATATAACAGACAAATTATTATTTATCTACCATACCATTAATATTCCCCTTTAATCTATAAAGAATATGTATATGGTACACAAAGACTCATAGCACACAGTTAGGCAACCTGCAAATGGGAAACATAAAAGGCAGCAACATGAAATGCAGCTGCAGTTTCTACACATGTGTCCTCACTGGGTTGCACATTAGCTAATAAGTCTTAGAAAAGTCAGGAAGAACGGGGAAACAGGATAATCTGGGTAAACCACAGTGACAATCTTTAAAATGTAGCCACCATTTTTTCAGATGTCCAAGTCAGAAAACGTCGAAAGCACAGTGTAGTGAACACATTCGACAATGCTCTCATTGGATACTAGTGAGATAAACTTACCCAGCCCAAGTGCACAAGTTGAAATCCTAACCCCCTAGTACCTCAGAACTGTGATTTGGGGATTAAGGGTCCTTAAGGAGTAATAAAGTGAAAATGATTGCTAGACTTAGACACTAATCTGATCTGATTTGTGCTCTTATAGAAAGGGACTAAGATACAGACAGGGACAGAAACAAAACTGCGTTGAAGCCAAGAAGTCAAAGAGGGAGGCCTCAAAGGAGGCCAGTACACTGATACCCCAGTCTTGGACTTTCAAACTGCAGAGAGGCAACGAAACCATTCTGTGTGTAAGTCACTTATTGCTCCCTTCTGGGACCTTTGTTATGACAGTTCCAGCAAACCAACAGAGACACAAACATGTTTCCTAAGGCCCATCTCTAACAACATCCCTCTCTGCAGGCTGTTGACAAAGCCCTAGGTAATTAGATTTTCTAACTCCCATGCCTGACCTCACACCCGCCATAGTTTGGCAACTCAGGCGTTCCTATGTGAACTTATCACACTGACCCATGGTTCACCAGCCTGGAGACAGAGACCCCAATCCTGGCAGGCTTAGTGTGCCCGTAGGGTTCTTCTACCTGGATCAGAAAGAGCTCGGCTTTAGACAGTTTTGCCCTTTAGCAGCAGAAATTAGTTGATGTAAGCCTTACTGTCAGTCAGTGGCCATATTTTCCCAGAGGAAAACAATATGAATGTATAAAAATGGAAAGTCGGAGAGGGTCTAATATTCCTCCAGTTTCTTCATTCATTCATTCATTCATTCATTCATTCATTCATTCATTCATTCATTCATTCAACTGACCAACTTGAAAGATGCTGACTGTTCCCGACACTCATTCTGTTGAATTCCATCTGCATCCCTTGAACCAAGGTTGTTACAGAATGACAAAGATAAAGTCAAGGGTTAATGACGCTCCTTTCTGAGCTTTTCCTACAGGAAAAAAAATGGCCAAATAGGAACACTGAGCAGCTCAACACCAATCCTTGTTCAACTTGTCAGAGTCAATCTTTCCAGGAAATGATCAGGCCGATCCAGGTCCTTCCGTCTGCCCCTAGAGGAGGGCATGGCTCCAATCTAGTCTTTCACAAACTATTTCAAAGAATATAGAAAAGCGAAATTAAGTAAGTAAGGGAAAATTACTTGACTTTTAATGACTTGAAAGTCATTTTATTTCCTCAACTAAGTTTCCTATCTTCCTTTGTACAGGTGAGACTGCAAAACCAAATTTAAATATATCAAGCACCTATACTATAGCTGGACATTTTCCTTGTTCAAATCTTCTTTACTTCTTTCCTTTATTAGAAATGGGACCGTTTTAAGTCTGCTACTGTTAAAAACCTGTACCCATGTTGATAATTAGTCTGATTTTTATTTTTCTTATTTTTTATTTTTATGTCTCAAGGTTTATCTGTAGCCATGGCCATCCTGGAACTCATTCTGTAGACTTTGAACTGAGAGGTCTGTCTGCCTCTCCCTCCCAAATGCTGGGATTAAAGGCATGTGCCACCATTGTCAGGTTTGACAATTTGATTTTTCTTGTCTAAGCAAAACCAAAACCAAAACAACAACAACAAAGCAAACAAACAAAAAAACCCCAAACAAACAAAAACAAAACAAACAAAAACCCAAAAATCCAAAACCAAATACCCCTTCTTCTAATGCAGCCCGTCTGTAGGTAATGTCCATTCACTGTGCACCCATGCAGTGTACAGAAGAAGGCATTCCTCCCTCCAGGAAACCCCTTTCCTCTCTTTACTACTAAACAGCAGACAGGACATTGCCTGTCCTATCTTTAACTTTCATATGAAAGTTACCTTTCCGGAGAGACGCTCATAGACTTCCACATAACTCATTTATATCTTTGTTTCACTGATTTCGTATATTTCCCAGGATAGAGTATAGCACAAAACAAAACAACAACCCACTACCTGTGTGATACATCTTCTATCTTTAACTAAAGAATGCCCCAGTCAAGGATTTCTCAAATATTTCTTCATAACAGATTCTCATTGAGCGTTGTTAACATATCCCATTTCTTAGTCTGACAGAATTATGGTGAAAGACCTTGTACTTAGAAAAAACGGGATACATGTGTGTGATATGTGTGCATGTATGTATGTGAGTACATGAATACATGTGTGTGTGTGTGTGTGTGCAGATGCATGTGAAGATGTATGCACGAAAATGTTCATACATAGCGGCCCAAAGTTGATGTCAAGATTCTTCCTCAAAACTCTTCTACCTCATTCAATGAGGCAGGGTCTCTCAATCAAACCTAGATTTCACCAAACATCTAATCTTGCTAGCAAGGTTGCTGGGAGGCAGGCTAAAGGGAGGGGTTGGAAGTTTGGGTACCCCTTGTCTAGACTTTCCAAGATGGAATTACAGGTGGGTTGCCATATTCTCTCAGCAGCCACTTGAGGGCTGGTGATCTGAGGTCTGGTCCTCTTGCTTGCACGGAAAGCCCTTTAACTGCTGGGGCATCTCTCCAGCCTGGCATTTTGTTTTTCTTCAGAATATCCGGTTATTTTTACTTCTCTTGTGCGAACAGCTTGTCTTCAGCCACTTGGGGTTGGAGGCAGTACTAGCCTGTAAGTGAGAAGCCTCTGCCAATCTAGGCTTAATGTAGGCGTTGCAAGTGTCATTTCCTCATCGACAGAGTAGGAATTAAAGTACCCACTTTGTAGTTCAGGTAGCTGGTTGTCAGTGTTGTATATAAATGACTGTTACGGGTTGTCTCTAACTTTTAATGCCCCGTGTACTTATAATTTCCCCTTCATTTATTACTTCCTTCCTTCCTTCCTTCCTTCCTTCCTTCCTTCCTTCCTTCCTTCCTTCCATTCTTTCTTTCTTTTTCATACACCCAATAGCTATTTCAGGAGACATAAAACAGGTCTCATAGCACATTTACTTTTTATGAAGTAGCACACACAATAAATACATGGTACAAAATTGTTCAGTTACACATAGGCTGTAACTACTGTAAATAAACATTGAACATTGAAAAGGCCCAAGGTTTTCAATCAAGGTACTGTGGTTTAATATCTTTCAGCAAAAATCCATCTGAAAATGGAGCTGCAAATCATTGTTTTTCTCAGGGAAAGAAACCACAAATCATGGGGAGCCCCGAGAAACCCTCTAGGAAAGAGGAGGTTCAGAGTCTTGTGGTCAGCGATGTGGAGAGAGGTGAAGGAAATGGGGCTTTTGTCTGGGTTGGGTGCTGCCAGGGAGGTGAGCCTATAACCAGGTACCTAAGTAAAGCTTACCTAGAAAAGGAGGAGGCTGCGGTTCTAACTGGACATGACCCAGAACTCTCTCAGATGAGCAAGAAGGGATGTTTGGCCATTTTTGTGGTCTGGGTGATGTTCAGGTTTTCACCTTTGGTCAGACATGACTCAGAGGGCTCTTGTTTATGTCTTGATCTGTTATGGTCAACAGAAGAACCCTGGCCAATCTGTCATTTTAGGAACTTGCTCTTGTAAAACAGAAGACTATAGTCCACCTCCCAGAGCCAGGCTAGTTCCCAGTGACAGTGAGACCTAGCTGGGAGTGCCAATCAGGTTCTCTCACTCTCACTTAGCCTGCTGACTATGAGGTCACCACTGGAATGCTTGGCTTTAAGAACACATCAGTTAATTTGCTCTTAAAGATATGGAACACTGCTATAATCCTGAGCCTTAAAGCCATGTTGCTTCTGCAAGGTTCACGATAACTCCTCTGAGCCCCAAAGCTTGGCCTTCACCACTTCAGTGACCAGAGCAGAAAGACTCCAGGTGCTTCTGCCCTGAATAAGCCTACTCCACGGCGGCTGCTGTTGGTGCCACTACAGCCAAAAATCCAGAAGATTGGGTAATTTATAAAGAAAATAAACTTATTTCTCATAGTTACAGAGGCCAGAAGATTCAAGATCAAAGTACCAGCATTCTTCCAGGATCTCCTTGCTGTGCCATTCTGTGATAGGAGGCAGAGAGACAAGAAAAGACAAGGGAGAGAAAGATGAGGAAAGGAGGGGAAAGAGGAAGAGGGAAAAGGAGGGGAAGGGAAGGGAGGGGAAGGGAATCAGGGGCATGGTGTCTCCAGAGTCTGCAGTAGGAGAGAGGTTGGAATGAACACTGAATTCCAGGACAAGCCCTAAAGCTGAAGCCAGAGGAACCAGATCTAAGCCCACTTCAGTCACTAATTTACTGTATGAAGTAAGAAAAGCATTATAACCTTATGGTACTGCTCTCAAAGACCACATAATCTGGCTGTTATCCATTTCTTTCTGATCCTGGCATACTATAACTGTTATTGATTTATTAATGTTTTTCCTAAATATATCTGTTTTAAAAGCATTTTATATAAAGATTTTTATTAATACTCAGAGTGAAAATAATAAGACTTCCAAAAAACCCTAGCTATCCTTTTCTCTCTCAGTATTGTCAACCTTTCACACTAATGGTGCTGTCTTATGTAATCAATATATAGAAATGACACCCAAAGGCTAGGCCATGAAAATTTTCTGTTTCTATCTTTTTATATTGTAGCTTTGATTTGAGACCAAATCTTGCTATACAGCCTATAATTGACTTGAATTCACTATGTAGCCCAAGCTAGCCTCAAATTCATTCTCCTCCTGTCTTTACTTTGAAAGTATTGGGATAACAGGCATTTGCCACCATAACTAAGTACAGCTTCTGTCTTTGTTTCATTGGATTACTTACACCTATGAAGCCAGTTGTTGTGTGGAGGACATGCACAAAGGGAGGTCCATGTGGTGAGGACCGAGGTCTCATGCTAGGAGCAAAACACCAACTACAAGGTATACAAAACCACCTCAGAGGTGAATATTTTAGATTTATCTTTAGTCAAATTTCATATTAGATATTAGACTTCCTTTACTGTAAGAAAACACCTGATACAATTGACTTAAAAAGTAGAAAGGTTTATTTCCTCCCAGTTTCAGAGGAGTCAATTAGTCGCCTAGTCATGGTAAAGCCTATAGTGAGGAATTATACCATGGAAGCAATCCAAGACAGAGAAATCTATGCACTCACAGCAGCTGGGAAATGATAGAGAGAAAGAGGACGGACCAGTGTCTCAATACTCCTTACAAAGCCACACCCTTAGTAGTCTAACTTCCTCCCACTGGGCTGAAACTCCTAAAGAATGTATCGCTTACCATTGTTGCCTTCCACCCATGGTCCTTTCATATGAAACTGCGAGGCAAAGCCACTCACGTCATCCACGCGTCGATTTCTGGCTCCCAGGCACTGTCTGTGATTATAAACAGTTAACATGCTCTTGACTGAGTTCTAGGGAAAAAATAATGTCATGCTGGGTCAGGAAACTCACACATTCCTCAGTTAGCATGCAAAATAGTGTGTGAGGATTTCATTTGCCTATCCTCTGATCTGCAGCTGGGAGTCTTTGAGACCAAACCTACACATATCAGAAGCCGTCAAAAAGTGCGTAAACCAGAATTAAAACTAAGTATTTCTGAGAATTAAGGGAAAAAAAGAACATGATAATGAGCCGACAGGAAAAAGGCCTTATTGTTCGTGTACTAAGCAGAGCATGTCTTTTTGTGCAGAGTCCCAAGTCTTTGATATTTAGCACAAGGCACATATGTGCTTTGAAAATAACATGAACGTGAACCTACTGCGTAATGAGAGCCTACTGGCATCTGCATGAAGGGATAGGGCTGACCTAATATATAGCAAGCATTCACATATGCGCAGGAAATTTCCTGCTCATAGGTAGCTCTGGGGTCTATTCGAAAAGCTTAAGATTTTATGCTACTTTCTTGCATTTCGTGTTGGCTTAAAATTCCAGGTAAAGAAGAATGCTTTAAGAGAACTCCCCGTTAAGCACAGTGTTGAAGACTTGGTCCTCTGTTCAGCAGAGTTCACAGGTGGGATGCTTGGGTGGTGACTGGATCCTTAGAGCGCTGGCCTTCTGAATGCCTTCATTCATTCATGGATTCATAACGCAGCAGTATGTTGGTACTGGAGGTGGAAGAGCTTCTACATGGGGCCCATTTAGAAGAAGTAGGTCATTGTGGGTGTGCCCTTGAACAGCACTGGGACCTGAGCTCTTTCCTATCATTTTCTTTGCTTCCTGCCTGCCACGGATGGATTGGGTGGTGTTCCTTCACCACACCCTCCTGCCTTGATATATTGTACTCTCTAACCGCAGGCCTACTGGCAACCAGGCCAAGTGGTCATAGACTGAAACCACAAGCCAAAACAAACCTTTTCTCTTTTAAGTTCATTTTCCCCCAGATACTTCGTCATGAATTAACACGTTCTTTCTCATTAACTTGTATTAGTGTTCTTTTCTGCGTCCTGCACCCCTGTGCCCATAAGAACACAGTTGCTTACAGAGTAGCAGTCTTCCACTCACTGTGAAAAGTGAGAGGGCATAAAGTTTTGGAGAATATATTAAGTAGAAGTCTGGATTGTAAGGCTCATAAACCTAATAAGAATCAGGTTTAGGGAAAAGATGAATTTACTGGATGGTCATTACAGCTTGCTGGAATTCAAGTGAGAGCCAAGTTCAGATGCAGCTGAGGTCTTTTCAGTCACAGAGGGAGCCCAGAGCTGGAGAGCGACCAGCTAGCTCTCTGTCTCCCAGACTGGCCTCTGCATAACTGGGTGCAAGCCTTGTCTTATGGCTGACTGCCTTTCTTCTGGGTGGGAACACCATTGTTGGCAATTCCTGTGATTACATTTTCAGTTGAAGTCACTAGAGACCTTCTCTTTGCTCTCGGATACTGGTTGCCAATGAACTCTAACCAGGGGAGGATGACACGTTGTTCAACATGGCTGCTGCTTTGGAAGTTGAGGAGGGAGGATGAAAGAGGGGAGGGAAGATAGACCAATTCGTTCCATGCATTAGGTTCCCAGGGCTGACTTCACAAAGTACCACAAATTGGTAGTTCAAATGTCGGAAATGCATTATCTCATGGTTCTTGGAGCTAAAAAGATCAAGATCAAGGTGTTGGCAGAATTTCTTCCTGTCAGAGGCTAAGCCCTTTCCCAGCTTTTCTCCTGATTTCTAGTAGTTTGAGAGCAACATCTAGTTACCCTTGATCAGGAGCAACATGGCCGACCCTGAACCTTCATCTTTCCATCCCATTTTTTTCCAATCCGTGTCTACATTTCACCCTTATATAAGGACATCACATTAGTATCTTAGAGTAAGGACCCAACATAGTATGATCTCATCTTAAATGAACTGATTATATTAGCAGTGACCCTACTCCTAAATAAGGTCACATTCTGAGGTCCAGGAAGTCAGGGCAGGGGGGGTCATCATATAAATTGTGAGGAGGGGGCACTCTATTTATCCTCTGTCTTTTGTACAGGGGAAGTGCTTTGTGTACAGTATGACTGAGCTCAAAGAGAGAAGCAAAAAGCAGAGACAAGAGTTTCAAAGCTTAAATTAAGGCTCTCTGCACGCGCTACATGTTTTCTCTTCCAAGAAAGAAAAGTAAGTCGCAAACCTGAATTTAGCAAAATAAGCAGGGATCTTTTTTAAGGTAGGGGAGGTGAGGAATTATGAGACACAGAGTGATATAAACACAAGATGCTCCTGGCTCGGATGGGTGACGCAACACAGCCGCCTGTGAGCACGATTTTCCTTCAGCTCACTTCCCCAGCAACCCTCCATCGAAGGTCTCTTATTTGCCCGAGGCTGGTATCTTGTTGATATCAGGGGAAATCAATAGAACAAAGAGCCCATCTTCCTGTGCTGTCCAAGGAACCTTAGCAAGAAACAGGAGCACAGAGAGTTTGGTAAGAGTGAGATAGTTCAGAACAGTGTTTGGCTTGTCCTTTGACCTTCAAGGATCCTGGGAGAGGGCTGGGGGGCTGCTGTTTGTAGTCTGAGAGTGACAATGAGATTATGTCCTTGTCCTGCCTGGGGCCCTGGAGAATTAAAATCCACATGTGCCCTGCTGCCTTTTAGAGAAAAGCAGAAGTAAAGCAAGCGATTTCTGGAGCCCAAAATGACAAAGGAGACCCCTAGGATCCCCAGATCCCATGAGGTCCTTGCATCACCCAGCCTCTGGGGACAACAGAGGGTCTCTGCCGAAGCCATGCCACTTGAGTGAGCACATAAGATATCATAGGGACCTCCCATGGACCCAAATCCCTAATCTGTCATTGACTGATTTCTGTCAGGAGAGACTGATATGGCCTCCAACTGAACTGACTTTGGTCCTTTAAATACCATTAATTGACAAGATAAATATTTCCATCATCTAATTGGAAAATCAGATTAAAAGATTCTCCCTGACCAGAGACTTCAATGACAAAACTGAGTGTGGAGGGATGAAATATCCTTTTTCTGTTATTGCTTTCATTTAATTTCATGGATCAGGCCGTGCACATGCGTTTTATTTGTTTAACAAATCAGAGGGTTGTATTAGTTTCAGTCCCCATCTTCGGGGAGGAAGACTGAGGCCTGGAGAAGTCGAGAAACTTGAACTCAAAACCACGTTGGAGTGAATCATACATCATGCCTTTATAGCTTAACAAAGCTGTCCCCAAACAAAGCACATCTGTTTCATCTTGAAGCTTACAGTCCATACTCCTTAGAAACTCTCTAAGGTCAGATTATTGCTGGTGAAGACAATTGCACTTCTCCTTTATAAGAGATTATTAAATTAAACCAAAATTAAAACCAAACCAAGCCAAACAACCACCTCCAAGGCCAGGGCATGCCAAAACACTCAGAAAAACACTATCCTGTCCTGTGTTTGTGGGGTGGGCCCTCCAAGCAAAGACGCATTACTGTTCAGAGAACAGAGGCCAGATGGACATCTGCTTTGTTTAGGAGCGAGAGGGGGAGCAATTAGAGCAGGGGCTGTCTCTGACTCTGTTGCCTGCCTGTGGATCCTGTTCCCCTAACTGGGCTGTGTTGTCCGGTCTCAGTGGGAGAGCATGGGCCTAGTCCTCTAATGACTTGGTGTGCCTGGGTTGGTGCCCAGGGGCGTCCTCCCTGTTCTCAGAGGCAAAAAGGAGTGCACAGGGGTAGGGATAGGCTGAGGGGGAGACTGGAAGGAGAGGGGCTGCAATCAGGATCAATTGCAGTGAATAAAAAATAAAGTGAATAAACAAATAATAAATGGAAAATATAAAATAAAAATACCAAATCACTAAAAATAAAAAATTGAGGGAGGCCCACCACCTTTTGGAGACAATAACTTAGACTCATGGCTTTTCAAAATCCAGCCTTGTATGAATTTGATAGAAAATTTAACCCCATATTTTGAGATATTAGGTTCTGTGAAGGACTGGCCACATGTATTCACAGAATCACTTCTTCATGCCCTCTGAGAAGTAAAAGCAGTTGTCACATTATAAAGTACCCATGTTATGGGTCTCAAGTCTCTTTTACCTTTGAAAGCATGGTCTGCCCCTTTGCTGTTAATTTATGGTAACAGATTCAAATTATGTCATTTATAACATATTTCCTTACAGAAATTCCATGGCAGGGTGTGGGGAATTGGCTATTCAAATGAGATTTACTGAGATAACAGATTCAAGAGTTCTGTTCTTCAGTTACAAGAGGCACGAGGGCTCTGGTTCAAATTTTCCAAGTTCCTTGGTGATCTCAGATGAGGATAAGGAAAGCCTGACTCTGGAAGGCAAACCACAGTGTGGCTGAATTTCTCTCTCTCTCTCTCTCTCTCTCTCTCTCTCTCTCTCACACACACACACACACACACACACACACACACACACACACACACACACACACACACACACACATACACACACACACACACACATACACACACACACACACACACACACACACACACACACACATACACACATATACACACACACACACATACACATATACACACACACATACACACACACACATACACACACACACACACACACACACACACACACACACACACACACATACACACACACACACACACACACACACACACACACACACACACACACACACACACACACACACACACACACACCTTTGCTTCTTCAAAGCAGCTGCCTGGACACAATGCAGTAACTTTCCTCTTTCAGCAGTGAACCACAGAGAAACCCTGAGGTCTGCAGTTCTGCAGAGGGGGCTCTTTAAAATGCTGACTCGCTGCCATGGGAGGTGCTCAGGACATCGAGCAAAGAGAAAACGTTGAGTAGTACAACACTGTGGGCAGTGTAAAGCCATTTGCCAGGGAAAATAGATCAGTCAGATACATGTATTATGACTCAATATGAGGCAGCACTACATTGTATCACAAAAGACAGCAACCCTGGAAAGACTCAAGACAAGCACTCAACAATTGCTCCTTTGTAACGAATAGGCTGGGGATGATTCTTTTAAAAAATATGTGTGGATGCATTTAAGTTATTATGCTTATATTATATATTAAAGATACTAGGGATATTAAAATAAACAAATACAGTTAAGCAGCCACCTGGTTTGTCTGGTGGGAAGGGGCCAACTTAGCCACACACACAGTACGTTGAGTAGTCTGTATCCCAGCATTCTCAGGGGCAAGTTAATGTCTGGTCCTGGGCTGGTACAGCTTAGAGAGCATGGGAACAGGGTGGCTGTTGTTCCCAGCACTGTGCTGACATATTATACACATAGAACGTGCAATGGGCTGTGGTGCGGGCCAGGGTGTGCCAGTAAACATTTAGGTTCCTGCAGACTGAGGACATCATCGGATAAAGAAGATTTTGTTTTTTGAAGAAAGAATAGCTTAGTGTTTGGTTTGAGATAATCAATGCTTCAAAGCAAAATTTGGAGAACTATGGACTTGATGCTGTTGATCTGGAAAATAAGATAATGTTTGCTTTACAACTGAACCCACTTCCACTTTAAAAAACAACTCTACTTATTCCTGTAAAAAAAGAGTCTGTTTTCTGGAGACTCTGAAGGACCCTCCCCTCAGGTGTCACTTCCTTGTCCCGTTCTACCTTCCTATTCTCACTCAGTTGTCCTCACTGATAAAGAGAGGCTGTGTGATTTTCAGGATTAATGGTCAATTTCAATACCCAACCCAAAGATAGGTTTTTCAAAGGTATTAGAAATGAGGCCCAATGCATGGTCTTTTGTTTTTATGGAGTACTAAGTGTCAGGGATAGCCCATAAGTCATTCTTTTCTACAAGCAAGAATGGAACAAATATGCCGTGTGACTTAGGATGTTTTACTTCTGACATGCGATAGGTCCATAATGCAAACCTCCTTTCCAAAGTCTAGAGAACTCAATTCCAGAAATGTGGTCTTATTTCCACATCTCAGCACCCATGAAAGTTCACTCCCACCCAATGGTCTTCACTCTTGTCCAGCCTGCCGCATGGCTGCCAGGGTTCATCATGTGGGACCGAGACAAGCAGAATCATGGCCCCCAAAGATGTCCACATCCTGATCCTTAGAACCTCTAAATAAATTATGGTACCTCACAAGGAATTACAGATTGGGGATCCTGAGCTGAGTAGATGAGCCAGGATATCTGGTAAGTTCCCCCATACTCACAAGGGTGACTCTAATTATGAGGGGATAGGAGAACGAGCATCAAAAGCAGACACAGGTCTGGAAACCCCCCATGGCTTTTCATTGGAGAAGGAAGGCCACTGGTTAAGGAAAACACAAAGAGCCTCTTAAGGCTGGCAAAGGTAAGGACTTGGCTTCTTCTTGGAGCCTAAGGATGTAGCTTTCTAGTAGCTTCATTCTGGCCCAGCGAGACCCACTTAGGACCTTTGACCTGGTACCTTTGCCCTGCATAATTATGAGTATATATTTGTAAATGTGTAATATTATTTTAAGTCACTAAGTCTCTGGCAGTACGTTATAGCAGCAATGTGAAGTCAATCCATGATCTCAGTTATCACCACTAAGCAGGACCTTAATGACTGAGCTTAAGAGTCTTGTTACTCTAGGACTGTCCTCTTTATCCTCTTCAGAGTATTTCCCACTACCTAAAAATATAAACATTAAAAAATTTTAATTTACATTTATGGGGTGTGTGTGTGTGTGTGTGTGTGTGTGTGTGTGTGTGTGTGTCTTCTCTGCACATATGCTCCAAGGTACATATGTGGAGGTCAACTCGCAAGAGACAACTGTCTCTCTCCATAGTCCCAAAGGTATAACTCAGTGCTTGTACATACTGAGTCATCTTGCTAGCCCAAAGCAAACATTTCTAAAAGTTTCTTTTCATTAGCATGTGGCCTCCTTAGGAACAGTAGCGCCTCATGCACTGAGAATTAAGTCTGATACATAGTAGGTCCTAGAAGGAGAGGAGGGGTGGATGGTGAGGAGGTGAGAGGGAGGGGCTGGGAGGAGAAGTGAGAGGGGAAGGGGCAACCAGAATATGAAGTTAATAAATAGCTTAGTCAATAAAAACGACAAATAATAATAACAAAAGGTAACTGTTCCTTCTTTGTAGTCATTCTCCCTCCTCCCTCCCCTCTTCCCCGTGGGGAGGGAAATTTGCAAAGGAAAGAATTTGGAGGCATGTAGAAATGAGGGATTGTGGTGCTGGTGCTTCTCTCTTCCAGCTCTTACACTGGCATTTACCCAAGACTGGGGATAAATCCCACCAAGCAAGTCGTGCTGCAAAACCATGAGAATGTTCATGCGGAGAAGAGACCAAGCCCTAAGATCTGGATCTCTGGTAAATTTCCTGCAATTTGGACCTCACTTTGACGTATTGTCTGGTGATATGTCTTTTATTGTAACACACTAGAAGATCTCTATGGGTACGTACTACAGAGAGATTATGGGATGGAAGCATCCACTGAATGCTCATACACGTATTTTGCATCTGACCTTCCCTTGACCACTGTGGACTTGACCAATTTCATCCCACCCACTCTTTTCCATATTAGGTATATTCTAGTCTCTCTGGACTCTTTGCTTGAAACATGGCAATGTATTGCCTCTCATTTTCCTCTGGAATTTTTTGAGCTTGGTCTGACTCTACCCTAAGCCTGTATCTCACTTCCAAGAGTATTTTCCCACTCTATCACCCTCTTGGATAACTTTCTGGGTGACATCCTGCACCCAGTAATTGCACCCTGCAATGGCTAAGAGTATACCAGAGTTACATCTTTGTGACAACTATCTAAAGACAGGAACATGGGGTAAGGTAACGTTCTCTTAAATCCCTAGTGGCTAGCTAGAATGGTAGAACCATTTACCAGAGTGAAGCCTCTGTTCTGCATGAAACTAGACTAAGCTTATGTATCATTCATGTTTGAATATCAGAGTAGCTTGTGGTTGAAGTAGCACTGAATATGTGACTCGAGTTAAACTGTGTGAGTGCTTGAGGTTAGTTGCTCTTTCTTAACAGTACTTTAACCTACAAGATTTCTGCCAGCCCTGGTGTTGCAGAAAGGATTAGGAATGTAGTTCAGTGGTAGGTTTCCTGCCTAGCATGTGTGAGATCCTGGTTTCTATCTCCAAGATTGAAGAAGAGGATGAGTTTTTAGTTGGACACTGTGGTGGTTTGAATAAGCTTGGCCCAGGCAATGTCACTATTAGGAGGTGTGGCCTTATTGGAGTAGGTGTGGCCTTATTGGAGTAGGTGTGGCCTTATTGGAGTAGGTGTGGCCTTATTAAGGTGTGGCCTTATTAAAGGAAGACTGTCACTGTGGAAGTGGGCTTTGAGATCTCCCCCTAGCTACCTGGAAGACTACAGTCTTTTCCTGATTGCCTTCGGATCAAGACGTAGAACTCTCAGTTCCTCCAGCACCATGCCTGCCTGGATGCTGCTATGTTCCCACCTTAATGATAACAGACTGAACCTCTGAACCTGTAAGCCAGCCCCAACTAAATGTTGTCCTTTATAAGGGTTGCTTTGGTCACGGTGTCTGTTCACAACAATGAAACCTCAACTAAGACAGACACTTAGCTATCTAGATCATGTCTCAACTTCATAATTCGTTTAGCCAGGTGACCAAATTGTGGCCAACGAAATGTGAACAGAAATATTTTATGGTAGTTTCTAAAAGCATGTGTGTTCTGTCTTCCATTCTCCTGTCCAGAACTTGGATGGTTCTAGTCATGCAATGCCAGAGTCCCAGTGGGTATCCTGGAGCTGTGAGCAGTTGTTACCACCATAGGCTGGAACAAAAGAAAAGACTGTAAGATCATTGCATAAAGAAGACCAGGTGGACAGAATTAGAAGTAAGTAAAGTGGAAACCTGTAGCAGAAATGGGCACAACACATGTGATATATTTATGTAATGGTAATATAGACCAATAAAAATTAAAACATAATTGCTACTTACTGTGGAGTAATGTTTTTGTGCACTGTGAAAAGATTATCTTTGTATATTCAAATGTTGGTTTGTGAACCGGCGGAGACCTGATTACGGGCCTGATTTTGGTAAGCATCTCCTGCCTTAGTATTTTGTGGACAGCGTTTTTCTCTCACCTTTTGATTGGTTAAAGTATAAAGCCCATGACCTACGCAACAAGCAGAATAGCAAGGTGGAATTTCCAGAGAGGAAGAGGAACTCTGGGATGGAATCAGGCGCGGAAGACTCGGCCAGCTGAACACGGAGGAGGAAGCAGGATGAGAAGAAGAGGTAACTGTGAGCTAGCTGGAAACAAGGCCATATAAATAAATAAGACTGTATAAATAAATACAGTCTTCATGTCTATCCCAGAACTGAAGTGGGCACGTCCTGAAAGGTCCACATGAAACCAAATACACAAGGGTAAGTTTTATAAAGACTAGGAAGAGGCAAAGCAATAACCAATGAGGCTGGAAAGCAGAGGGGCTGCTTTTTTTTTTTTTTTTTTTTTTTTTTTCCGAGCTGGGGACCGAACCCAGGGCCTTGCACTTGCTAGGCAAGCGCCTACCGCTGAGCTAAATCCCCAACCCCAGAGGGGCTGCTTTTAGGCTGATGCAGGGACCTGAGTGAGGACAAGAGGCAGCTACGGAGCGCTGCAGTCTCTTAGTCAAAGCTCTTTGACCTCATCCTGTTGTGTGCCTTTTCCTATAAATCGAAACTTAGGAATGTATTGACTTACTCTCAAATGACTTCTACTTGCTTGTTAGTTTTTTTTTAATAAAAACAAGGTTAGATGCCCAAACCTTAGACATCCCCCATCAACCGTGATGTAAAGTCCAGGACAAGAGGGTGTCTGTGTGACTGGGATCCGGTGCTACCAAATAAGTCTTCCTAAATCATTTGTAAAACCAAATTTCATTGTAGCCCGGCACCCTGGACCTTGTGTACAGAGTCACATGCCCATGTTTCTGTCTGATAAGGAAATAAATCTGTTTGGCAGAAATAAAAAGTTCCCTCAGACAAAAAGTATGTTGAAAAAAAAAAAGGTAGCGTTATTCTCAATTCTGAGGGCCCCAAGAGAAAAAGGATAGGAGATTTAAAAGAAAGCCTTTTCTGTCCTGAAAAAGATTAAATAGTCACATTCTTTTTCTGTAACTAGGACATTTACTGAGGAAATCCCAGCTGCTTCCAACAAATATGTTAGGTGGCTTTGCCAGAAAGAGGCAGACTAGAGAAATAATGAAAGCAGCTATGGTTTTAAAAAAAATGTACCCTGACAAAGCTGTGTTGAAGACAAGAGGAACAGAGACTGGTTCCTACCATTAAGATCTATGCACGCCCTAAAGAACTCTCTCTCCTGAGCGCCCAGAATTTCTCACTGCCCTGGTAGCCAAGAGCAAACAGAATTTTCCAAAAGTGCTTAGATGTTTACTTAAACAGGAAAAGGGGGGAAAAAAAAAGAAGGAATGAAACATGTGACTGAAATTTCTCTAGCAGTTTAAGACAAAATAGGAGGCAGGGGATTATTGATTTTGATCATGGCTCCTTGAAGACAATTCAGCTTGGTTCAAGCAATTGTGTAAAGTCCAGGAGGAAGTAATGGGTCTGTGTGACCTGGTTTTCCTTGCCCCAGACTCTGGGACCTAATTAGAGTGGCCAGTAGAATCTGTATGATCTTGCTCTCAGTCTACACTGGGGAAGCCCCACTGTCCCTGCCCCACCCCAGGGCTAACACCTGTGAGCTTACCTTACAGCCCTGGAGCTCCAAAGCTCCCCTGCCTTCTACTTCCCTCCCAAGATGGCGCTTGCTGTGGTTGAGTCACACAGAGGATAGACACCCTCTATAGAGACAGTGGCTTATTTTCAAGTCCAAAAGTGTGTCTCCTGCTTCTACAGTTGTTTGCACTGACCTCTGTCCCTCTTACGGCCCCTAAATGTGATGCCTCCCTCCCTGTCCCCTTCCCATTTTGGGTAGGACAGCTCTGACTCTCCTAGCCTTTTCCAATTCCAACCCTAAGTAGAAGACACCAATGCTCCCATGCCCCCAGCTTTCTTTCCACTGGGCCCTCCACAGTGGTCGCCCTGAGGTCCCCTATGTCCCAACTCCCAAATGAGTTACATTCTTACTTTCCTAGTCCACCTCCCTCATTCTGAGCTAACCCTTGGATGGCTAAAGAAGAAAAGTTTCTCTCTGACTTGGGGCTATCACTGTGAACCAAATTTGTATGCCAGATTGTTTCCTTAATCTTCCCTGAGAATGGTGGTCTTCCCAGAAAGCCCAGATGTGTGAATCCTGGGGAACACGCCTTAAACCGGAGCAGATGCCACTCAGCATGGCCCTGATATTAGTCCCCTCAATGTTTGTGTCTCTGATCTTGCCTTAAGCTGGTCCGTTCTAGAAAGTACATAGTGTCCTACAGTCTTTGCTTTATCCCAGGCCATCAGCACTTCTTAAACCAGTGGTTCTCAACCTTCCTAATGCTGTGACCCTTTAATACAGTTCCTTATCTTGTGGTGACACCCGCCCCCCAACCATAAAACTATTTTTGCTGCAACCTCATAACTGTAATCTTGCTATTGCTATAAATTTTAATGTAAACATCATGTGTTTTCCAATGGTATTAGGTGACCCTTGTGAAAGGGTTCTTGGGGTCAAGACCCCCGAGCTGAGAACAACTCAAC
This sequence comes from Rattus rattus, assembly GCF_011064425.1. NCBI lineage: Eukaryota > Metazoa > Chordata > Mammalia > Rodentia > Muridae > Rattus > Rattus rattus. The sequence goes on from NC_046156.1 coordinate 183,299,610, forward strand.
CTTTAAACAAAAGCCACAGCTGCTTAATGCATGTTTTATTCTGGGGACTTTGAGGTATGACTTCAAGTCCCACAATTGCTCTGCAAGGGAGGTCTATCCACATTTTAGATATGAGGAATCATAAAGCTGGCTTTTCAGAAACCTCTCTTGCTGGTTTAAAGGGATTTCCTATTAAGACCCAGTACAGAAGACACAGTGTCCTGAAAGTCATGAGAGTCCCAGGATCTTTTCCTGTAGTTCTGGGACAAAGAAACCCTGGATTATGAGGAAGGGAACCTATGATTTTTAAGAGTTAATTGTGGCCATTTGGGAATTATGAGGGGAAACCAGTGTGCTTTTATTTATTTTTTTATTCTAATCAAAACATTTAATTAAAAAAATTACAATAGCAGAGAAAATAACAACAATAAAAAGAAATTAGACGTGGGAATCAAGGTTGGCCTTAGCGCCTAAGAGACCAGCACCCCTGCTGAGCTGGACTTAGCCCCAGCCCCTTCTGAGTTTTCCTTGTTTGCTGGCTTATCTCCACTGTAAGACAAAAGTGTTTTTCCCGGAATTCACTGAGTTCTTTCCCCTTTGCCTGAAGCTGCTGTGACAGTGTTGGAATGATCTCCTTGTTCCCATCCAAGGTAGGCAGCAGCATTTCTTTCACAGTCCGCTCTGCCAGCACACCTCCAACCACGAGGTAACACTGGCGGGGCTCATCCTCTTCCTTCAGTGTACCGATCACAACTAGGCTGTGCTCTTTCAGTTCCATCTCCAGCCCAGCTGCGTTGGGTGCCAAGCCCCTCTGTTGCTGCTGAAAGCAATTAAAGCCAGTAATTACTTGTTCCATGGACACCGCCCCTTTTCTGTGCCACTCCCCCCTCCCTATCCTCACGTACACACCCGCTCTTGCCCACAGGACAGCTGCAATCCGCCATCTTCCCCACGTGCAAGCTTTGAGTTTCTATTTTTAAAAATAATATATTTATTCTTTGAGGAGTGCATACATGTATGCAATATATTTTCATCATACTCACACCTCAACCACCTGAGACCAGCTTTAGAATGTAGCCGATATCCTAAAGACTAAGTGAAGGAAAGAGAGCAGCACCCACAAATTAGCTGAGCTCCTGGGGTGACCTTTTCCGAGGAGCACTTCACCCTGACAGGCAGTTGTTAGTCGGTCATGTGAATTATTAGATTTTTTTTCCTTGTTTGGGTCTGATTGATTGAACCAGAGTTTTGACCGAGAATGAAACCAATGCAATTGAGGGAAAAAAAAGACTTACTGAGCACAGATTAGGAGTCAGGAAAGCAGATTCAAGTAGTCTGGGGTCACACTTCCAGATTTTAAAAAATGTGTTGCTGTTGGTAACTTTAAACTACAAAGGGTGGTGGGAATTCAATCACTTGTTGATTGAGAATTGATTTAGTGCTGTTTTCTAAGAGACTGTGTGTGTGGTCTAAATAGCTGGTTAGTTTGGGGGAAGAAGTCTGTTAAGTGGAAATTTCTGGTTGTGTCATGTGAGGCAGGACCCATTAGAGGATGTGTGATGTTGAGAGAGAGAGAGAGAGAGAGAGAGAGAGTAATGGGATATTGCATAGTTGTGAAACTCTTCATTGGTCTCCAATCTTTGCTGCTTTTCATTAAGAGAGACACAGAGAGAGCTTCTGGTGTCCTGGCTGGTCCTGCTGACTCTTGCCGGTTCGGCAGGGGCCTGGGGGTTTCTGCTGGATCATGCAGCTGTTACTGATTTATGTTTGATGGCACACTTTTGAACTGTAAAGTTGGTATCGAGACACTACTGAACTGGACTGCTGTATCCTGACAAATGGAGATTGGAATCGCCCCAAAGAACCACTTCTAAACAGATTCACATCCGCTTGTCCTATTTACCATCTTTTTTCCTCTATCTTCAGATGGTGGACTAGAAGTGGGGGAGGGTTGCAGCATTTGAGAACCCTAATTAAAGTAGGTTTTGAAAAATCTAAGCCTACAGTCTGTTGTATGGGAGGATAACAGATGCAAGCAGAATGTTGCAGAAAACTGAGATCTGTCCCGGTCCAAAGATCAGCTCGCCTCTGAGCATGCACAGGTCTGTAGGCCAGTGCATGTGTTCAACACTGAGGATGTGCTTGAGGTCTGCTTGATCTTTGAAGTAAACTGAACTACTGCTGTGCCTTTCCTTTCTTTTCTTTGAGAACTTCAACAGATGCCTCTTAAATACACATTCTCCAATATTATAAGTTTTGTTCGTCCCCCTAGAGTGTAAGTTTCTTCATCTCTGAGAGCAAATAGATGAACGAAAAAGGAAATAAGAAAAGAGCCCAATGTCCAAGTGTGTTGGCTGCGTGGTGAATTTGATTAGCTATTTAATAGATATTCATTTCTTCTTGACTCACGGACATTAGCGGTGAAAGAGCTGGGCTTCCAGAGGAATCTTCAGTACCAATACCCATGGCCAGCAGCAGTACCTATCTGGTTTCATGACTCCTAGCCATGAAGCTAAGCAGAGGAGCTAACCAGAACCTGCTAAGTTCGCACAGCTGAAGTGATTGGAAAAGACTCCCAGAAATAACTCAACATTTCTAATAACACGGTTAAGAAAATAAAAAGTAGCTTTGATTCTCCCATTTGCAAATCAGCATCTTGACAATAAACCCTTGGTTAAAGGACTGTTGTCTATGGGAGCCTTGGTGCAGCATGTGACCCTGGATTTCAAGTTAAAAGGCCTTCGCAGCTTGGGATGGGAGATTTGAGAGTGGATAAAAGAATTATGTCTTCCGGGTTGGGGATTTGGCTCAGTGGTAGAGCGCTTGCCTAGCAGTCGCAAGGCTCTGGGTTCGGTCCCCAGCTCCGAAAAAAAGAAAAAAAAAAAAAAAAGAATTATGTCTTCAAACCAGAGAAGATAGAGAACAAGTTTATTTAGGGCACCCCAAAGAGAGCAGCAGGCATGGCAATAAAAGAAAGACGTGCCTGTGTATGGTATGAGGGTAGAGTATCACTGGTCTAGGGCGAGCCACTTCCCTTGCAGTAACTCAGCACATAATTCCCACCATATTACTGATCGGTGATGTTCACTCTTGAGCGGTTAGGGTGAGCCATAAGGCATTCAGTTTCCCAAGCATGTGATTCCCACCATGCAAATGAGCTTTGTCGTCGCTGTTCTTGCTATCATGAGGTTCTGCTGTTTCACTGTTTGGGTGAAATGGAGCTTGTAACATTCCTGTTTTAGGGGTGACTTTGAGACCAGACTGGCTTTGGTGACCTGTTCCCTTGCTGGCCTCTCAGTCATGACCTTCCTTCCACATTTCCACATCCATGATGAGATCACAGGGATGAGGCGGTACAAGTAGTTTGGACAGATGAGGAGCTTTCATTCTTTACAATAAGACTATGGTGGAAGGTGGACCTCTGATTCTCATCCTGCTTTTGTTGAGTACTTATATACTTGTAGTCACCTCCCCTAAGAGTCGTAAAAAAAAAAAAAAAAGTCTGAGGAGAAAAAGGACATGACATGTGTAGGATGAATTTCTTGTTGTTTCCCCTGGATTTGCCTGTTCTGACCCTTGCCTCACTCACACCCTGCCCACTGCACATGGGACTTTGCTGGGCTGGAAATTTGAGTCAGGAGGAAGTGCTCTGGCCTTGGCCTCTTGCTTTCCCAGCATCAAAGGCCACCATGTGAGCTGGAAAGGAAGCTCTGTGTGCATTATGTTGAGTTAGCAATGGGCTTTCTGAGAACAGCAAGGAAATCTGGGGTTGGTAGCAGCAAGAACTAAGTTTCAGGCATGACTGTGCAATTTCTGAGACTCTTAGCAAGTCCTTGCTCAATAGAATAGCAGATTCCAAACAGCAAAATAAAGCTAAGATTTGCCACCACCTACATATCCACACCATTGGCTACAAGAGGTAGATAGCCATTTTCCTGCTGTCAGGGTTTTGTCTCCTAGCACTAACAGCTATGAGGGAAATTGTAGCCTAAATCCTTTCTTCAATACAGAATTGCAACACCATCCTTTCTCCAGAGAGTACCTCATTTCCAAAAAGTTCATCATTCCTGTGTTGGGTATCCCATTTAGGAAAAAGATGAGAGTTACATTTACTTGGGGCCCCCATTCATGGGAGTCACAAAGGAATGATCCCCTGATGGGATGCCAAAAAGAACCATATACTCTTACACTCTGCTACTTGCCAATTATTCTATCAATGAATTCACTCATTTGTTTATCTATTCAGTAAATATTTATGTTGAGTTCATTCACCCATTAAATAAATTATAATGTAACAATACCTGATTTGGGAATATAAGGGTAAATCCTGTGGATAAACCCATCCTTGTTTACATTTGGAAGAGACTGAGATAGTAAGAAAGCCCTTAAAATTATGGTCATTATATTCCCTTTGATAGAGAAGCCATGGGGTGATGTAAGCTTGCACAAGATGTAGAGGTGGATCTATCTTTCAAGGAAGTGATGTATAAGGAAAAGCAGTAGGGGTCATCGGGTGACACAAGTTGGGAAGGCAGGATGTACCGAGAGTTGTCAAGACAATGGTCAGTCTGCGTAAGGCAGAAGGTGAGAGAGGTCATGTGAATTGCGACAGAGATTGTAGAAGGCTGGGGTGTAGCAAGGGGAAGCATGAATAAAGCAGTGATGATCTGGTATTTCTGTGGACTCTTAAGCAAGGAAGTATTACAAAAGTGTTTAGGAGAACGGTTACTCTGTTTTCTATGTTCAGCACATACTGGAAGTGACAGAGACCAGCAGTAGGGAGACAAGTGAGGGGATATGGAAAGATAAGACACGGAAGGCTGTCCATGAAAACAGAGGGAAGACTGGCAGAGCCCAGTGTCTTTGAGATTGGCCAGAGATCGCACCAGGAGAAACCTGGGAACACTGGACAGCACCAGATTTGTAGGAGCAGCCTGCTGAACAATACTCACTGGGACTCATTTATCACAGTGGTTTTCGGGCTGTTCCAAACAGTCTCAGGCTTCCCTGGAGGTGCGTTAAGGAACCCATTCAACCAGAGTGTCTCCATATTGACCCGTTCAGACAAAGGCTTGACAGTGTCTATTCTTCTTCTTCACAGTGGACTCATTCTGTCCGAATTCCATTTGCCCCCCAGCAATTATTAAATTTAGATGTGGGTATGTCTAGACCACCAACTCCTGACTCCACCTCTGCCTCCATGCTCCTGAGATCTCAAGTCCCCCCAAAAGGTGGTTCTTTTTTTCTGGTGGCTTTTTTTTTTTTTTTTTTTTTTGCTTCTGTTCCCACACCCACCTAATTCACTCTTCCTTGCCTTGACTCCCATTGTAATTCTCTTACAGCAATTCTATGAGGTATGTGTGTGTGCATGTGTGTATGAATATGTGTGTTGAATTACTCTAAACTCTTAAACATTTATCAACAGAGATAAAAATTAAACCTGACAGCTGACTGGCAACATTTTGGTGGGGGGTGGTGTTAGGTCAAACTCTTTTACTGGAAACAGAAGATAAAACTTCTTTTGACTAGAAGATCGCTTCTTTTTCTTTTCTTTTCTTTCTTTTTTTAATTAATCATTCCATTTGTTTACAACTCAAATGATATCCCACTTCCCTCTTACCCCTCCACCAACCACCATTCCATATCTGCCCTCCCCCTCCCCTTTGCCTGTATAAGAGGACTCCCCCACCCACCCACACTCTCCTGCCACACTACATAAACATCCCCCTATTGTCAAGCAAGGCCATTCTCTGCTACACACGTACCTGAAGACATGGATCCCTCCAGGAACACTCCTTGGTTGGCAGTCTAGACTCTGGGAGAACTCGGTGATCAGGCCAACCTATGTTGTTCTTCCAATGGGGTTGCAGTCTCCCTTCAGACCTCCTCTCAGCTTCCCCATGAGGTTCCCTGAGCTCAGTCTGAGAGTTAGCTCCAAGCATCTGCGTTGGTCAGTTGCTGGCCGGACTTCATCAGGAGCTGTCGCACTAGGTTCCTGTCAGCAAGTGCCTCTTGACCACTCAACAGTGTTGGGTTTGGTATCTGCAGACATGATGGTTGGACCTTCCTTCAGTCTCTGTTCCATTTTTTGTTCCTGTTCTTCCTTTGGACAGAAACATTTCTTGGTTAAAAACTTTGAGAAGGGTGTGTGGCCCCATCCCTGGACCGGCGGCCATGTCTATCTACTATACATGTGGTCTCTACAGGTTCTATCTTCCCCTTCTCTGTGCATTTTGGCTAAAGTCATCTCTGTTGGGTCCTGGAAGCCTCACGTTTTCCTGGTGTCTGGGACTCTCCAGTGGCTACCCCCGTTCCTCATCCCCCGATACATATTTTTAATTCAATTTCCTGACCCTCTGTACCTCTCTCCATTTCTGGATACTGCCACCCTTATTTCCTCCCACTCCTTTATTCCCTCCCTGGTCCTCTTCTCCTTCTACCTCCCACAATCATCCTGTTCTCCCCTCAATGCAGGACTGAAGCATCCACACCCTGGTCTTCCTTCCTTCTACACTCCATATGGTCTGTGAGTTGTATCATGGGCATTGTGAGCTTTTGGGCTAATGTCCTATCAGTGAGTGCATACCATGTGTGTTTGTGTGTGTGTGTGTGTGTGTGTGTGTGTGTGTGTGTGTGTGTGTGTGTGTGTGTCTGGGTTACCTCACTCAGGATGATATTTTCTGAAAGGAATAACTTCAGTCTCTGCTCGTAGGAGACAGGGCAGGAGGGAGGTAGAGGCACAATGCCATCATGCTCAGATGTGCTGTTTTGAGATTCTTCCATTCATTTCTCAGCTCTGGTTTCTAGGAGGAGAGTTTACTTGCCTTTGATTTCTCTCTTGCTAGTGGCAACAACAACCACGTGCAGAAGTACTCCACATGGGTCAGCTGATTTGCATGTCCCTGGAATTAACTGAGGACAGCACCAGAGCACGAGGATACATTCTGCCCATCTGTAAATAGTTTATTCTGTTTTTATTTTGTAATTTTTCTTCTCTGACAAGTGAGGACTACCGTGAACATTTTGACCAATGGCTTGGATAAGTCCAGAAACACCATGACCACCAGCCTTTCATCTCTACTATGGGTCAATGACCCTGATAGAAAACACATTCCTTCTAAATTCCTTCAGAAGCTTTGTCATCACAGCATTCTGAGGTGAACAACTTTAAATTGCCCTATTCACCTACTTGAGGATCTCACTCAGAAACAGGGCTTTTATGTTTTATAGAGTTAGTTGAGGTAATACCAGCTGTTGAAGCAGGTACGTCATTTCAGTGGCTTGCTTGGGGGGAAGTTATTCATTCCCTGTGCTTGTGAAGCCCCAAAACTGGTCTTCCTGGTGTGTGTGGTCCTTCTCTCTAAGCAGAGCCAAGGTTCTTGACCCCTTACACACTCCATTTCTGCTACCTTCCTGCTGAATAAACCCAGCACAGGGACAACCTGGGATTAAACAAGAAAGAGTGTTGCAAAAAGAAAGAAGAGACTTTCAGTTTGAAAAGAAGAAAAAAAAAAAAAAGGAAAACCAAAAGGAAGGATGGGAATTATTCTAGAAGCTAACTTGATGCTGTGAGCCTCTAATCCTAACTGCTTTGGAGGCTGAAACAGAAGGATCATAAGTTCAAAGACCACCTGGTCACAGAATGAGTTTGAGGGCAGCATGGGAAACTCCATGAGGGCCTGCCTCAACATGATAAATGAAAAAAGAGGACTTGGGGTATAGCTCAGGAGTGAGCACAGTCCTAGTAGTGGAAGGCTCTGAATTCGACCTCCTCTGTTGAACAATGAAGTACAGCATAGGATGCTTTGAAATCAGGGGCACTCAGAAGGCTTTGGGGACAGGACAATGCCTCAGGTTGGAGAAGCAGATCTCTTAACTGGTGTGGGAAGGGAGCAGGGAAATGGATACCTAGGCTTCGACTCTTTCCTCTAAGGCTCCACATCACTGAAACTGGATTGGTAACAGGAGTGCTGGAGGGTCCACCCAGGGGACACAGAGCAGGAGACCAGGGTAGAGGAGCCCTGTGGCATTGGTGTGCAGCACCAGGATCTTGGGCTTCTGAGAACTTATTGAGATGAGAGGAGAGCCTCACCTGGGCTCTATCGAGCTTAATTTGGTGGAAACAGAGATGGGTGCATGGAGCTACAGGAGACAGGAGGACTGGTAGGGAGGTAAAGCATGGGACAGTGGGGCCCCAGGGGAGAGCAGAGGCAAGGGCTGAAGACAGAATCAGTGGGAAGTTGGATGTGAGAGATGAATGGAACTGCGGAACACAGCTTGGGGTGGGGGTGGCAAGTTCATTTTGGGACACATGAGTGTAAGTTGTCTTGGGACAACCATATGGAGATATTCTGAGTCAGCCCAGCGTCGAGAGACAGTTTTGTCAACTGGCTCTGCTCCTTTTGTGAAAGTGCCCAGAAATGCAAGGCTAGTTACATCTTGTCTAGCACAAAAGCTGAGATGCCTGACCTAATCATTGCTCTTTAAAAAAGGAAAACCTCAGAGGAGCAAAAGGCGTTTGATACATTCTCCCTGCTTATCGGTATGTGTTCTGTACAGTACTGTGTTGGTTTTCAGCATTGGATGCTAGATGAACAGAAGGCAGCATTCGCTACATGAAATTTGAGTTGCATTTTAAAGAACACTCTGGGATCTTTGACAACAGTGGACCTGAATACATTTGCAAACTCCACGACGTGTGTTTTAAGCTTCAAATAATCTCTCCAAACTACACAACAAATTAAAACAGCCCATTAAGGTCAGATACTTGCCTCCCTAATATTTACCCCAAATAAAGTTACTTTGATAGAATGAACTTAATATTCAAACATGTTCTTGACTGAATATTGGAAGCAGCTCTGAAGAAACACAGACCATAATTCTAAGTGGAACCCAAGCAAACAAACCTGGCATTTCACGGGAGCAGCACTGGTTCCTGTGAAGTTCCGTAAACCATCGTTCTGTCTTATTAGTGCTATTTAGGTTACATCAGGTTAAATCCTTTTTAGCTGAACCCTGAGTTACTGTCACATATTTTTACATTTACATATTGAAATGCAAGTAGTTACTCTTACACCCAGGTAGATATAATAAGAATTTCAGGAAGCATTTCAAATACAGAACTATTTAGCAGTGCAGATAAAATTTAGGATATATAAACCATGCGATATTTAACTATTAATGACGTTTCCCAAATCTAGCCAGTACCACAAACACTAATTTGTGGAACATGTTGGTTGGGTGAGCCACATTTCAAGAATGGTTGGCAGGCTTTTTAGGCTCCTTAGGAAAAAGGAAAACATTCAATTCTCATATTTAAAAAGTTTCTGTACGGCTTAGCAGTGAAGAGCACTGGCTGCTCTACCAGAGGACCCTGGTTCAATCCCCAGTACCCACAGCTGATGACAGTCTGTAATCGAGCTCCTAGTGATTTGACACTTTCACGCAAGCATGCAGGCAGGCAAAACACCAACGCATATAAAAGAAACTATAAAATCATTAAACTTTCCCTAAAATTAAATAATCCATTTAAAAAGTTTCCCTAAAAATAAATAAATCGGTTGACCTGTCCATTGATTGTGGTTACTGCTGCTCTGATATTCTAAGGAACATAGGCTCAACTATACAGTAGTACCAAACCTACAGCAACAGTTCCCTACTCGCCGAGCCTGTCTGTCCATCACGCCTCAGCAGCTTGCAGCAGACACCGAATTCATGTGCACACAGGAAACTTTCCAGATGGACTTCCACCAGCTTGAACATGGCTGATCCCAGCGACACGGGGAAAGGGAGCAGGGAGGCATCACTGTTATGAAAATTAATGTGTGGAGCATAATCATACCTGTCACATCCTACCAAAGTAGAGCCAGGGAACCCATAGACAAAGGGGGAAGGAAGCCTTCAGGCTGTGGATGTTGCTCCAAAAAGTCTCTGAACCACTGTAATGCAGCGGCCAGCCTTGTCCTTAGGGTCAGCTTGGATTAGCTATACTTAAAAACGAATGACAGAACCAAGCAGTACTGGGGCATACCTTTGATCCCAGCCCTCGGGAAGTGGAGGCAGGTGGATCTTTGTGAATTTGAGGTCACCCTGGTCTACAGAGCAAATTCTAGGATGGCCAGGACTACGCAGAGAAGCTTTGTCTTGAAAAACCAACCAACTAACCAACCAACCAAACAAACAAAGAAAAAAACTGAACTTAGAGCTGTCAATCTTAAGAGTAATAATTGCTACCACTTGTTAATCAGAGCTTTCCATCTCACCAAAAGCGATCTTTCTTTCAAATTTATTGTACGTTTTTCTGTCATAATTAAACCTCCAACCTTTTCTTTGTCCTCCAGATATCCCAGAGGACACACCTATTTTGGACTGCAGTCTGAGTCTTCTTTATTCTCGAATCAAAATTATTTTTTTGAAAACTTGTCTATATTTGTGGATTGATGTCTACATGCAGGTGAAGGCAGACACAAGATAAGGCAAGCCCTTTGATTGGGCAGTGAAAAAGTAAGGTGGGTACAGAGTTTTGAAGAGAGGAGAGAGGAGAAAGAGGAGAAAGAACAAGAAGAACCAAGATGGAGGAGGAGAAGGATGACCCAGATCTGTGTGGTCTTCAAGGACCACGGGTAGTTATGAATATTTCATAAGGGATGAATTTTTATAGGGCAATTTGTCTTATCTAGGTGGGCAGTTTATATTAATATTACTTGGTTCACAGTTTATCGTGTGGATGTTTTGTGGGGTGAGGGATTTACTGGCATAAATCTGATAACTGAGTTTTGATTTTAACGTGTTGCTGGGAGTCGTGACTATAACCACAGGGGGCGGATGCTGGGACTGTGAACAGGGTTCACAGCAGAGAGTTGCAAAAAGGCGGCTGCTACTGGAGCCAGAGAGTAGCCGGCGACAACTTGGGATGGAAATCGGAAACTTAGCGAGTCAGGTTGAGCGGCTTTGCTGATGAAGATGAAAATACCTCACAGGTACCATGTGGCCCGCTGGAGCCGACCATGGCATGGGTTGGTGAATTCCTTTTTTAATATTTACCGCTACATATATTTGGTTGAAGTTGACAATGACCAGCTCTTGAAGACAGCTACCTGGAAGCCATGTAGACTTACATGTAATTAGTCTGAGCAAATTGCATGGCTTTATCATATCATGAACAAAGTGAAACATCCTTATTAACATCCTCGAGAAGAATTGAGGATATTGTCCAAAATCCCCATTACACCAACCTTAGTACAAAACTTATTTTCAGTTTCAAAGATGAATTGCTGTGGGGATGAGGATTTAGCTCCATGGTAGAGTATTTACCTAGCAGATGCAAGGCTATGGGTTCTATTCTCAGACTGAAGAAGAACAGCAGGGGAGAGAGGAGGGGGAGGAAGAGAAGGAGGAAGAGCAGGAAGAGGAGGAAGAGGAAGAAGAGGAGGAGGAGAAGTTGGCGGCGGTACACCTAGCAGTTTTAGGGTTTTTGGATTCCAAGCAAAGAAATAATGCTAGAATCAGCATACTTTCGGTCACCTTAACATGAACTGGTTGGCCACACAATCTGCCTGAAGAGGATGGTGAGGCTGTAACCCCAATGACATAAGTGACCATCAGTAAGAATGAGGGACCAGCCCTCTTCAGTAGGGTGATCTGCTTCTGGCCTACCATCTTCCTTCTGAGGCTAACATGTATGAAATATTTTTGCTTTGCAAATGCCTCATATATTTGCTGCTTGGGGAGAATATTTTTCTCCAAATGGTTTTAATTTAAAAGAATCTCTCTCTCTCTCTCTCTCTCTCTCTCTCTCTCTCTCTCTCTCTCTCTCTCTCTTTCTCTCTCTCTCTCACACACACACACACACACACAACTCTTCTTGGATTCATCTGTATTTATGAGAGAGGAATAGTTCAGGATGATACTAATCTAACCATTGTATTTTTCTTATTTTCCAATTCATTTCTTTTTTATCTGGATCAACTACATCTTATTCCTCTACTTTTATTATTTTTTTCCAGTAAGTGGCTCATAATGTGGATTCAGTAGATTTTTGAAGAAAAATAGCTTGGCATCTAACACTGTCTCAAATTGGATCTGACCCACATTGGTCTCCTTATGGTTCTAATTTCTTATTTGTTTAAATGTTTTCTAAAGGAAGATAGAATATAACTAAGTTTGTATCTGTCTGTCTGTCTGTCTATCTATCTATCTATCTATCTATCTATCTATCTATCTATCTATCTATCCATCATTTATTGAGGCAGTGTCTCCTGTAGTCTAGGCTGTCCTAGAACTCACTATGTAGCCGAGGATGACTCTGAAATTCTAATTCTCCTGCCTCTGCCTCAGAATTCTGGGGTTACGACATGTACCATCACCCCTGGCTTCATGTGGTGCTGGGGACTGAACCTAGGGTTTGATGCATGTAGGCAAGCACTCTCCCAACAGGGCCACAGCTCAGCCCTTTTACTTTTTAAAGATGATTTCAACTATGTAAGAGCTTCTTCCAAATTTTGAACAATCAAGAAATTCCTTTAAATCACTTTATAACCAGGAAGCATCAGAGCTTGAAATGAGTGGAAACCCTAATTGTTCTCAAGAGCTCACGATGAAAGCTTCATTTGGCAAAGAGAAAAGGGAAGTGCTGGCCCGAGGACCCTGTCTAAGGCAATCGTCCTGGAGGGCTCACAAGCATTAACAGGCTACAGAACTGTTCCAGTTGTTAGCACTACAGAGATATGTCGGAGGACAGAAGGAAAGTGAGCTAGGGCCTACCCACGAATTCCCCAGTCCACACACCGAAAGACAAATTACTTCAAAAGTTGACCCTCTGTTCATACAATTAGTGTGGATCCCATTTGTCTGAGTGAAGCCCAGTTTATTTTCCCATTCACCCACTGTGCGGATTGGATGAAGTTCTGAGTTAGTGTGGATTGCTGACACGGGCATGGCTGTGTCAAATACCCCAATGCTTCAGATGAGACGGGTGGGGATGACAAGGCCTTCTCCAGGCTAGGCTCAAGTGCAATGACCAAGTATGGATGTTATCAATGATTGACCTTGAGCTAAAACCAGTGTATGCACAAAGTATCAACCACAGTTTCCCTTCCCAGACAACTGCGATCTGAAACTGCAGCCCGACAGAGAGCCACACCTATTGAGATAGCTGGCCCACCTCCTCCCTGTTGAGCTATGCACAGCAAACCAGCCTCAGTCACGTAACAGATCCCTGACTGCCCAGGCTACTTGTAGGTCTCTATCACAGCACACCACACCCCCCTGAGATTGTCCGTACATGAGTCTGTCCTTTCTCGATTCCCTCATCATCCCACTCAGGACAAGTCCAAAGCCATCCAGCTTATGACACCTTACTATGCATTGACTTCCGGATAACATAACCTTAATGTTCTGCTTCTCTAGGTAAAAACAAGACGTGTGATTGCTCAAAGGGTCAAACCATCCTTAATTTTTACAAGCAACTGACAAAGCATCTTCAGTATAGCTTGACTGCTTGGAGTCCTACCCACTAGCAACGAGGGAAACTTCTAGTTTGTTCATACTTACCAGCACCAGTAGTGTTGACATTTTGGGTTTGGGCCATATCTCATTTTGTGTATCATATCTCATTATTCTTTTGTTCTGTGGTAGGGTTCACGTATGTTTAAGTTAGGGTCTGATTCCTGTGAACAGACACCATGACCAGCATGAGTTTTATAAGGACAGCATTTAATTGGGGCTGGCTTACAGGTTCAGAGGTTCAGTCCATTATCATCAAGGCGGGAGCATGGCAACATCCAGACAGGCATGGTGCAGGAGGAGCTGAGTTCTACATCTTCACCCGAAGGAAGCCAGGAGCAGACTGAGCATCACCCCCACAGTGACACACTTCCTTCAACAAGGCCACACCTTCTAATAGTGCCACTCCCTGGGCCAAGCATATGTAAACCATCACAACGTATCCCAGGATGACCTCAAACTCCTGATCTTCCTGCTTCCACATCTCAAGTGCTAGGAATTGCATTTGTGTATCACAGCCTGTATGCTTTCTCTTATTGTTTTAATTTGCAACTCCCTAATGACATGAGATATTGAACTTATTATTTATTTATTTTGCAGTACTGGTCATTGGACCCAAAGTTTCCTGCATGCTAGGCAAATGCTCTACCATTGAGCTAAATCCCAACCTTGAACAATGTTTTTCATGCTATTTATTGTGCCTCTCCTTGGGTGGAAGGTCTGTCTGTCTGTCCTTAAGTGACTTGTTTATTTTCCTGCTGACTTTTCAGTGTCCTTTCAGCTTTTGGATAACAATCTTTTCTCAGGTATGCCTTTTGCAAACATCTTGCCCACTCCCTGGTTTGGCTTCTCACTCTCTTTTTTCTATCTTTTGCAGTATAGAAGCTTATAATAGATTGAACTCTATCTTATCAATTTCTTTCTTTCATGACTTGTGACTGTGGATGTGGCGTCCATAAAGATGCTACCTTGCCCAATATCATCTAGACTTTCTCCTGTGTTATCTTCTGGGTGTGTAATAGTTTTGTGTTTTGTATGTGGATCTAGGATTCATTTTGAGTTTCCTTTTATTTTTAAGAATATATGGTCTTTACCTAGACTCATCCTACTGTTTTCTTTCTTTCTTCCCTTCTTTCTTTCTTCCTTCCTTTCTTTCTTTCTTTCTTTCTTTCTTTCTTTCTTTCTTTCTTTCTTTCTTTCTTTCTTTTTCTATCTTACAGTTTTTTAATCTGAGTATCCGTTGTCCCAGAACTACTAATCACAACTTATTTTTTCATTACTCTTGCTTTTCTTTTTTTGCTTTTTTTTGTTTGTTTGTTTGTTTTTGTTTTTGTTTTTGTTGCTGTTGGGTGTGTTTTTGTTTTTGTTTTTTATTTTTTGATATCAGTTGGTCGTGTTTGCATGGGTCTGTATCTGGGCTCTCTGTTCTGTCCTGCAGAACTCTGTCTATGAAACTACCTTATCACTGTTGCTATACAGTGTGTCATAAATCCCCGAAGGATTTCTGTAACTTTTCCTTCAGTGTTAAGTAGCCTGTCCTGGGCATTTTGAATCACTGTGTATATTGAGAAGATGTGACATCTTATTGTAACAATACTCAGAATTCCTACCCAGAAATATGAAATATGTCTTTATTTCTTAAGTTAAAAATTATTTCATCCACATTTTATAGCTCTGCTCATAGAGATCTTGAATGTATTTTCATTAGATTTATATCTAACTATTTACTGTGGAAGAATGTAAATGGAAAAGGTGATGTGTTTTTATATCACATTCTACTTGCTCAATGCCAGTGGGTGGAAAAATGATCAAATCCTGTATTTTGCAACCTTGACATAATTGGTCATTAGTTCTCTCTGTTGATGATTTTGAACTTTCTACATAGATGGTCGTGTCCTGTATGAATAATGACAGTTATAGCCTTCCTTCATTTTATTTACCAATTTACTGCACTACCTAGAATTTCTGGTTGAAGAAATCTTGAGAGAAGCGGGGATGACAGGGACACTCTTACCTTGCTCCTGGTCCTTCGCAAAAGCTTCAATTTTCTCAGCCTTAAATATGATATTAGCTTTAGGGTTCTTGTAGATATCATCTATCAAATATGAAAGTTCTCTTCTATCCATATTTTGCTAAGGTTTTCATTATAAATTGGTATTGAAGTGTGCCAAAATTCTTTATTTGTATATATTGATGTGATCATGTGATTTTTTTCCTTCTTAGTTTGTCAATGTGATAAAACCACTTGATCATGGTGTCTAACTTTTTTATATGTTATTAGAATTTAAATGCTTTTTAATAAAAGCATTTTATATGTTTTATATATATTTGCATTCATGAGAAGTGTTGGTCTATAGTTTTGTGTTCTAGTTTTGGCATTAGGACAATGATTCGGTCATAGGAAAAATTAGGAAATACTCCCTCTGCTTTTGTTTTCTGTAAGAGGTTGGAGATATTTTAGTATATTTTTTCCTTAGTGTTTGGACCCATGAGGGCCAGGTGTTTTCTGTTTGGGAATGTCATTCATTGTTGAGTTAACTTTGAAAGATAAAAGTTTTAAAGTTGCCCCCTAGACACAAAGTTTAGAGCAGAAAAAAAAAAAAAAAAAAAAAAAACAGGTTAGGCCCCAGAATTGTATGTTCCAAGAAGCCTCTCCTAGGGCTATAGAATGGATAATTACATTGGCCAGCTCAACAGCTTTCTCCCAGAAACTAGCTGACCATAAATCTTAGAGAACAATTTTGAGAAGCAGGAAACAACGTCTCCTAAGAACTAGCGGACCATGAAGTTAAACAATCTGAGAAGTAAGAGACAGCTTCTCCTAGGAAACAATCTTGGGAGACAGAGAGTTCTTCCTTGTGATTTTTCACTGTTATTCTATGACGCCATCCCTGCCCCCTCAGGTTGTGGTTTCTCCCTTTAAATACCTCTTCTCCCAGCCTCTCGGGGTCGAACGCCATTGCCCCTGCGTGGGATACGAGTCTCGACCCCAGTGCACTGGTTGCTATCGATAAACCTCATGTAATTACAACAAGGACAGTCTTGTGTGAGTTCTTGGGGGGTTGCGTCATCCTGAGACTTGAGTGAGGGTCTCCCCACTCCAGGGGTCTTTCAATTGGGGGTTCGTCCGGGATAGGAGGTCCTCCACCCAGGGACCACCGACCACCCACTGGGAAGTAAGCCGGCCGGCGTCTGTCTGATTCTGTTGTATCCTGTGGTCTCGGTCTGGTCATTGGGTTGGAGGGTCTCCTTCCCGAGGGAAGGTTCTCTCTGAGAACTTTTCAACTTTTCTAGTAGATACAGGCTTTTTCTGATTGTCCATTTCTTCTTGTCTGACTTTTGGCAAGTTGTCTCTTTCATGGCTTGGTCTATTTCATTTTGGTTCTGAAATCTGCAGATATAGCAGTCATAGTCTTCCCTTTCTATCCTTTTCCATCTATAGACACGCAGTGGTATTTCGGATATTAGTAATTTATGTCATTTTATTTTCTTAGCCTATAAAGAGGCTTATTGACTTTGTTTTTCATAGAACCAGATTTTGGTTTTATTGGCTTTTTTTGTTGTTGTTGTTGATTTGTGGTTTTCAATTTCATTGATTTCTGCTCTGCCTCTTATCTACTTTATTCCAATGAATTTGTATTTAATTCACTCTTGTTTTTCTCTTGTCCTAAAGTGTCCAAGTCCAACCCTGTGAACCCCACTAAGCCCTATTTTTGCTGCATCCCACTAATTTTCAATTATTTTCAATTTCTCTTGGATTCTCACTTTTGTCCATTTATTACAGATGGGTTGTTTAATCACCAGGAATTTTGCCAATCTTCAGCCTTTTAATACTGGTTTCTATTCTAATTCCAATATAGACATTATATGTTTTCATGTCATATCAGTAAGGTGTATTTTGTGGCCTAGAATGTAGCTGGTCTGGGTGAGTGTCTCCTCTGAGCTTGAGGAGAAAGTATATTCTGCCTTCGGTTAAATCCATTTAATTTATGATACCTTCCTGATTTTGCTCTGCTGATTCTGTACATCATTGATGAAGTCTCCAAGCACAAATATGAATTCTTCCATTTCTCCCCGGATATTCAGGCTTTGACCTACATATTGTGACCTTCTGTTGCTAGTTGCACTAAGAATTGTTGTGGGGCATTTAATCTCAGCACAGTGGAGAAAAGGCTGATCCTCTGGGAATTAGAGGTCATCCTGGTCTACAAGGCAAGTCCAGGACAGCCAGGGCTCTGTTACACAGAGAAACCCTATCAGGAGAAACCTAAATTGATTAATTAATTAATTAATTAATTGGTTATACCTTCTTGGACTATCGACTTACTTTTGGTGAGCCCATGTCTCTGTAGGCTTCACTCAATGCATCAAGATTTGCTATTATTGTTTTACCTGTATTAGGGTAACAAGGGTACAGTAGACTGAAGATGGGCACTCCCTTCCTTCAAGTGAAAGGCTGGAGAGGACTGCGATGGTGTTTCTTGTGCTATGGAAGGCTGGCATTTTTCTTTCCCTTCCCTCATGTTGAAGACTAAAGTCAGGTAGAGTTGAATATTTCCTTTCTCACTGGTAGGGCAGACTATGGTGAAATTCCAGTTGGTGAGGCTCCACTGACATAGTTTCTCCTTAGAGCAGGCTTTGTTCTGAAGAACATAACGTCCTGACGTTCTTCAGCACGCATTCCTTCTCACATCTCTCCTGGCCAGAAGCCCAATGACAGCTTTCTCTGATCTTTCAGATGAGAACCTGGTAGGAATCCTGGGGGTGAAATTCACAAAAATGTAGCCCCTGTGTCCTTCTTAAATTTTTAACTTTCATTTTATCCACACCCAATCTATAATAATTCACCAGTTGTAGCTCCTATATAAAAAGTTTCTGCTTGTGGTTTTCCTGCCACAGTCAAGTTCAGATTTTCTCCTTCTACCTGGTTGTCTCTGATTCGGTGAGTTTGTCTTATAACTTCTCTTCTTTTGAGGAAGGGCTGAAAGGTCCATGAAGGGAGGAAGCTGGGATCACACCAAGACTTGACAAAATCCCTGGGAATGGAGGTAGGGGTGGGAGGAGAGGCTCCTGCAAGCAGTCTGCTACAGAGCAATGTGGCTGTTGGGGGGTCCCAGGTAAAGTGTACCTAGGTTTCAGCTGCTGTTACAAAAGAATGAGAAAAGAGGGCTGAGAGGGTCCGCAGGGAAAAAGAAATCTGGGTCAACTGCAAGGTCCCACTTTTTTTGAAAGATCTGAGAAGAGCATCTGGGTTTTCTATTTGCTGTCCTTATTGTTCATTGTGTGAATGGAGCAATGGCTCCTAAACCCCATACATTCTCCACTGCATTCCTGAAGCAACTTTGACTGTTTTCAAACTTTAAAATATTAAACAGGCATCCCATTAATATTCATATTATAAGGTAAGTCATAGTTCAACTCTGATGATTTTAGAAAAAAAAAGAATACACACATAGAAACACACACACACAGAGAAAGAGAGAGAGAGAGAGAGAGAGAGAGAGAGAGAGAGTGAGAGAGAGAAAGAGAGAGAGAGAGAGAGAAAGAGAGAGAGAGAGAGAGATCTTCCAGGTTGGGGCAGAGGCATCTGTGTGTGTGACTTTCCCCTCAAGCATTCCAGTTCTCTGAGTGTGGGACACACCCTATAAAATCAGTGTCATTTAGGTATGAGCTCTACCTTGATAGGAATCTGCTGTAGTCAGTATTCCCGTGAATGCGACTCCCCCTTCTCTGCGTTTCTGCATCTTTGAAATCTTTCTCCATGTAGAGCATTCAGCATGCGGATGTCTGTCTTGGGTAGGGTTTCCATTGCTCTGGTAGAGCACCCTGACCAAAAACAGCTGGAGGAGTAAATCGTTTGTTTCGGCTTGCTCTTTTAGTAACAGCTCATCACCAAGGGAAGTCAGGGCAGGAGCTCAAGGCAGGACCTGGAGACCAGAGCAGAATAGAGGGCCTGGAGGACCACTGCTTACTGCTTTCTTACACATCTCAGGATTGCCTGCCCAGGGATGACACCACTCTCAATGGGCTGGGCCCTCCCACATCAATCACTCGCTAAGAAAATGCACCATAGGTTTGCCCGAAGGCCAATCTGGTGGGGACATTGTCTCAGTTAAGGTTCCCATATGATTCTAGTTTGTGTCAAGTTGACATAAACCTAGCCAGCACAATAGCACCTTTACTCTTTGCTATTATGGCCACAATTGTCACATGTCAGATGCTCTGAGGAGTACAGGCTTTGGTAAGCAGGCTAAGGAGAGACAGGTAGCATGGAGGAAAGAAAATGTATCACAGAAGGAAAACCAAAGCTGAAATTCGGTTCAAAACATACTTTTTTTTTTTCTTATTTCCAATTTGCTGAGACTGGGTGGGCTCTGAGGACTCTGGAAAACCTCTGAATGCTGGGAATGTCAAGGAGAGACAAGGGATCACCCCTGTCTCCTTTCCCCCTACCTCCCTCTGAGGAATCCGGAGCGTCATGGTGGACCTGTATGTACTTCCCTTCTCCTGAGCTATCTCCCTAACAGGGGCTCTGCAGACCCCACTCTTACAAACAAAAGAAGCCAGTGCAGATCCAAAGCTCTAAGCAGTTTTCCTATGTTGCAGCTGACTCAGCCAGCTTAGCACAATGCACCATAGTCCAGGGATGGAAGAGAGTTTAACCACAGCTGGGAGGTTTACAAATGGAGGTTAGACAATGACACAAAGGAAGAACCAACCACCACAGCAGCTGGTGGCAGGTTATGGGAGTGACAACCCTCTTCACATTTATCTGGGATTTCTCACACAACTCCTGACAACCACAGGGACATTGTGTGTGCTAAGGAGAAGTCTGCTGACTTTCTCAAGGGCAGATAATTTGGTAGAAAAGGCTGGTGATTTCTATGCACAGTTGAGTGTTTTGTTAATTTCACTGAATGGGTTGCTTGTTGACCACCTCCAGCGATTTCATCAGCTGTACTCAGTTTCACAACCTTAGTGCAACAAAAGGCATAGGAATATATTTATAATCTCAACGTAAATAAAGATCCCATAAGTCATGGGAGAGACAACTGCAAAGGAAATGATTGTTTCTAAAGCTTTGTTGTTATTATGCCCTGTATATCTTTAAATTTTAATGTTGTCAAAATGAAAATGCAAGCCACTGACTGGGAAAAGATAAGTGAGGTTCACAGTACAAAAGGAAAAATATCCAGCACATTAATAAAAACAATCTTACAAAGTGGCAGCGGGTCAGAGTGCAGAGACAAAGGATCTATGGAAGGCTCAGGCATAAATAGGACATCTGGATGATACCTTCTCCCCACCAGGCTCAGGAGCCATTTCATGAGAAAGGGTGGAGAGATTGAAAAAGCCAGAGGTAGGGGAGGAACAGAGTGAAACATGTCTTGTGGACCTGGCAGGACTAAGGGATAAACTCACGAACTCACAAAAGCTGCTGTTGTCTGCCCAAGATTGAGCCGGTCAACACTCTGGAATGTAGAGGGACTCACAAGCCTCTACCATCTCTAATTGAGGATTCACCAACTGCTGAGAGCTTCCTAGGGAGAGGAAGACTCCGTTTCCTTTAGGATTGTGGTCCTTGGTAGGTTGATGGTGCCACAGCCATGAGTACATGGGCAGCATATGTTGGACTTCATAGGTTATTGAAGGCGGGTGTGGTCTAGAGGAGACTATGATGAGAGGTGACTCTGCGAGAAGCTGGAGGAAAGGTGGATATGGTCAAAAGACATTCTATGAAATTCTCAAATAGTTAATAAAGATGTTATGTTAACACAACCCTTAAAATCAGCATGACACAAAGTTAATATCAAATAAGAAAATTGTCAAAGGATTGTAAACCAGAAGCAGACCCGGAAGGAAATAAGAATGTGAAATAAATAAGAGTAATGCAAATTAAAACAACTATGAGATCCTGGGTTACCATATTTCTAACTCTTGGGGCTTTTAGACTTTTTCATTTGATACTTTGGAGAATGAAGATGTTGGTGTAGAGGTTGGTTAATTTTGTAAAGACATTTGGAGAAAATATATGCCTACTTTCAAACTTTTCAATTTTGTCCAATTTATCCCTTGAAGATTCTCATATGCATCAAAGGATAGATTTCAGAAACAGCTCACACTCAAAACTGAAAAATTGGGATTGACTTAAATGAAGAATATTGAAGTAAACCATGGTATGTTCCTACCATGGGAGCTTCTACAGCAGTTACAGTCAAGGAAAACTGAGCTACATAGATTTAATATTTTTAGGTATAAATCTCAAGAAGATGTCACTATTTTTGATACATGTGTTCAGGACAAGTTTCTTTGGAAAGATGAACATCAAATTCAGGATAAAGAAGCCTCCATTGGGAGATCTGGTGAGTCATAGGAGGCTTCAGTAGGGCTAGAGAGATGGCTCAGTGGTTAAGAGCACCAACTGCTCTTCCAGAGGTCCTGAGTTCAATTCCTAGCAACCACATGGTAGCTCACAGCCATCTGTAATGGGATCTGATGCCCTCTCCTGGTGTATCTGAAGACAGCTATAGTGTGTTCATATAAAATAAATAGATCTTTAAAAAGAAAAGGAGACTTCAATGGTGTACTTCTTTGTTTTTTGACATTTTGTCATACCATATAATGTCCTTATTTTTTCTGAAGCAGTCTATATGGTATATATGTGAATATAGTGTTATTTTGTATATTTCCTTGTTTCTTGAAGGTAGTTCATGAAAATAAGAGCTAGAAACACCTCTAGAGGCAATGTGCAGGCTATCTGTGGGGAAACGGACACCACTGTGCTCCTGGTTAAGAAGTGGTAGTGGCATAGTGAGTGAATGGTGTGAGGTCTTAAATCACGCAGAGGACTGAAAATGGAGCAGAGACATCTTTACCATTGACTTAATGAAAAGAAGATTCATTCACTATGGGTAATGGGTGTGGGGGGGTCAAAGGTCACCTAAGAGAGTTCCAACTTGAAAGGCTGGGAAGTGGCTGATGTTTGAAGAATGTGGGGGTGGGGGAGATGGCTGAGTGTGAGAATGAGGTACTAGTTAGGTTGGAGGTCTCTGAGAGACACTCAGACGTGCACTTCTGGTGGGAATGGAGGTGTGGCCTTAGAAGGCTGCTCCTGGGCTTTCACTTCAGTTGTTGGCCTCTTTCGTCTGTCCATGTACCCACATCCCAGCTCACCACACATTCCTCAGAGCTTCCTCAGACTGCCAAGCTTCTGCCTGTTGTGGTTTGATGGGCATATGAACTCCGTGTGATTTGTCATGACAATCTTGACTCACCATTCTGATGTCTCATAGTTGGTCTCCCTTTTCTCTCTCTTGGTCCTGGTTTCTTGCTGATACCTCCTAGATCCACGAGGAATTAGAAGGAAAGGAAACTTGGCACAGAACAAGACAGACAAGCACATAAGCCTTCATGGATGTGTGTGAGTACAAACAGAAAGTAGCATATTGGCTATATTTGGATGAATAGTAAAAGTATCACCCCATCCATGTGAGCGTGGACATGGAACACTGTGATTCTATAACACAATCCAGGAGAAAATAATTTATCACTCATGGGAAATAAGGAAATTCAGAGGACTTGAAAGCCTACAACAGAACCCTCACTGCCCAGCTACTCAGTCAGGTTTGCAGAGGCTGCCTTAGAAACCACTGAGCTGACGATCCTATAAGAAATTGCCAGAGGAGGAGAGGGAGGATCACAGAAGAGCTGCCATTTAAGTCAGTGCTCTCAGGGAAGCGATGTTCCCAAAGCAGAGAGAACCACTGGTCAGAGCAACATGAGGCAAATGAGGAGAAACTATGTGACCCTAAAACTGAAGGAGGATCCAGTTCAAGGAGAAAGTAGACCCTCATGAGAATGCCCAACCAATAAAACTAATGGGAGCTTGGAAGGGAAAAAACTCAAGGCGAGGAGGGTTAGCCAAGGTTGCAGCTTTGGGAGGAGATCAAGTTCAGTGAACCTGGATGAGACCAGAAGAGAAATATTGGACAGTAAAGAAAAGATAATAAAACTGATGGTCAGGAAGGAATGGAGAAGGTTGACTCAGTCCCTCCTGACCGTAAAACACCATTAAGGGAAAGGACCTGGGTAATACTAGATAATTATAGTTATTATGTTTTAAGTTTGCCTGTTTCAAACAATGTGTAGTTAAGGATGATCCTGACTTCTCAATCCTCCTCTTCTACCTCCCAGTGCTGGGATCACAGGTATGTACCATCACCTCCTGTTTTATGTGGTGCTGGCCATGAGCATGTTAGACAAGCACCCCTACTGCACTGTGTCCTCATGCCCGCTATGGTTGTTTCAAGATGGAAATAGAATAGTACATTAGCCTTCTTCAGCTCTGTCTTTACAGCAAATTCACACGGTTCAGGAACCTCCCATGACCTTCTCAAGTGATAGTCCACCAGCACTGCTTCGCAACAGGGAACATGGCAGAATCCATACAGACAATGATTCTGCTACAGAGCCAGCCTTGGAAGACAGAGTCACAGCCTGGCAACCTCAGACCCAGAGTCAGTCTCCTCTCTGCTATGACTCATTGTTGAACCCAGGGCTGCCCACCCAGGCTTCATAGGCCTTGCTTGGTGTTATGTTGCGTGTTCCTTGCTGTTCCTTTCAGGGTGTGAATATGATCATTGAAGATAGGCAAGACCCTAAAGATGTTGTGCACCCTTGGCCAGTACAGGTCCTCTCTGGCAGACTGGCCTACATTATAGCCTCTGACCAGGCTCATTCCCAGTGCTTGTTTCTCAGTTGGGGTTTTAGGGCAGAGTTCTCAGATCAAACATTAGGACCTTTTATCTTCTCTTTCCTCACAGGTCAACCTGGGGCAGAGGCAGCAGCTCTTCTGGGGTAGGAAGTGTTCCCTAACAGACAAGAGGCTGGCAGGCAAGCACACCATGAGCTCAGAAAAGGACTGGGCCCCCTGGGTGGAAAGTCTGAGGTCAGGTGGTTGTTCTAGGAGCCAGAGCGCTTTGGGAGAAGCTGCCAGCATCACTTACACACACACTTGAGGGAATTTCAGTTGTCCCTAAAGTACCCCTTAATTTGAAAACAATGAGGAAGCAGGTCAGCGGGAGTCTCATCACTTGGCAAAGCACAACTCTGTGTGGCCTTGGAGTGTCTGGGCTGTGTTGCTACAGGCTCCAATTAGGTGTAAGAAATGGTTGCTGATGCCTGCAGGCTGGGGAAGAAGCCAAGCGACTTATCATTCCTGTCTAATCAACAGAAGAGGCTCCTTTGGCCCCGGGCACGGAAGGACCAAAGACACCATTCATCAGACAGAGTTTTCCACGCAGGAGGGAGCCCACAGGTGCAGAGATAAATCTGCTCGCCCACGGCCCAGGATGATGTCATTAGGAAGGCTTCTGAAAGTAGGATGTGGATGGCATAGCAAATCTAAGAGGCTGGATGGTGCTGAACGACTTCTGTGCATCTTCCCAGGCAGCAGCAGGAGGAGGGTGAGAGCCACTTTCCCTGGGAACTCTAGACAGAAGAGCTGTGTGGTTACTGCCTGCAGACGGCCCAGGGTGGGCGGCTCTGTATCAGGCAGTGTGGGTTCCTAACTATGCGATTGTGGGTATTGTTTGAGCTTTTAAATCCCAGACTCTTCGGTTGTAAGATAAGGATTGATACTATATATCATCTATAGTATCATATGCACATAAACATAGGGAGACAATGAAAACGAGAGATATAAAAATAATAGGCCAAGTATTAAGATCTGGCTGTGCCTGGCCCTAAGTTCAAAACTGCATCGTGTACAAAACTGTGGGTTTTCAGGCTGTGCCTTGCTCTGAGGCTCCACTCTACGAGCAGCATCTGAGTTTTGAGAGTGGATGATGACCCCACACCTGGATAGACGCTATAAACAACATCTGTTCCACACCACTTTCAAGGCTCAGGCAAGTAAATCACTTGTTCCTACACGTAGAGAGGCCGCCAATCGATGGAGTTTTCAAAGCCAATTGGGATTACAGGAGCACATGGAGATACTAAAACCATATTAGGAACGCCAGGCCCAAAACCGTTTTGGATACACCAGACCTTTTAAGAAAAGGGTAGGCCCCATAAAGAGGAGGACACCCAATGCTTGTCATTTGACCACTCTGTGGGCATGTGTCAAGGGACCAATAAAGGGAGAGCTCCTTTCCCAGGGGCTTCAATTTGGCCATGGTCCAAGGGTTGATTACCACCATCTGTCTGTCCATTTGTTTGTCGGGATCTATTGTCTATTCATCATCCCACTCATCCACTTGGACCTGGTCCTGGTCCTTGCCTCTTCAGCCTCCACTGAACCTTACTTTTACACACTCAACTCTGACCCTCCAGTCGCCAGTGACTCCAATAGGGCTTCTAGCAGGTAGTTACTTTATGCCTGAAGAGACACTCTTGGCCTATCTTTTCAGCTTCTTTGTTCCTCAGGCCGCTTAGAACCTTCCTTGAAGCTTTCTAGAACCTGCATAGAGTTTGGGTGTGAAGGTAAAAGGGAATGCTTGACAATTTGTTTCCAAGGAAACCATCACGCCTTGTGAATTTATTGTTATTTTGACATTGCAGAAAAAAAAAAAACCACAAATGTGTTTGACTGACATAACACGTCCCGGCACTAGCAAAGTTAACTCTCTTAAGGCTCCGAGAGGCTTTGTCTAAAGTTTACCAGGTAAGCATTTTGCATAAGCCCAAAGAAGGATTTTCTAAACGTTAGACATTGTTTGCCATCAGTCTGCTTCGTTGATGAAGCAGGAGGCTTCACAAAATGATGGCTTGCATGAGTTACTGTAACTACTTGGTAAAAAGAAGTTGGAGTTTGATCCATGGATATTTTTTGCTCTACACTGTGAGCCTATCAGCAGACAAGCCTGGCGTTGGGATTAGTGACTCTGATGGCCAGCTGTGCGGCTCTTTCTTCAATGGCTTTTTCGGTTCTTAGAGGAGACATCGCGAGCAATCTCACCACAGTAAGATTTGCGGCACATCAGCAGCACTTCCTGTTCATTGACATCGTGAACCGGAAGCTGCTAGACAGCGTGTGCTTGGTTTTCTTGTTGCTCCCATAACCAATGTTGGGCATCAGGACCTGGCTCTTGAATCTTCTCCGTACCTTGTTTTTGATACTCTGGGTTTCTGCTGGTTTCACCTAATGTGGACATATTGGTCTGACTGGTGCCAGATGAACTTCTTGGTCCTCTTTTTGATGATCTTGGGCTTCACCAGGGCTGGAGGGCAGCCATGATGCTTCAAAACAGATAGCAAACACCTCGCAGGTAGCACAGGGGAAGAAGGAAGGGGCGGCGGACATTACTTGCTTTCTTTATGATAACCATTCTGACTGGAAAGGGATGGAATCTCAAGGCAGTTTTAATTTTCATTTCCCTGATGACCAATGATGTTGAACAAGTTTTAAAATGCTCATTAGTTGTTTGCATTTCTTATTTTGGGGACTTTTTAGTTCCATGGCCCTGGTTTTGGGGAGAGTGGTGGTTTGGGTTATTTTCATATTAATTTTCTTTAAGTTCTATGAATATTCTAGCTGCTAATACTTTGTCAGATTCATAACTGGCAAAGATTTCCTCCCATTCTGGAGGGTGTTTCTTCATTTGATCAACAGTTTCCTTTGCTTTAGCAAACCTTTTTAACTTCACAGGACCCCATTGGTTGATTACTGGTCTTCCTGAGCAGTTGGGGTTCTGTTTAAGGAGTTCTTGCTTACATTTTTATCTTGAAGTATACTTTATAGGTTTTCTTCTGGAAATTTCCGAGTTTCCGGCCTATGTTGAGGTCTTTGATCCAATGGCAGTTAGTTTTTGTTGAGGATGAGAGATGAGAATTTAGTTTCATTCTTCTACACGGAGGAGGCACACAGGTCCCCCAGCATCATCTGATGAAGATTCGATCTTCTCTTCCATCTTTTGGCCTCTTTGTCCAACATTAGATGGATCTAGCAGTGTGGCCTTGTCACTGGGTCCTCTATGCTACCCCATTGATCAATGAGTCTGGTTTTTTGACAGTACCATACTGTTTTAATTATTGTAGCTTTGTAGTATAATAAGATCAGGTTTGGTGTTACTTCCAGCAATGTTCTTTTTGCCAAGGATTACTTTGTCTATGTCGAGTCTCTTGTTCTTCCACGTGGATTTTAAGATTTTTTTTTTCTGTTTCTGGTGTTACATCACTAGTGTTTTCATTGAGATTGCATTTAATATATAAATTGACTTCCGTGAGATGGCCCTTTTTGCAACA
Source organism: Rattus rattus (assembly GCF_011064425.1). Taxonomy (NCBI): domain Eukaryota; kingdom Metazoa; phylum Chordata; class Mammalia; order Rodentia; family Muridae; genus Rattus; species Rattus rattus. Next base: position 183,327,339 of record NC_046156.1, read on the forward strand.
GTGTGTCTTCCAGACCACAAGAGGCCTTTCCACCTTCAAGCATCTTCCTCAATTTCTTTCTTGGGAATTAAAAATTTTTTCATCATAGAGGTCTTTGGCGTTCTTGGCTAGGTTTATCCCAAGGCATATTCTTTTTAGACTATTGGGAATGGGGCTGTTTCTCAGTTTGTTGTTTACTCCTGGCGTAGAGAAAGGCTAGTGACCTTTTGTGTTAATTTTGTTTCCTGACACTTTGCTGAATGTGGTTAACTGGTTTAAAAGTTTTCTCATGGAGTCCTTGGGATCTATTAGTTGTAACGTCATCCCATTACAAACGAGACAGTTCAACTCATTCCTGTTTGCAACCCTTCTATGCCTGCTCTTGCTAAACTATGCTGTACTGTATTGAACAAGAGTGGAGAAAGTAGACATCCTTGTCCTGTCCCTAATTTTAGCGGGGATGCTTTGAGATTTCCTCTCATTTAATATAATGTATGGCTGTAGGTCTGTCATATAATAACTTTATTATTTATTGAGATATGGGGTTTTTTCTATATCAGGTTTCCTCAGGATTTTTAACATGAGATAATATTGGATTTTGTCAAAAGCTGTGTCTGTGGAGAGAGACCATGCAATTTCTGTCCTTGGATCCATTTGTGTAATGTATAACACTTATTGATCTATGTATATTTAACTACCTCTGCGTCTCTGGGGCAAAGCCAATTGGATCATGGTGGACAATCTTTTTGATGTGTTCTTAATTTTGTTGGCAGGTATTTCTTGGAGAATTTTTGCACACAAGTTCATTGGGTAAATTACTCTGTAATTTTCTTTTTTACTATGTTGTTATTGAGGTAATATGAGCTTCATAGGATCAGTATGGCAGTGTCCTTCCTTTTTCTATCTCATGGAGCAATTTGAGAGGCACTGGCGTTAGTTCTTCTTTGATGATCTGGTAAAACTCACCAGCAAACGCATCTGGGCTTGGATTTAATTTTAGTTGGGATGTTTTTAATTACTGTTTCGTTTTTCCTGTTTGTGGTTGTTGGGTTTTTTTAATTGTTTATCTCTCTTACTTTAATTTTTGGCAAGTCATAGTCATCTATAAATTAACCCATTTTTGAGGGGTTTTATTTTTATTCTCTCTCTCTCTCTCTCTCTCTCTCTCTGTGTGTGTGTGTGTGTGTGTGTGTGTGTGTGTGTGTGTGTGTGTGTGTGTGTTTGTGTGTGTGTGTGTGTGTGTGTGTGTGTGTGTGTTTGCCTAAAAGGGTTAATGCATATGAGTGCTTGTAGGTCTTGGCTTGGTTACCCAGTATGTAGTACTAGTGAGAAGGGATGAACCCTTAAAGAAGTGAGGCCTTTTTGAAAAGAATTCAGTCTCAGGCCATTCCCCTGAAGAGAATACAGGGTCCCTGCTATCTCTCTGTTTACTTTCTGGCCACCAGGGAAAATTTCATCGGATGTTTCACACCATCTTAGTGCAGCTTCAAAACCGCAGAACCAAATGTCTATGGGCTGAATCCTCTGAAATAATGACCCAGAAATAAGTCTTTTCTCCTTGTCCACTGCCTTTTTTAAACATTTTGTCCCCACCTGAGTGCTGACTAACACTATCAGACATCACATGGAGGAGCTGCCTCCCCGCCTCCTCTTCCACGGCCTTATGGGTGGCCATTTCACCAGGTGCTCCTTACCTAACCCTCACCTTGGTCTGCCATATTCTATGTTCTCTTCCTTCCTGCCTATATGGCATCTCTTGCTCCCTTGTTTAATCTTGCCTCCTCTGTCTCCAACATGAAATCAAATATCTGTCCATGTCCAAAACATTCAGCTTTATGCTTATTCTTTGAAGTTGTATGGACAAAAAAATACTTAAGCCCCCAGGGTCCCTAGATTATTTCTAAGCAACGGCTTTCAGGTAATTAAGTGCTGTTTCCTGTCACTAGTTACAAATTCTATGTGATTTGCAAGTGTCCCCAGACATTAAGTCTTCTTGGCCTTCATTTATCAAGCAAAAGGGAGTGTTTGGTCTTTGAAGGCAAAGTCTGTGGTTTGCCTTGGAGTTCTCTCTGAATTTGTAAAATAAAGGCAAGAGCTCAAGATTTGGGCAGAGGGAGGAGTCGGGAGCGAGAGGGGAGGAGTCAGGAGAGGGGAGGAGTCAGGAGGGGGAGGAGTCATGGAGGGAGAGGAGTCATGGAGGAGAAAGGAAAGAAGCCAGGAGAGAGTTGTCGTGGGAGAAGGAGAAGCTGGAGACCTGGCAAATAAAAGGTGCAAGGGATGAGGGATTTGGGAGCTAGGAATAGGACAGTGTAGGGTGGATCTGCCCAATCTAGACGCTAGATTGTTTTCATATTAATTGAGTTGCATTTTCTTTGTACAGGCCGATTAGGGTTGGAGAGGAAACTGCAACAAACTGCAACAAAAGTCAAAACAGAAACTAATTCCATTTATCAGTTCAGGTCTGTTATGCCCTATGTGAATGTCAGTGCGAGCACTACCAAACCTCCAAGTCAGAGCATCTCCCAGACGAAGGCTTCCAGGCCTGGAGAAATTACTGTCTCCCCACCATTGCACTGCTTTTTCTCACTTTCCTTCAGGACTAGAAACCAACTTCCAGATGAAACAGACAAAGGCACTTCCCTCTAGCCCTGAGGTTTGCTCTCTACTTCACATCCCTTCCTTCTGCATGTGGCTGTGAACATTTGCAGGTATGACCAGGCACAGCACAGCAGGGCAGCATTCTCAGCTCTGAGCCAGAGAAGGAACAGGTCCCACTGAGCTGACCATGTTGGTAGAAAGGAGAAAAAGAATCTTATTAATGAGGGACTCATAGACAACTTTGCCTATGTGGCCAGAACTTGATAAAATAGTGTTGCCTTGAGTCTGTCAAATAGAAGCATTTTGAGCTTTCAAAGCCCTCCCCCACCTACCTTCCACACATGAGTTACAGTGATGTGATTATTTCTGCCTGTGGTAAACAGCCTGGGTCAAAGCTCTTTCCATAGAATTCTGAATGCCATATCACCAGTGTGCAGAGGATCTTTCAGAATCTTCTCTAATGTAGTACTAAGGAGCCTGATTGCCGTTCCCCAAAGGCTAGTTCCCTCTTCTCTCTTTAATCTCATTTTTCTGTAGAACAACCAACATATCTGACTATAAGAAAATATATCAGGTTGCTAATAACGCTAACCCCCCGTGCTTTCTTGATACGGGAAGCTCCTGTGGCCTTGTTGAACCTTTATTAATTGAACATAGTCTGTTAAATCCCCTTCTACTTTGAGTTCTAAGACCAAACACCAATCCAGCTTTCATTTTGCATGTTTATTTTTTCTTGTTAAAAAAACATGTTCTGGTGTTTGTTATAAAAATAAAGATATGTGCAATACCAACAGAGAACCTAATGTCAAAAAAAAAATTACATTTAGATTGACCTAGAGAGAACAGACACAGAGTATTAAAATGACTGCCACAGCCTAAGTTTCTTTTTGGTTATATTAACCTCAAAATGATATAGATGTGTGCATATCTTTGAATGTAGGTTAATCTCCTCAGAGTCTGCTTTCAGTGGTTGAGGGGGCTGGTAGAACCAGAGAGCAAGAATTGAACTTCACTGTGAGCAACCCGTATAGTAACAGATTCTTAGTCTGTGATTTGAACTAAAGCAACTTAATCTTATGTTACAAGAATGAAGTTAATAAGGTTTCAAGCACTTGTGTAATAAGAGTAGTAGAATCCAGGCTCACCAGACCCAGAACTCTCTACAGGACTACCAGCATCCTGTGACCTACATCACTACTTTAGGAATAGCCCTACCATTCTACCTAGTGGTAGAAGCTCCTGTAATTAGAATCACCTGCATGTGGTGAGAAGACTGAGGGAAGTAAGCTTGACTCTTAATAAGGTTTAAATATAAATGTTTGTATTTAAAATATTTCTTGAGTATATTCAACTGTGAGAGTGAATGGGCAGCCACTAGCTCTTTTCCTCCTAAAGTATCTTGACTTTGGTGTTTTGGGTGGCATGAAGTCCCTGTTGAACATGAGCCAAAGTAGGAGATAAGATTGATTGGAAATACTTGTACTGATGATCCCTGCAAAGTAACCATTAAGAAATTTCCTGAAAGGTTGATGAGATTAGAAGACAGAACATTGAAGTTCCCCACCCCTTAGATAAGATTCAGAAGGAGGAGGAAGAGGAGGAGGGGAGGAGAAGGAAGAGGAGGAGGAGGAAGAGGAGAAAGAGGAGAAAGAGGAGAAAGAGGAGAAAGAGTAGAAGGAGGAGGGGAGGAGGAGGAAGAAGAGGAGGAAGAGTAGGAGAAGGAGGAGAAAGAAGAGGAAGAGTAGGAGGAGGGGGGGAGGAGGAGGAGGAGGAGGAGGAGGAGGAGGAGGAGGAGGAGGAGGAGGAGGAGGAGGAGGAGGAGGAAGAAGATAAGAAGCTGTCCTGTGTGGCTGGGTATCCTAGTGAAAGATTCAGTCAATTGTGCAAAACAGCAGTTCTCAACCTCTTGGTCAAGACCCCTTTGGGAGCTGCATATGCATCATATATCCTGCATATCAGATGTTTATATTGTGATTCCTAACAGTAGCAAAATTACAGCTATGAAGTAGTAGTAAATACTTGCATGGTTAGGAATCACCACAGCATGAAGAACTGTATTAAAGGGTTGCAGCATTAGGAATGTTGAGAACCACTGTTAGAGAAGATTTTATACTCTCGTGTTTATTAGTCACTAACGTGGGTGCTCTCTTCAGAGAGGATGGACTGATAGTTTAGGCTATCCAAGCAGTTGGGGGACTAAGTGCATTATTCCCAAATAGGACCCAGGCTGACCACACCCAGATCCATCACAGTCCATTCATTGCAGTTTCAGATCTATTGCTTTGGACAGTTTCTTGGGGCAATGGCTCCAGGGTCCAAGTGTTTGCTCTCCCTACACAAACCTTAGGGCCCAACTAGTAATTTCTTTTATTTTCTTTCTTCATTTGTTTGTTCTTTGTCAAGATTATGGAAGGGCAACTTTGGTCCAGAAGGGACCCAACTGAATCATCTGGATGTCAAATGTGTCCTCTTTGTCACATTGTGCAGCAGCAGGGATCAATCACTTGCCAAAGCAGTGATTCTTCTCTTTGCCTGCCTATTTCTGGAAACTGAGCGCAACCCCCAGTCACAGCCTATCACAGTTTCATGGGACCCTCAGACATAATCCCTCTTAAAGAATATGGACATGTAATTTTCAGAGCTGTCCCAGGAAGGTAAGGGATGAGGATTTTATAATCAGTATTGACTAGCCATTGGATACAAGTCATCCAGGAAGTGTGTAGGATCTTAGTCAGGGGTCTCTCTTTATCTGAGTTGATCCTTAAAGGGGTCAATATTCCAAGACGACTAGTCGTGCCTTCCCTACAGATATGGTCCTTTCCTTCTTGAAGGGAGATCTGAGCTGTCCATCACCACAGCTACCATTCCGTTTAAGTCAAGGTCAAATAGAGTCCCACGTTAGCTCTGTTTGGTTCTAAAATCTTAAATTTGTAGGCTCTCAATAATGATGAATCTGACTTCCCATTTAGAATATATAACCACATAGACATGATTTTGTGTTAAACATGATAAAACAGTCATCATATAACAACTACATTTTCTTATTTGTAAAGCTGAAGAAATGCTTTCATCAACAATGACATTACAGTTTTAAGCCCTTACATTTTTACCAGAAAGAGGGTCAGCTTTAATGCCATCTTTGAGGATGAGATCATGGAAACCAGAAAAGCCAAGTGTTGTCTCGATGCAGGAGGTGATCATTTTCAGTGAGCGGGAGACAGTTCACATCCCCCTTGTAATTAGAGCCAGCACACAGTCATTACATGAGAAAAGCCTCTTGGTGATAACAATGTAACCGAACCTTCCCAGTATGGGGTCATTTTCCTGTTCTAAAAGTGCCCAACGCAACTAAAGTGGGAGAACTTTCAAAAGGACACTGAATTTACAGCTCTCAGATTCAAGGTTACTCCCACCCACACAAGAGGCAAGCTCTCGATTTCAAGGACTAGTCACCCGCAAATGGACCCTCATGACATAATTGGAATATAAAACTATTGAAGTGCCAGATTTATATCCTTGAGGTCAATTTAAGCCAACGCGATCTTACTCTCATAAACGGCCCTGTCTCCCTTGTGATGCTGCGGTTTATAATAGAGTTATTATTAGCTCCGACCACAGCTATGCCACTCGACAGCCTCCCTACCTGCCTGCACTGAGAGTGATCTCCTCTGGCGTGGAATGTTGCTTGTAGTCACTCTTCAAACCTCTCAAGCAGCCCTCAGCCTTGTCACTGAGCCTTCTTTGGGCATGGCTATTTCCTCAAGAGGACAGAGGAGGTGGAGGACGAAGACCATGTCATAGCATTCCTAATAGGTCCCCAAAGGGCTCGGCATTACAGCCTTCTACACTAGATGCTTCCTGCGTGTTTCCTGTGGGAACCATGATTTATATTTGACTCCGGTGAGAGAGGAATCTTTTTTTTCTATTCATTTGAAAGTACTTTATTCTGTTAAGTGAACACTTTATTGAGTTCCTTTTTGCTTACCTATGGCACATTCTGTCAGGAAATGAACCCTACAACAACAACAACAACAATAACAATAACAATAACAAACCTATGTCTTTAAGAGGGCACACTGACAAGCTGAACCACAGTTCTCTGCCCAAATAAATCTCCATTTGTGAACATTCGGGATGGTGAATAATATAGATTGTGAACCATGAAATGAATTGGGTTCAGCAGAATAGAAAGTGATAAAATAATTGGGATATTTTATAAAATAATCCTTAATTTTAAAATGTATTATTTTTGCACAGATAATTGTGGAATTGTCTTTACAATTTGGAGGATCCAGGTGAATTGAGAATGGAGAAGAAACTGAGAAAACGAAGGTCCAGTGACCTGCCCAACTTGGGATCCATCTCAAGGGGAGGCTCCAAGGCCTGAACACTGTTACTGATGCTAGAGTGTGCATGCATGAGCCTAGCACCACAGTCCTCCGAGAGGCCCAACAAGCAGCTGATTGAGACAGATGCAGATACTTATACCCAACCAATGGACTGAAGCCAGGAACCCCTGTGGCTGAATTAGGAAAAGGCTGGAGATAACTCTGATCTATTGTTTCCCCAGCACATTGCCTGGTCCAGGGTAGGTCATTACTATTCATTTTGACTGACCTGATAGGATCAAGCAAAGTTGGGACAATCCGTAAGGTTGGGTTGGGTTCATTGAGGTGGAAAGACTTACCCTAATTTTGGGTGGTACTATTCCATGGGCTGGGGTCCTGGACTGAATCGAAAGGAGAAGAAACCTAGCCAACTACCTAGAACTAGTGAGGTCCTAAATCCTAAGAGAATTTACTGCTGCCATGTTGCTGAACCAGGATAATTTGTTAGCTGTGTTCTAATCTTATCTTTATACCTGCAGGTAAGTGTAGCTCCCCATCAAAGAAGCTTCTCTCTATAGCGAATGGAAACCATCACAGAAAACCACAACTGGACAGAAGGCGGAGCTCAGTGGATGGTGGAGCGCTCCATCCCGGTTAATGTATCAGTAGCACAGCTCCCGCCTCAATGACTTGGGGGATATTGGGGCAAAAAGGGCAGAAAGAAGTAAGAGCCTGAGTACCAGGAAGTCTGCCGAGAGACTTCCTGTCTCAGAAATGGCTGCACAAACAAGACCTGCGCAATGACAACATCAACTGACATGCTAAGGTGAAAGGAGAAAACTCGCCTGAGGGAGCCCACCCTAGCTAAGGAACTACAGGTAGCTAATGGCCTCTCCTAGAACATAAGCCCCCTGCTGGGTTATATAACATTAAAGGGTCAGTCCTGGAATCATATACACACATACAACAAAAGCAGACCCACTAGATTGTATTATATGAGAATAGATACACATGGATATATGACGATGATAATGAGAGAAAGAATGGGTATCAACTTGAGAAGGGGTGGCAGAGGGGTTGATGGGAAGGAGTAATTTAAAATTTAATTTAAAAAGGAGAGAGTGAGCTAAGCATGAGCATCCTTCTGTCACTGCTTCCTGACTGTGGATACAACTGACAGACAGATGGATGGACAGATGGATGGATGGATGGGTGGACATGACCGACGGACTGAATGCCTCACACAAACTCTCATCTCTTCCCTGCTGATCTGAATTGTAGCCCTTGAACTACATGCTAAGCCAAACCTTTTCTTCCTTGGCTAGGCTTATTTAATCAGGGGTCTGAATACTGAAAGAAGAAAGGTAACTGAGACATTGCTCTAAAAACCAATTTTAACTGAAGGAAGAAATGAAAGGATAAACCATTAAATTAAAGCCTGACTAAAAATACGGAGAAAGGAGAAAATCATGGTCAGCATATTTGTAACACAGAAGCATAGAAGACTCTGAATAGTTAAGGCTGTCCTTAGAAGGACATCATATCACAATACCCTCAAACTATATTGCAGAGTCATAGTAACAAAAGCAGCATGGTACAACCACAAAAACCAAGTGGGTATAGAATAGAGGACCCAGAAAGAAACCCACCTAATTTTTTCATAAACTTGTCAAAAACATACACTGGGAGAAGACTGCCTTTTTAATAAATGGTGTTGGGAAAACTGGATTCTGTGTAAAAGAATGAAATTAGAATGCCTCCTATTTGGCACAAGAAAATATTCAATTAAAAATGGATCCCAGTCATTAACATAAAACTTGATCCTTTGAAACTGCTCTAGGAAAGCATGGGGGAAATGCTACAAGGGAGAGGCTGAGCAATGACATATTGAAAAGGACACCCAAAAGCTCAGAATACCCAAGATACAATTCACAGACCACATGAAGCTCAAGAAGAAGGAAGACCAAAGTGTGGATGCTCCAGTCCTTCTTAGAAGGGGGAACAAAATTCTCATGGGAAGAAATACAGAGACAAAGTATGGAGCAGAGACTGAAGGAAAGGCCATCCAGAGACTGTCTCACCTGGGGATCCATCCCATATACAGCCACCAAACCCAAACACTATTGCAGATGTCAAGAAGTGATTGTTGACAGGAGTCTGACATAGCTGTCTCCTGAGAGGTTCTGCCAGAGCCTGACAAATACAGTTGGAGGCTCACAGCCAACCATTGGACTGAATACAGGGTCCCCAATGTAGGAGTTAGAGAAAGGACTGAAGGAGTTGAAAGAGTTTACAACCCAAAGGAAGAACAATAATATCAATCAACCAGATCTCCCAGAGCTCCCAGGGACTAAACCACCAACCAAAGAGTACACATGGAGGGACCCATGGCTCCAGCCCCATATGTAGCAGAGGATGACCTTGTCAGGCAGCAATGGGAAGAGAGGCCCTTGGTCCTGAGAAGGCTTGATGCCCCCCCCCCAGTGTAGGGGAATGCTAAGGTGGGGAGGTGGGAGTGGGTGGTGGGTGGGAGGGAAAACACCCTCGCAGATGCAGGGGGAGAGAGAATGGAATGGGGGTTTCCAAAGGGGAAACTCAAAAAGGGGATAACATTTGAAATGTAAATAAATAAAATATCCAATTTAAAAGAAAAGAAAAGGATACTAATAGTATAAGAACGGACTTGATAGCGCATAAAATTAGAAAGCTTTAGTACTACAAAAGACACGGTCACAGGAGTGAAAAGTCAGAATGGGAAACATCATTGCCAACTACACAAAAACAGGATATTAACCTTGAGCCCACGTTCAGAAGATAAGCACACACAAACCTGATCTTTACTGACTAGTGAACGGAAGAGACAATCTTCAAAAGAAGAAATGTAAATGGTCAATAACATCTTGAAAAGGTGTTCAACACCCCTAGCCATCAGAGAATTGCACATTAAAACTTGGAAAGCTACCTCTTTTCCATCCAAATGGCTATTGTTAAGAAAGTAAATGGCAACAAGTCCTGGCGAGGATACAAGGAAAGAGGTTACTCTTGCTGCTAGGAGTGTAAACTCCCCAGTTGCCATGGTATCAGTACGGAGGCTCCTCAAAAAATTGAATGTAGAACTTTTTAAACATTTATATGACCCATATATGTAAAGATACCATGAAGAAACTCATTTTGTATGCTGTCCTAAAATTTTGGTAAAATAATATAAATCACAGACAAGAGAAACTTTTGACAGTCACTTAATAGTCAGCAGTAACCTGTGTGAGTCTGCATGTATCCCAATTATAGAGTCACAAATATTAGGCAGCAATGGCGGCTTGGAATACGTCTTCTGCAGCGTGCTGTCAGGGATCGATTCATGGTCAGGACAGTCACGCGGCCTTCGCTATCCTCTTCTGTTGCAGTTTTCTGATTTACTTACCGTATTCCATTGGGGTTTTACTGTAGCCTTCCAATTTAATTTGTGCTGGTTTAACAGCAAAAGGAAGGAGTAGTTCTGATTTGCAATCTTGAATTTTACAGAGGCTGAACGCTCCTTTATAACTTTGTGGGTCTTTTGTTTATTTTGTTTTGTTTTTATATTGACCATTGTTTACACTTCTTAAATGACTGATATTTTCGTTTGCCTGTACTTTCCCTCAGAGTATTCAAATTTTCCTTCTGACCATCAAAAAACCTTTCATTAACGAATGAAAGGGCTGACATGCTTGATGGCTAAATTTATGTTTTAAGTCAAGCACGTTACTGTGCTTAAGAAATCAATCAAAACTGCCTCTAACCTATATCGCCCAAGGACAGATAACTTCCTGGAACGCTGGGGGCTGTTGTTTATGCAAGATAACACGTCATGTGTTTTGGCTTCCAAGTCCCACGTTTTCACTTCTGTAAAAAAGCTTGGTTTCCCCGGCTGCACAGGCAGGCTTGATGGCACATAGGTGGGAAGTACGAAGGCAGGAAGTACGTCAGGATGTTTGCTTGCTCCTGATTGGACAGAGGTGGGAAGTACTTGTGCCTTTATACCCCCTGGTGCTGGGAATCCTGGGTATGGATCTGGCCAATGTCCATCTTCCTGGCCAGTAGCTAATAAAACTTGCTTCAAATTTGGCTCAGAAATTGTGGTCTCGTTCTTGCCTGGCTGGATTAACACGTGCTGTGAGTACTTAACGCAAGGTACTGTTCTAGAGACCACACAATCTCATCTGCCTCTCATACTGAGAGACGTATTATTATTATACCTGTCTTACATCCGGGGGAACTAATGCTTACAGAGGTTAAATGACTCTCAAAGATCACATGGCTAGCCACAATAGGAAATCTGGCACTCTGATCCTTTATCAAGGATGTTCTGCGTTCTGTGTTCTGTGTTCTGTGTAGGGTGACCTCTGACCGTTGAGGGTGTGCCCAGGCAGAAGCAGCTCTCTCACAGCTGTACCTTAGGGTCAGCTGGGGAGAGTGAGCAGCTGTTGTTCTTCATGAGCAACTGAGATAACTCAGACACGGTCTTTAGCTATGGGAATCTTCTACTCATTGCTCTATCCTCACCAGGTTGATGTTCCTAAGTCTCTGCTCTCATCGAGTCATTTCCAGCTCGGAAACCTTCCAAAACTCTTGGTGTCCGACTCAATAAGACACCTCCTTACATCATCCTTCATGTCTTAGAGATATGGCGCAGTGACTCCACTCTGCCTCCCTCCATTGCACTCTCCTGCCTTTCCCTGTTTGTTTCTTCCTTAAGCATTTATTAAGTATGTCTGTAGTGTTGGAAAACCAGGAGTACATTGAGCAGTGTCCTTGCCTTTGGGGATCTTCCACTGTCTGAATGGCCACATTTCCTCCACTTCCCCGTACTTCGTGTACCTAGTGTCTAACCAGCTTCTAGCGCAAGCATTTCTTTGCCTGGGTGTTTTCTTAGCTTTGTTAAAGGGGTAGGAACGTGTTCCTCCTCTGCCACTATCATTTCAACTGATGGTCGCAAACTGTTAATCTAGCTTTCTCATCGCTTGGGAGGGATAACTCTGAGATTCAAGTTCTACACTGCATCCTAGAGTTCCCCTGCAGAAGCTCCAGTTATCTACACTGTCAGACTGCTCAGTAAGGAAATTCCTCCTCCCTTACTTTCCCCTTCCTTTACCAAAGTTTGCTGGAAATTAACTTCAATATAAATTACTAGTACTCTATGTGGCTTGGAAAGGAAGCCAAAATTAGTTCCTCAATGACCTTGGACTTTGTTATTTATGTCTTCATGAGAGGCTGCACCGGATGGCAAGAAAACACCAATTTTGCTATTGGCTGGCATGGGGTCTAAATCTTGGTCCTGCTATAGAGTAATTTGTGATCCTGGGGGACTTTATGATGGAGACAACTTGGCCTTCAGTACCATGTGAGGCTGGGGTTGATAAAAGCACACAGCTGTCCTCTGAGTTGAATTTTGTCATTTAAAATTCCTTTATCTTTGTTCAGGCTCTCTCTCTCTCTCTCTCTCTCTCTCTCTCTCTCTCTCTCTGCCTGGAATGTTCTTGCCCACCATTTTTGCCTGTGGAAACCTCTCATTGCCTCTCCTTCTGAAAGAATAAAAAATGCAGCTTAGAAGTCAGAAGTTCAAAAAAGCCCTAAATACCTCAAATTCCAGACCCTGCCCTCTACCTGTACTAGTTGACCATAAAGTTAGATTAAAATCCTAGAGAATAATCTTGAGAATCAGGAAGCTTCTCCCAGGAACTGACGGACCATAAAGTAAACAATCTTGAGAAACAGGAAGCTCCTCCTTGTGATTCACTGGTATTCTCGACATTTTTCAATGATGCCCTCCCTACCCTCTGGGGTTGAGGTTTCTTCCTTTAAATTCCCCTTGTCTTAGTTACTGGGGGTCGAACTCCACTGCCCCTGCGTGGGATACGAGTCTCGAGCCCAGTGCACTGGTTCCTATCAATAAACCTCATGTTTATTACAGCAAGGACGGTTTCATGTGAGTTCTTGGGGGATCACATCATCCCGAGACTTGAGTGAGGGTCTCCCCGTTCCGGGGGTCTTTCACTTCCACCTTAGCATGAGCCTTTGAGGTTGAGTCTTGTAATATGTGCTATGAGGGGCATAAACCACAAGCAAACTTGCTTTCTGATAATTCATCTCCATATTCCCCATGGCACTGATTATTAGACCCAGACATCCATGGCCTGGTTTTAAATATCCTGAGTTTGAATTATTAAAGAAGAAAACAACGACAACAAAAAGGAGTAATTTTTTTTTTCTTTCCCAGGATCTCAGGACCTAAGGCACCCAGAAGTCAATCACAGGGCAAATTCTGTCAATGAACTGCTCTTTACCCAGACAAAGCCTGTCTCTGTGCTCTCTCTGTCCTTTCTTGGGGGACCTTGTTGGAAGGTGAATGTCCTGAAAGCTGTATTCATGGCCACGGCTCCTCTTTGAGGAGTCTTCTCTAAGGAACGAGGAATTTGTTTGGCTACCGATGCTGCCTGAGGCTGCACAGAAGCTGTCCTTAGACCCACCAGACTCCCTGCAGCTCACCTCCTGCTCCCCCTGCAGTTAAGCATCTGCCCACCACAGTGACAAGAGGAGGGGGAAGAAACATCTCTAGGCAGCCTGTTGTCTTTTAGTTTTTGTTTGTTTGTTAACATTGGCAGTTGTCTTACGGAAACTGCATCTGCACACATTACTTATACATAGACTGGACTAATTTCCAAAGCCAAGAGTAAATCTGCATGCACAGCACATGGTAGCTCTTGGAGTCAACCACATTCGCCGACTTCAACTCTCTGGAGACTTACTTTCATGTTTCTGAGTTATGCACTTAAATTTCTTCTTCTTTTCTCAGGGTCACCGAAACCCAAAGCTTCAAGATCTCTCTTACTCACCTTCAGAGGAACATCTCTCTTACACACAAGCTTCCTGCCCCCTCATTATCTCCATGTAATTTTCCCATACTGTAGACTATGTCATCCAGAGTTTATATGACCATGACCCTGTGAAGACACACACCATGGAACAGTGTTACAGAGCTCACATCTCCTTCCTTGTACACTCAAGATCTGGGAACAACCAGAATCAGAGGTGTTGGAGGCTCCCTCACAAGCTAAAGATGCCTCCAGTGTTCCAATACTCTGTTAACATTGTCAATATATTGACTATCCTGTCAGTAGCAATTTAAGATGTCTTGCCCAAGTCAAGTGTTCTGACCTTCAGCTCAAGACTGCATGTTTGTCCCTGAGTATAAATGCCAACTTGAGACTGTCTCATGTTTTCTCTTTCTGCCCTTGACTGCTTGAAACTGTTTTTAATTCTAGCTTCATGTTCACTTGACAGTTTAGCTGGGTAAAAGATATCTCACGAGCAATTTGCCATTGCTTCAGCATCCCCTGAAGATGTTTAGGGATCTAAAGCAATTCCTATAACTGAGCCTTTACACAGGAGCTGTTGCACTCTCTGGAAGCTGCCAGTGAAATTCAGCCTCCTCTCCTCCCAGTGCTTTGAAATGTACTGATGCTATCCCTTGTTACTGGGCCTACTTCTGCCCCACAGGCTTTCCCTACTGGGCCCCTCAATTTCCCTTTTTTAATCTTCTATTTCCGGAGCTCCCTTTACTTAGACTTTGGATCATTATATGGAGTCTCTGATTTTCATGTTCTTCAATATTTTCTCCAGTGATGTTTGCTGGCATTTTTAATGACTTTTCCATTTGTGCCGTCAGCATCTCAATTTTTCCAACCTTACATTTCTTCTATAATTATCTCATGTTTATAGTGTCTTGCTTCCTGGATGGAGTAATTGGAGATGTTTCTCTGAGAATAAAAGAGGATTAGCAAGTTGAGCTTCTCCATTGCATGGCTGCTAACAGAAGCCAGAAATCAAGAGGAAGAGACAAAGGGTTATTGCTCAAAGCAGCAGCAGGAGAAGTAAGAGCATAAGCATTTGTAGTCATTTTCTGAGCATTGATACCACAGAATGACAGAAAGAGGCCCCGGTGACGTGTGCCTGCGTGGGAAGTTATTACAGGAGAGGAACCCAAAACTTGGGGGAACTCTAATTTCTTATAATAGAAAGGAAGCCTTTCTGACCTTTGTTCCAGAGTGAAGCAGTCCACTGTGCAAAAAATAAGCCCACCCTTTTGTGCAGGAAGAGAGATGTTTGTTGTACAAATGCCTCAGCCATGCAACCTCACCTGAAGTTTTGAGGTCTCAAGATAACAGAGTATTCAGGATGATTGGATGAGTCCAGCTGTGCTAAGCGAAATAGGACGGATACAGCAAAGTTGCCAGGTGCTACATGGTCTCATTCATATGTGTAATCTGAAACAGCCAAAGCCATAGACAGTTCAATGGAGGTCATCAGAGGCCAGGGAGGAGGGACTGAGATGCTGATCAAAGGGTGTAAAGTTTCAAAATAACAACTTTGGGGCCTCTGACGGGGATGTGCTAATCAGCTTGCTTGTGGTGGTCCTTTCATCATGAATGAGCATATCAAATATCAATATCAATATATATATCTCAATGTGTGAATTTTTTGTTTAGACTTCAGTAATGCTGAAAGATTGCATCAGAGAGGAAATAGGCTAGAGACAGTCTGAGAACCAGAATGCTCTCCTATCTAGCACCGTTAAGTTGGAGTCTGTGACTTGGAGGAGAAATCGTATTTTTATTTTCATTAAGTTTTGCTGAAATGTAGGCATCTTTCTATTATGAATGCAGACATGGTAGTCCGTGTCCTGGTGGCTCCAGTGACTGCCTGGTGCTCACACTCCAGTGAACTCTTGCTTCACATTGTGACCAATAAGACACTGGAGAAGTGATACTCCTGAGATTCAGATATGAGAAACTGTGGCTTCTGTCTCAGTCTTTTATTTTCCCATCACTCACATAGGGAAGTCAGTGGCCATGTCTAACATGTGACAAGGAACTTGGGCATCTGGCCAACAGCTAGTGAGGCACTGAGTCCTGTGAATAGCCACGTGAATGATTTGGAAGCCTTTCTGCCACCTTTTCAATGACAATAGTGCTAGCCCATAGCTGGACTGCAATCTGATAGGTGACTCAGAGCTAAGCCATTTGGAGTCTCGGAACATAGGCACTGCACCATTGTTTGATTATATCAGTCGATAAGTTGTCAGTCAAATAGTTGTCTAAGTAGATAACAAACACAGTGGCAGTGCCTGTCACTGTGAACTTGTCACTCTAGAGATCCCAGATCCTTTTCTGTTACATTGAAGATGCTGGAAAGAGAATCAACGTATCTTCTGCATGAATCCCTACTTTGATTAGAATACAGATTAGAATAAGGAAGAATGCACATCACTTTATTAAAATGAGAATTCAATTTTAATGTAACCAATGCCTTTTTATCTCTGTGCACTTACTTAGATTTTTGCATTTGCTCTGCATATTTTTGCATCTTACGTGAGTTTTGAGTACAATATGCATTTTTGCATATTAAATGCAAAGGAGTCCATAAGCTTCACAAGAAAGGTTAGCAACTTTAGATTTGCAGGTCATGGTCTCTTTCTGATGATGTGCAAGGGGTCAAAACACTTCCCAAAGGCATAAAGAATTCCATATAGACTGAGATGTTAGGATCTCCCACGGCCCTTGGGGCACCTTCTCTGTGAGGTGGGTGGGTTGGAGGTCCTTTGGGAATCGTGGTTCTAGGAAAGGAAAAGTCAGCTCTGCAGCCAGTCTGGTTTCCTCCTGCATCTACTATCGAACTGCCCAGTTAGTTGCTTTCTAAGCTCGAGTTGGCCCATTGCAGAGAAATGAAGACAATGTGCTGAGAGGCAGTGAGAGTCAGCACAATGCACTAGGGTGAGGGGCAACAGGAGGCTCCCCTTCCTTCCTAGGGCAGCCTACAGGAAGAACCTCGGTGTAAGATTCTTGTTTGGCATTTCCTCAATGAAGGACATTCCTTGTCCGTCCGTCCTTAGGAATCAGGGTCCTAGCTGTCTACAGGCTCCAGAACAGTAGTGTCCAAGCTCCTTATAGGCCACTGGGACTTCCTTTTCCCTGAGAGTTTAGGCTCTTGAGTTTAGAGGTCCCAGGAGACAGGTAGTAAGGAAAGCTAGAAAATGTTGGCCATCGTCCAGGCTCAGTCCCTTTTTCCAAATGTGAACATCAAGACCAAGAAGGGTAAAGTGTCTTTTCTGGGGTCAAAAGTCTTCCTTTGTCAAGATCCAAGCAGAAGCTCAGTGTACAGCCAAACTGACCGTGACAGACTGACTGTCTATCTGTGTTCTTAAGGCAGGACAGAGGGTTCACCACACAAAGTGTTGAAGGACAGAGTGAGATACACTGTATGAACATATTTTAATATTCTTATATATTTTCATACATGATATGTATTTTGAATTTTGAAAAGTTCTTATGAAAATCAGACAGGGGAAGCTTCATTCTATTTCAGCTCGTTTCCTTTCCCCATCTCCTCCATGCATGCTAAGTTGATGAGCTCATAAATTGGATGTAGCACGCATTTTGAATTTCTATAAAATCCTTGGAAGTTTATACTGGATGGAACAGTGCAGTATTTTTAATTCCTATGACATGCTTGAAAGGGAAGGAAAAACAGGAGACATATGCCCCTAAGTAGTTTAAGATAGTGTGGTCTTAACAGTTGAGATAAAATGTATTGACAGTCTGCTATATATTATACACGGCATCTTGGAGAGTCAGACATAAGCATGGTAAATCTGCAGAGAGGAGAGTTCATGCCTGTGAATACTTAGAACCTTGTGTGTGTAGCCCCAGTCCACACACAAATTATACTGCACACAGAAAATATTGATACGACAAGGGACTTCAAAGTATGTCACCTTGGCGTGAGAGAGTGGTGTGGTGGGAGGAGAGGGAGGTGAGATGTGGGAGAGCGGGAGTGTAGGAAGAGCCCCATGAGAAAACGAATGGCCAATGGCCGTGGCCAGGAGACCTGTGGCTACCCTGAATTCCCTCCACCCCATTCCCCTCTCTCTTTCTCTCAAGCAGTGGTAGAGTCCCTGCCGAGGAGGAAAGAAAGAGTTAATATTGCGCAAGGCCAGTGTTCAGAGACCAGAAAAGGGAGGCCAGGGGGCGGGGCGCCTGACCTAATTCTTTTCCACTTTAAAACCTCTATCTTTATGTCCCTAAGTGGCTTTCCACATCCCTGGCTCCTTAGTGATAATGACGAGTGTCAAGATGAAATAAGGCTGGAGAATGCTCTGAGTGCCGTTTTGTGTTTTCACCGGGAACCTAAATACGCCCACAAATCAAACAGTTCAGAGTAACGGGGAGTGACGAAGGCATGGCTCACCCCTCCCTCGCTTAACCTCCTAAAAGATTGCTGGTCTGGAGTTTGCACCTTTTTTTGTGGGCAACTTTTCTTTAAAAAATTCTCCCCTGTTTTCTCCCTAGCCATTATTTTTTTATCAATTTTAGTGCTGACTGTTACCCCTCCTCATTAACTTACTTGAGCTTCTTATTATTTCCTGACCATCTCTGACTGACAGATTTCTAACGTATGGCCTCACTGGCACTTTTCCAGTTTCCTCCTTAACTCCTGTCTTGCCAAACACATATAAACGGTTAAAGTGTTATACATGCACTATGTGTTAACACACATTGTATGTGTGTGAGATGTATAAAATCCACGTGGGCATGCTTCACAGGAAACATCACGCAAGGCCCCATTGCTCACATCCTGCACTGGAACTTGGCCCCCAAAGCTGGTTCAGCAATTGTCCTCTGACAGCAGATTCTATTTAAAGCAGCTGGGGCTGTATCCTGAGGGTGGAATCTCTCGGCCCCTTCTGCTTGCTTGTCAGCCAGATAATGTACGTGGCAAGGTTTTCAGAACTTGGAAATATGTGCCCTGTGGGGACGGGGGGCAGTCCTGGACACCGTGAGAGGCCTGTGCTCAGGCTTTTACTGCACAGGTACAGAAGATAAAATGTGAGCAAGACAGTGGGGCCCAGGCTGCAAGGAGAGAGGGAGAGAAGGAGAGAAAGGGGAAAGAGAGAAAAGGAGAGACAGGAGAAAGAGAAGAGAGAGAGGAAAGAGGGAAAAGAAGACAGAAAAGGGGAAGGGAGAGGAGGTGAGGAGAGAGGAGAGGAGAGAAAAGGAAAGAAGGAAGTCAGGGAATGAGGGGAGTCATACTGTGCTTAGCCTAATATCTTAGAGTCTAGAACAGAATTCATCAAATACTTATTTAGCAAGGTATAAAATTATTACTAGGCTCAAAGTCCCATTATACCAAACAGTTGGGGATGGAATTCCACTGGTAACTGAGAACCGGAAGATGGGTAGGTGCTAACCTTGTCCACACAAGTGGTGGGCAAGGAGCCTGGAAAAATCACCTGAGATGGCTCTCCCACCACACTCCGATGGCCTGAAAGGCGATGACTGTACCACACCGCATTCTTCCTTCGGTCTACTCTCTAGTATGTGCTCAGACAGGAAACTTTCTCCATCACATGCTGAATGGATGGTATTGCTCAGGAAACATTATATAATGGACCTTCACTGACTCATAGAATAATCCAGATGTGCAGAGATGATAGTCTCTTTGCACGAGACTTCCCTTGCTTAGCAGCTGGGCTGCATGGAAGAGGCTCCCCCAGGGCACAGCACCCTTAAACTGTTGTTCCTGCTGGACTCTGTGGGTGAGCTTTGGGGTGGATTGTTGTCCTTAATGCTCATTTTCCTTTCTTCAAGATGGAGTCTAGAATAACAGGGACTCAATTGCACCCGGGACCCTCCTGATCCCAAGTGGCCTTGGCCTTGGAGCATGGGACCCGCACTGCTTGCTGCTGAACTCAGGTTAATAAGGCCCCTATGGTTTTGTCTGTTGGCTTCGCAGGGCCTGCCATGCCCATCCAGTTGATTCTCCCCCAACATTGACTATGTAGCTATCTTACTCTAAATCTAGTGGCCCCTGGCATGACACCTGGTCCTCCTTGGGATTCCTCTCAAGCAGGAATTGGGAGACCCACCATTGGCCTCCATAGCCTCTATTGGGTTCCACCAGCCTCCGGACTAAGATGACCTGTCCTTTGTTAACCCCAGGGCCCACTGTATAGAGGCTAATGTGAACTTCTGGCAGGAAGTGAAATTAAAGCCCACACAAAGAATTAAGGGCCCACACATTTGGCTGCTTTCCTGGCTTAGCACTGTTTCCCCTTGTCAATGAAGCAATTAAAAGGATTTCATTTGTCCTCCCACCTCACCAGAGCTCTTTCTGTCCAGTGAACATGCATCATGGCAGGGAGGTTGTCTTTGCACCAAGTCGATTCCTGGGCATAGAGAGGTAACTCCAAGTAGGGTTCTTGGTCTGATTTGACTAATTTTTTTTTCTTTCACCTAAGTGAATTTCAAATGTTTTTCAGTAGCTTCTTATTCTTAAAGTCAGATGCCAACAAACCTGGAATGTTGGAATTTAAAGAGGTCAGTTTCTTAAAGTTACATACATGTTTCTCAATGGGGTCGTATACCCGTCCCTCCCCATCAAACTAGTCTCTGAGGTATAGACACTTTCATCAGCTTATTCAACAGTCAGAGACTAGCATATAGAAAGAAAACTTCTACTTGAATCATGCCTTATTCCAACTGCTTCAAGAACTGACTGTCCTGGACCACTGGCTTATAAAAGTAGATAAGTAGAGAGTCCTCCGAGGTACTTGTCAGCTGCAATCTTAACAGTAGGCTCTGTTGTTTGGGACTACCAGGGATACGGTTTTCTTTAAAAGGGCAACCAACTGGCCCACTCCTCTTCCCAAGGTTGATGGAGGATGTTCTACAATGAATGCAGAATACAACAAGCCAGACTGGGTCACTTGGTAGCAGCCGTCTCCCAAATCGTCTGAGAGCTCATTAAATCAAAGACTGCCATTCAGTTCAGAATGAACACCCAAGTAACCAGTTGTTATGTTGTGAGTGTAGCCAATGACATTTTTATCGGATTTAAGACCCACTCCATGCTATGAAACCCATTTCTGAGACCCCAACAGTAGATAGGTTGTGGGGCCTGGGAGGAGAACCTACTTCTTTTGCTAAATGAAAACATCAAAGAAAAGAAAAAGACTCCTAATGACATAGTGCTCCATTTATAGACTAGTTCCGTGCTCAACCCCCATCAGAGAAGCGTCTTCTTGAGTTAGATGGTGATTAACAGAGACTCACAGACAGACAACGTACAGCGTGAAATACCTTGGAACACTCAGCCCTAAACGGGCGTCCCTTCCTCTCCAGTCTCTGAGACCCACATGGAGAGGAAGTGGAAAGAGCCTGAGGTGGTGGATGACCACAAGGAAACACCATCTTCCAAATGCAACAGGACTGATAAACACATTGTCTCGCAGAGTCTGTTACAACACACACAAGACCTGCCCAGGATCAAGACAGACAAAATCCCACACAGAGAAGGGGAAGTAGGTACAAAACCGAGCCCCTAACCCAGAAGCTGCTAACAATTGGTAACTGCAGGAGGAGGCAAAACCAGTCCTCATCAGAGCAGTTACCTTGGTTATAACGACCCTATTCCAGGCAGGCCTTATACTCAGGAGCAGTTGGACAACAGAAAATATCAAACTTCGTGTGTGTGTGTGTGTGTGTGTGTGTGTGTGTGATCTTTTTGCTTTATTTCATTTTGGGTTTTTGTTTTGTTTAAGAGAAAGAATATGAAGTTGGGTGGGTAAGAAAGGAGTTGGGGGAAGGAACAATATGATTTAAATGTGTGAAATTAGTGAAAAAAGAAACAAAACAAAAAACAAAAAAAAACATAGTAAGTGTTAGCATTCCTTCTAGGCTCTGCCCCATAGTTACTTGGCAACAGCCAGGTATGCCTGGCTTAGTATAAAAGGAGCTGTTCGCCCCCTCCTCTCTCTATTATTATTATTATTATTATTATTATTATTATTATTATTATCTCTCTTCTTATTCTCTGTCCCTTCTCTCCCTGCCCCCTTTCCTTTCTCCCCATTCCCCTCCCCATCTCTTACCACACGTTTTTGACCAACCTTCCCTCCCTCCCTCTCT
Source organism: Rattus rattus (assembly GCF_011064425.1). Classification (NCBI taxonomy): domain Eukaryota; kingdom Metazoa; phylum Chordata; class Mammalia; order Rodentia; family Muridae; genus Rattus; species Rattus rattus. The sequence goes on from NC_046156.1 coordinate 183,349,246, forward strand.
TCCTCCCTCCCTCCCCCTCTCTCTGTTTGACAGTGGCTGGTCTCTCAGGGGGAAGGGATGCCTCAGCATGGGCTCACCAGGTACCCCTTCCACCTCACCATACCTCACCTCTGTCAAACATATCCTTGGTTCTTTTCTTTTCTTTCCTTTTCTTTCTTTTCTTTCTTTCTTTCTTTCTTTCTTTCTTTCTTTCTTTCTTTCTTTCTTTCTTTCTTTCATACAACAATAAGTAAGCACTCAGGTCGGAGAACCCAAACAGGACATTCAAAGGCAGATGGAGAAGCTGAAGCGACACAAGGTGTCAAGGGCTGCTCGTCACTCTGACCTTCATGCAGCTAAAGAGCTTGACTCTGCAGTTGAAGTTGTAATGCAGTTGTAATGGTGTAAGATCTTTACAACAATTCAACATCATCATTTCCCTTTGCAGCTACAGAAACCGAGGCTCATCAAGGTTAAGCACTTTGGTGAGATCCACAGGCAGGCAGCAAGTAGACTACCAACTTGGCTTCGGTCCTCTGGCTCACAAATCTGTTTCATTTTACAACATAGACCAGCAGTCTTCCTATGTAAATTTTAACTCTAACTTCTGACACCCCTTTCCCTTTTATTGTTGTTATTTCTTCTTTTCTTTTTAATCTCTTAGTTACCCTGTTAATGACCCAGAACCCAAACCCACACAAAGGGATAGGATATATCCACACTCCCATCCACAGAAATTAGCTCATTGCCCTTACTCACAATATGAATCCTACCCTATTCTTTATTCTGTGTTGTCTGCTTGCAATGGTCAGAGTTTCGTTATGAGCTGAGAAAACTGAGTTATGTTGTGTTTGCTCAGTGCTGCTCAGTCCTGGGCACTGCCCAGAGGCATTTGCCACAAAGTCCAACTGGGTCACCTGCCTCATTCGTGTGCAGAGCAGGTGCCTGCTGGAACTTGCATTTCCAAGGTTGTCGTCTGAGGAAACAGGGAATGTGTAGCACGTCGAGCCTGTCTTCAGGCCTGCTAAACCCACACTGATTTAGTAGAAAACACCTTGATACCTGCAAGGATTTGCCTGGTTTCTGTTTCTTTTCCTTTGAGAGTACTCGTAATGATGGTTACACATGTAAAATGTCCAGTGTTTGAGACAGAATGTCAGGAGGAAGCAAAGAAGAGGAAGAAAGTGTTTCCCTGTTTACGTGTTGGGGAAACCTTTGTAGAAAAAAGATTCATCCACCCCTGAACCTGGCCTTTTCTGGCCACATCTTGTGTTTTTATATGGGGGTCTATTTGCTTGTTTGGTTTGTGTCTGTGTTGAGCGCAGGCAGGTCCCATGTCCATGTTCTTGCTTTTCTTCATATACAAATGTTCTTGGTAATGTGTGTGGTAGTGATTTTATTTAAAATATTATTTCTTGTTATGTCTACGTTCCCACAGCTCACCTGAGATCCTCTATCTGAAATGTCTTCCATTATTTCATCAGTCTTGCTTATTTGGAGCCTGAAGCGTAAGATTTAAACATTTTGGGAAAGCTTCCTTATTGTCAAGTATAACATTTAACGATAGTGTTATACATTAGAGAGAGTAACCACAGCAATCACAGGGCCAAGTTGCTACAGAAGCCATGCGTGCTCAAAGAAAACTGAGCACAGAGAAGCGGGTGCCAAGGTACCTGAAAAGAAAGTATAAATTGGTTTATTCCTAACCCGACTGCTAAACCCAATGAGTCTCTGACTTTCATTTTGCAATCCCTGCTTCATATATTATAATGAGGACCAATGGGCAGCTATAATAACAGAGAGAGTTCAACCATCTGATGTGATGGGAGTCCAAACTGACTTTAGATTTTGAGGTGGAAAGGGGATTAGCACATGAGTCATTCGTGGTCAATCCACATGTGGTCCCAGGGGAGAAATAGGACATGGCTTGGGAATAATGAGGGACTCTGCAGAGAGTAGGACAGCTGGTGCAGTTCTTTCTCAAGTGAGTCTGCTTCCTGTCTCCTGTTCTGGTTCCCACAATAAGATTCTCTGTTGAGAAACAAGAAGCAAACTGCCCCAAGCTACTGAACATAGCACAGCCGCAGGACGATCAGTTACCAGAAAGATGAGGAAACTCTCTTTTTCTGAGAGGAAAAAGAAGAAGGAGGAGGAGGAGGAGGGGGAGGGAGGAGGAGGAGGAGGAGGAGGAGGAGGAGGAGGAGGAGAAAGAGGAGGAGGAGGAGGGAAAGAGGAGGGAGGAGAGGAGGAGGAGGAGGAGGAGGAGGAAGAGGGGAGGGAGGAGGAGGAGGAGGAAGGGAGGAGGAGGAGGGGGAAGGAGGGGGAGGAGGGGGGGAGGGGGGGGGGAGGAGGGGGAAGGAGGGGGGGGAGGAGGAGGAGGAGAGGAGGAGGAGGAGGAGGAGGAGGAGGAGGAAGAGGAGGAGGAGGAGGAGGAGGAGGAGGAGGAGGAGAATCATCATCTCCCCAAGCTACTCCAAACCTTTCTACTCAAGGGACTTCCGAAGTCACAGTTCAGATGAGCACACTGGGCTCCCTCAGCCTCTGGCCTGACCAGTGCTTCCTGGGAAGGAAGTTCTTCACCAGCTACACAAAGTTCAAGTTGGGATGACTGGGAACAGCTACCTGCAAGTCTAAGTAGTTCTAAAGAACACACAGCCGCAAAGTGAAATTCATTAAAGGCATTGGTATTATTCTTGCTTTCAAAGCCGATTATAGTATCGAAGCTTAGGAACATAGTTTTCATAACCTCCTTAAACTCCACATGAAGAATCGAGTGTGAAAAAATGGAGATATTATCTCTCAGAATGGAATCTATCTTTGAAAAGAAAACATGCATTGTTATTGAGAGGAAAGAAGTTGTGCGTTGATGACCATGCTCAAGTCTAATGCTGGATTAAACTTTTAGAAATGGAAATGGCATTATAATTATCAAATCATTTATTTGATACTGGCAGGTGGTAAATTCAATAATAGCTCAGAGATTTTAAAATATACATCAATATACAATCTGAGATTCACAAATTTGGAACAGTGGAAAGAACTTTAAATTGAAATAATGATTGTCTTTAGAGCAAGACTTTATATACTGATTGTGGCTCCTTGTTCTGTAACTCTTAAATTAACACCTCTAGAAATTTACCTAGAAATGGTTCATTATTCACATGCCTAAAAATGGAAGGGATCTTTAAGAATCACCATCTGCTTCATATTAATATTTAGAAACCAAATTTCTTCAAATTATGATCAAGTGCAGAACCTGGTATCAAATTAAAGTTGAACAACTGCCTAGTCTTACTGTCCTTCTCATTTGTAGAGTGGAGAGAATATATCCAAACTGCAGGAGCCTAAGGATGTGCTAAAGTTGAAATGCTTCACCTGAGTAAGTGTCATTATGGCCTAATATTACAGAATTTATAGAGAAAAGGCAGGAAAGACATGGATCTCCGCCTCTAAGGAAAGGAAAAATCCACAAGCAACTATAAACAGCTAAATCAGTAACAAGGTAAGAGCTAGAGTAGGGCTGGTGAGATGAGTCCGTGGGCAAAATGCTTATAGCCAAGCCATGCCTGAGTGTGAGTCCTGGAACCCATACAGTAGAGGGAGAACTATTTCCACTGTTGTCCTCTGACCTAAACATGCCTCCACAGAGGTATGTGCCCATTCCAATTAAAAATGAAGAGTTTGGGGCTGGAGAGACGGCTTAGCAGTCAGGAGGTACTGGCCATTCTTCCAGAGGATCTGGTTCAAATCCACCCAATACCCACATGGTACCTCATAACTATAACTCCAGTTTCAGGGGATCAGACCCCTTCACACAAATATACACGCAAGCAAATCATCAATGTGCGTGGAAAAAAATAGATAAGTTATTTTTAAAAATTAAAAGAGTTATAATAAGGTTAGGTTCAAGGTATTATGGAAGTTACTCAGGTAATTTCTAGAAGTTATGTCTTGGAGACCAAGTGCGTGATTCTGAAACTCCTTATCTGGCACGAAAGTGTAGATAGCAGTTTACATAGGATTCCAAACATCAGAAACAGTAAAACAAAGAGTCAACACTGTGAGCAATTGTTTTGATATTTGACCATCTTTTTAAAAGTCAGAGATGATCTACAATGCTCAGCCTGTGGTCTGATGGTTAGTGGTGTCACTGTACCCAAATACTCATCAAAAGTGGGGGCATCATGGCAGTCTCACTTCACTGTACGTTGGGCTGGCTTTAAACTCTGGAGCTGCTCTGTTCAGGTTGCTACCAAACGGTGAGACATTTTTGGTCATCATCACATGGTATGCGGGATAGTTTTTGTCAGCTTGATACAAACTAGAGCCACTTGGATCTATTTAGGACTTACTTCTAAAAGATTGGCCTATAGACAAGTCTGTGGAGCAATTTCTTGATTAATGATTCATGTACAAGGCAGTCCACTATGGGCGGTGCCATTCCTAGGCAGATAGTCCTGGGCTATATAAGAAAGCAAGCTAAGCAAGCCATAAAGAGCAAGCTGGTAAGCAGCATCCCTCTCTGGTCTCTGCTTTTAGTTTTCAATCCAGGTTCCTGCACTGACATCCTCCAGTGATGGAGTATGTCATGCAAGCGTAAGACGAAGTAAACCTTTTCCTGCTGACGCTTCCTGCGCATGATGTTTATCACAACAGAAACCCACCAGAACATGTAGTGTCTGGACATTCATAGTGGATAGTCTCACAGATGTTCTGTCTTTTCACTTCTCAAGTTATCTAGGTTGCTTTACCATCACTTACTTATGACTGGGAGAGCTTTCACAGCTAAAACATTTTTAAGCAGCAGTAAGTAGATCATGAAACCCATTTTGCTTTCTCATTGTCCCTTCTGTCTCATACCTCCTAACCAGAGTAAACTGGCTGGAAATGAAGGCATATGGAGTTGTAATAGTTACCCTAAGGAGGAGATGTGGGGCCTGGGGGCTTCACTCTGTGAAGCAGAGTGTTAGCTCTGAAGGCTTGAAAACTTGAGTTCAAACCCTTAGCAACCAACTGAGAACCTCTGGGTATGGCTTTACCTGTCTAGCACTGGGGCAAGCATGGTGGTAGACGTAGGTCTATCCTGAGAGTTTGCTGGCCAGCCAGTCTACTCAAAGCACCAAACTTCCAGCTCCATGAAAGACACTGTCTAGAGGCAGTCAGTGGAGAGTAAGAGAGGAAGACAGCCATATCCACAATCTTGCTTTGTCCTCATACATGTGTATAACCATTTACTGCATACACGAAATACATTCTCTCCTCTCTCTCTCTCTGAATAAATAAATAAATAACAGTTTTTAAAAATATGTGTGAAGCCATTAGTGCCCCAGTCATGTCCTCATCTCCCTGCTGGAAAGGGAAGGATTCCAACATTTATGTGGGTGGTCAGACATAAGGTCCCTGACCCTGGGCAGAGGAGACAGATAACCGTTTACTGTCTGGAGGAGGATGCTGCCTCACTCGGGGATGGGTGGGGTAGTATCCAGGAGCGGAGTGAACGAGCAGGAGCTATGGAGATCAGACCTTAAAGCAGCATAGCTTGTTTCTCTAACTGTGGGCTGGGTGAGACTGCGATCTGCCTCTTGGGGTAAATAAGCCCTGTGTCTCGTACTTGTGATAACAAAGGTTGTTCCACTGGGGGATCTTATCCCTCATAACAAAGTGGCTGGGATGATATGGTTAGGCTGGTAGGCGCCCTGTTAGCTTCTGATGTCTGGGTAGAACATAATTATAGAATGATAAGAGATTTTTTTCAACACACTAATTTGGGCAAGGAGTCTCTGGGAGACCTTTCAAAGCCTGAGACAAATTTGGGGATGCCGAAAGCATAGTTGGGCTTGTTGTGGCCTTTCTCTCTTGTTAAGAACTGGGAAGAAGAGGGGACCTCCTAGGCAGCCTATGGTCTGTGGCTGTATCCAGTCTAACGTCTAGGCCTTCTACCTACACTGCCCCCCATTGGCCTTTTAAGTAACTGCAACTGTAACTTAGAAAAAACAGTCGCCACTGAAATGAGCCATCTCTAGCTGTGCACAGAAAACAACTTTGATAAAATGTAATTAGAAACACACAGCAGTGCCATTGTGACACATTGAAGCGAACTTTGTGTCACGATGTCTTCTGTATCTACATGCCGGGAATGACTGTAGAACAATGTAAATGAGAAAATCCTTTTTGTATGCTTTCATATTCAATGGCACGTCTTAAAGTTATAAATGTTTAATGATGGTGTTGAGAATATACAGCCAAGCACTAAAAACTTTTAACGGATATTCATGTGCCAACCTGTCATGGGCTCACATGCCAACATTTGCTTTATTTTCTCTTTTCAAAATCAGGAACTGTTAGTTTAGATACTACAACCCTGCCCTTAAGCTATTCACTACCCTAGAGGCAGCAAGCTTCCTCTCGTGACTGCACATTTGAGCTCTTATTATATCTCTGTCTCCATAAATGATATATACTATTGTTTTATGCATTTGTGTAAGCTTTGGGAATCATATGGTACATTTCTCACATAAGTGGCGGTTCTCAGCTTGTTTTGAGACTGGAAACATGAAGGTGAACTTGCTGGATGGGACGTGTATGTCCACCTGTTATCAGGTGGGAGAAGGTTTTCCAGAGCAGACCCGCCAGTTTCTAGTCCCATTGTCATGGTATGAGCCCGTTTCCTCACAAGATCCCCAGATGCTTGTACATGACATTAATTATTGGTTATGAGTTATGCACGGTTTTCAAGATTTTAAAACGCAACCAATTAATTTTGTTTCACAAATATATTTCTTTTTTTTCTTCTTTTTAAAAATTATTTCATGTATGCGAATACACTGTCATCAGCAGTGAGTGAAATATATCTTTATATTGGAGCAGTCTAGTTGCACTACTCAGAGAGCTAGCCTTTGGGGAAATAATTTAGACTACACATTAGCAGCCCTTGGTGGCAGAGAGAGAGAGAGAGAGAGAGAGAGAGAGAGAGAGAGAGAGAGAGAGAGAGAAACAGAAACAAAAGTAACAACTCCTAAGTTTTAGAGAAAACTATAGATGATCTGTTAAGAAGCTAGAGTACAGACTTCTTTATCCAGTCTTTTTTTTTTTTTTGTTTGTACTCACTAAGAGCTAGGCAATAAATTGTATCCCAATCATAGAATTTGAATACGAAAAAATATTCGGAGCCAGCTGTGATGAAACACACCTGTAATTTACACCACTTAAGAGGCAGGGGCAACAATCACAGAAAAACACACATGGTATGCACTCATTGATAAGTGGATATTAGCCCAAATGCTTGAATTACCCTAGATGCCTAGAACAAATGAAACTCAAGACGGATGATCAAAATGTGAATGCTTCACTCCTTCTTTAAAAGGGGAACAAGAATACCCTTGGCAGGGAAGAGAGAGGCAAAGATTAAAACAGACACAGAAGGAACACCCATTCAGAGCCTGCCCCACATGTGGCCCATACATATATAGCCACCCAATTAGACAAGATGGATGAAGCAAAGAAGTGCAGACCAACAGGAGCCGGATGTAGATCGATCCTGAGAGACACAGCCAGAATACAGCAAATACAGAGGCGAATGCCAGCAGCAAACCACTGAACTGAGAATAGGACCCCGTTGAAGGAATCAGAGAAAGAACTGAAGAGCTTGAAGGGGCTCGAGACCCCATATGTACAACAATGCCAAGCAACCAGAGCTTCCAGGGACTAAGCCACTACCTAAAGACTATACATGGACTGACCCTGGACTCTGACCTCGTAGGGTAGCATTGAATAGCCTAGTAAGAGCACCAGTGTAAGGGGAAGCCCTTGGTCCTGCCAAGACTGAACCCCCAGTGAACGTGATTGTTGTGGGGGAGGGTGGTAATGGGGGGATGATGGGGAGGGGAACACCCATGAAGAAGAGGAGGGGAGGGGTTAGGGGGATGTTTGCGAAACCGGAAAGGAATAACACTTAAATGTAAATAAGAAATACTCAAGTTAATAATAAAAAAAAAAAAAAAAAAAAAAAAAGAGGCAGGGGCAAAGGGAGCTCAAGTTCAAGACCAGCCTCAACTGTTTAGCAGGTTCCAGCTCATAGTGAGACCTAGTCTCTAACAAACAAAAGACAAAACCAAAAGTAGACATGCTTGCATTCTAGGGTGCAGGGCCAGGGCATGTGTCCTATGCTGCTGGCATCCAAGCACCTCTGTCACCCCCTGGAGTGGCTATGAAGCTACCTGTAGGTGTCAACACTCCAAGAAATGCCAGACTTAATTCAGTTCATTTCCAGAAAATTCTACAATGGGAGCCACTTGCTTTTCCCAAAGAGAATGGATGTTTCATAGCTCAGTACCACAGTTACAGGCAATTCCCAGATGTATTCAGGAACATGGATTCAACTGGATGTGCCTTCTCAGGTCTCTCCACGTATGATGCCACACCTTGAGGGTCAGGGCCGAGTTTGTAGATGGACATTTGGATAGGTAAGTATCACCTGCTCTTCTGGGGACGGCACCAGTGTCAGACCTCGTGGAATGTGGATAGGAAAGCTTGCTGTTTCCTTACATACGTGTTTCCCACAGATTGAGAGAAACCCTGAAACATGGACCACAAAGAACATTTACAACCCACCAGCTTATAATGTGAAATATTGGAAAAGTGGGGCTGCTGAGTTTCAAGTTTCTTCTTGCTATGACTTTGATGGGCTCAGAGACCTGGAGCCATGGACAATTTCACTGCACTGCAGAGTTTCCTCTTGGATCACAATAGAGCTGGGGAAGGGAGTGAGTCTGCCTGTGAGCAAACAATGATGGCGATAGAACAACGCCTTTCCTGTGGCGTCCATCATCCTCACAGCCTTGGTCTTCGTGGCCTTCTTGGCTCCTCAGCTGCTTTGCCTTGTTGGGCTTCATTTCTAAGAAGACCAAGGACATCTTCCCCTCTGGGAATTCTCCACATCCTGAGAGAGTATGAGGACTACATTCATCACAGCACACTTTGCTTTTCTCCTTCCTACTCTCTAATAAGCATGAAATTTCACACAAACTAAACATCACCGTTATGGGAAGCTCCAAATGCCACAAGCACTGTCTTCGTGACAGGTATAGCTTGGGAATCGTGTCTGGACTTTGAGCTCTAGCTCTGAATTCCAAGGAAGACACCGACTTAGCTGGGTGCAGCAGCAGCCTCCTGCTCTGACATCTGCCTCAGGAGAGTGATGGTGGAACCCACTATGTGGATTGGTATAGCCTGGGAGAAAGGACAGAGGAGTTGGGGGAGGACAGAGAGCAAGCTGTGTCGACAAGGGCAGAATAAATCTCTACTAATTTTTTTCTCATCACTAACAAAATGCCTGACAGAAACAATGGGATCATTGTTCTGGATCCCATCCATTTTGGTGGGGAGGGCATGGTGACATGAACGGTCCAGCCCTTGGCTGTTGTTGTAAAAATAAAAAAATAAAAAATGTACGGTTGTCTTTTATCCCACTATGTCCACACCACAGTGCCTCAGGATATCTGCTAGATATCTTGGCGGAAACACATCCCAACTCCGCGGCGGCCCAGTGTCTCCTGCAGTCACACACTTTCCTGCACTCAAACCATCACATGAAAGAACACACAACACAATAACCTTTGACCCAATTGGTAAGGTATAATTGCCCACTTAAACCTACAAAGCCCGGTACCATCCATCCCTTGAGAACATTAATAACAACCTGTAAATACACAGAGCAAGATCTTTACGTCAGCCTCCATCGTCCTGCCACGGCTTCTCTCTCCCTCTTGTCTCTTCCTTTCTGTTCCAGTCTCCTCCTCTTCCTTCAAACTTCTCTCCCGCCCATCCTTCCTTCTCCTCCAATGACAGGCCTCCTTCTGTCCTGTACCTGCCCCTCACCTGTACTTTACAAATTTAATGGGGAGAAGGTTCTAGTGAAGTCACCTGATTCCTGAGTAGTGACTAGGCAGCTGTCCTTTGTTGCAGTGGAATTAGCATCAAAATACAGATAACTCCAGGGCAAACCACAACACTTGGCATAGAAGATTGTGGTGCACCTTATTTTATATTTTAGTGGGTCAGGAAGCAGAGACAAGGCAAAAGTAGAGCTGAGCTATAACTCTTAATGTCTCCACTGGCCTACGCCTACCTCTTGGTCCTGTGCCACAGCCTCCAAAACCGCACCACCAACTGGGAACCAAGTATTCAAACACACTTTGTCATGGGGGAGAGTGGGGTAGTCTCTGTGACAAACCAGCCATGTGAATATATATGTAGCCATGTAGCCATGTAGCCCTTGGAATTGGTTTGTAGGGATTAGGTGGAAGAGTTTGAGGATGTAAGATATTAAAAGCAGTGTTTAATGGTCCATTTCTACTGAAAGCTAAGATAACCAGAGTGGCCATAGAAATGTGAACAACAAGGAGCATGCGCACAAGTTTGCAAAGGGGGGAAAAGATTCTTCTCTGGACTAGAAGTTGTTCGTGTTGCATTCTGTCTATCTTATTAAAATTTGAGTGAAGCTGAATTTAAAGGCAATGGAATAATTTATTTGACAAAGAAACTTTCAAGATGACAGAACATGAAAGCATCCCAAGTGGTAGTCCAGTCTTGCTCGTTGCACTTAGCTGGGTTTATAATGTATGGTCCCGGGTGTGTGTGTGTGTGTGTGTGTGTGTGTGTGTGTGTGTGTGTGTGTGTGTGTATAATACATTCACAAAATGTCGAGGGGGAAAAAAGCTCAGATGTATTTAAAGTTGTGAGCTGATAGACAAGCAGGGGTAAGGAGCATTAGGAGCATTACAAGAAAAATAAGGTGACCACATTTTTACTACCCATGCTTGCTTCAGACAAGGTCAGTGGTGACCACACCTGATGGAACTCACCTAATATCACTCACTGTAGGAAAGCTACTTTGAGGGCCAGAGTTCAACTTACCGAACATGTAATGAAAACGCAAGCGTAGTTGTAGGACTTTCAATAAAAAAAGGAACACCTGGCCAAAGCTTGCTGTGACAGTAAAACCCAGATCAAATAGGGTCACCTAGGGAAATATTTTCCAAACTTCAGCCATGCAGACACACAGAGGCTGCTGTAAGCTGTGATAAAATGGGACCAGGCTACTGAAGCTGGCAGCAGAACTTGGCAGCATCCACAAAATGCAAGAGTTTCAAAGTCACGGAAGCTTGCACCAGGGTTACAGAAGTCCAGTGATGTGTGTTGGGGTCTCTGTATGGAACTTCACAGTGAACTAGGGGTGAGGCTGTAAGGGTGAAGCCTACGTTGCAGAGGAGACTCCTGGATATCAGAGATGCTAGAATTATGAGATGTCTTCTGAGGAAGGCTTCGAGCACAGAGTGAAGCTGGCTCCAGGGAAAGCCAGTTGACTTCAGATCGGAGCAGGGATATCGAAGCCTGACGAACATCAGCTAACACCACCAGCTGTGAAGGTGACATCCAGGTCTCTGCTTCCTGGTCAGCCAAGATGTGACTAAGCCACAGGAAAAAGGACACCATTATGGACCAAGCTGTAGCAGTTATACCTGAGAACAGTGGGTCTCAACCTGTGGGTCACAACCCCTTTGTGTGTAGGGGATCAAATGATCCCCTAATGGGGGTCACCTGAGACCATCTAATTTATCTAATATCAGATATTTACGTTAGGATTCATAACAGTAGCAAAATACAGTTATACAGTAGCAACATGAGGAACACCACAACATGAGGAACTGTATTAAAGGATCACAGCCTTAGGAAGGTTGAGAACCATGATCTAGAACCAAAGTACACCTCTGTTCCCCTAATTTGCTTCTGTTAGGCATTCTGTCACATACCAGAGGTTCGCTGTTTCCCTGACTGGGCCTCGAAGTTATTTCTGTTGTTTCAGCAGTTCCTCACGTGCACACAGGAGAAGACTCCTAGGCATCTTTGTCTATTAACTTCCCTCAGAGTACATGAGACCCCATCTCTTCCTTGTTCTAGAGAAACACTGCAGAAGTATTGCCCACATTCTGTCTTCTGTGGATGTCCACAATGGAGAGCAGCAAGTCCCTCAGACCTCACAGTGAATACTTTGTTCTGGGTTTCATGGAGAAATGAAGGAAATGCCTGTCTCTTGGACTCAGTATCAACTGATCTGGGATGTCATGTCAAAAATCTCATGAGTAAGGCAAAGCCCCTTAAAGTCAGCCTTATTTTAGCTCTCTCCATTGACCAGCCTGGGGACCAGCCAGTGGTGACCACATGGACCGTCCCACTGTCCTCTCTCATACTGCCCTGTAGGCTGCCTGACACACAGACTTCCTCCCAACAGGCCATATTAGCCATGCTAACTAATATTTAGTAAGTGTGTATCCAGAAAAGCCAACCTCGTCTAACCAGACAGGTCTGGATTTTTCATTTGGTTCAGCAAAGATCCCTGTATACATACATACATACATACATACATACATACATACATACACACACACACACACACACACACACACACACACACACACACACACACACACACACACACACATTCTCAGACTTTGACTTCCCCTTAGCTGTAGGCTCTATCTTGCCGTGTTTCCACATCTAGAACTTCTTTATATGTTGAACTAAAGAGCAGAATCTTTGATACACTATTCTCCCCTCCATTTACTACCATAACCCCTTTTTCAGAGCCACTTTTAAAAAACTTAATCACGGAATCTTGTTGACGTGTGCTTTAAATAAATCAGCACTTCTTGACTTTTAACATAGGATATAGACTAAACATAACCAAAACTGTTGGGATTGAATTATGCCTCCAGAAAGGATCTGCTTGAGTCCTGAACTCCAGTTACTCAGAATGGAGTACTACATTGAAACAAGGAAGTCCAGTTAAAATAAAGTTACTCTGGTAAATTAATTCAACATGACTGTTATTGTCACCAAAAAATAAAAAAAAGAGATGAAATTTGAGCATAGACATGATCAAGAGAAATGCCACATTGAGAGGAAGAAAAAAAATTAGTGAGGCCTTGGCAAGGGAAGGTACCCGAAGGCTAAACCTAGAGCAGATTTCACCTTGGCACCCCAAAGATGGAGCCCACCTGCTGACTTAACCTTGGAACTGTAAGACAGCCTGTCTCCCTCCCTCAAACCACCCAGCCTCTGGTACTTTGTTATAGGATCTCTCAGACATAAACTTTCTCTATCCAATACCATGGCTTTGTTTTGGGTGTCAAAGATTGAAGTTAGGGTCTTGGGCACACTAGTCAGGTGTGCTATGTCTGAGTTACACCCCCAGCTCATTGATTGATAAGTTTGGTGGATTTGACCACTCTTCTCCCTACTGTCTCCTCTCCCACTAGTTATCATCAGCACAGTGTTTAATATCAGATATTTATGTTAGGATTCATAACAGTAGCAAATTTACAGTGATGAAATAGCAACAAAATCATTTTGTGGTTGGGGTCACCACAACTGGTAAAGTGTCACAGCGTTGGGAAGATGAGAACCGCTGCGTTGGAGGGACACTCCTGAATCCACTTATCTCTACTCTGTAAGTCTGAATTTTTCTTCTGGATTTGGAGCCTTTAACACACTTGCTTCTCTGTTTCACGCACCCACAGTAGGTATCATTTATAGTCATTGCTTTATGTTTCTGATTAGCTCAAATCATTTCAACACGCAGCTAAATCAGTTAGTACATGCTCACACTAAACATCACGGAAACCCTCTTGAACTTATCCAGCTCAGTGCCAGCTTCAGAACAGTGGACATTTTGGACTAGGTCATTCCTGAGGGAGCTCTCTGGTACTTCACAGGATATCTAACAGCATCGTTACCCATGACCCACTAGATGCTAGTCACATATAATCTTTCAATCATGTTACAAGTGTCTCTAGGGGCTGTTGAGTGACCTCTGAGAGCAACCTTGCTCCCCATTGAAAACCACTGCTTTAGGAACCCAGAAACCATGCTTTTAGTAGGCCCTGGAATCTAACCAGGAGTGGAAGATGCCATGGATTGGGTGTCCCAGAAGTGTGTTGGTTTTGAAACATGGTGAATAATGTGCAAATGGTGGGAGCTGAAATCCAGCAATGGGTAGGAGGGCTTGGAAGTCACATGGTGACCTTAACCTTTGGATGTGGACAGGAAAGGACACAGTGATAGCAGATGGGGCGCTCATGTGAATGAGAAGCCTGTCCATTACACAACCATGAAGAAGGCTTATGATAGACTGGAGGAGTTTAGTGTCTACATCAAGGCAAGTTGCCAATCCTTTCCTCTATTCTTAATAATGCTTTGATAATCTTCCAACTTGACAAATTGTTCCTTTTTATAGGACTAAAGATCCAAATAAAATGAAAGAAAGGAGGGTGCTCTACTAATTGCTGTGCTAGTGCCAAAGAACAAAGACGTGGTTGAGATGCAGGGGAGAAGCACAGTCCTTAAGGTGTAAAATGAACAATTTGGATTCACGTGTGCTTTGCTGCTAGGAAGTATTTTCTTACATGCCCTTACCTTCATGCCCTTGGGAGGCAAGGTGGGACTCCGAAATGTCCTCTGACATTTCTCTTCTTAGAATTTGAATTTTTATTTTTGCATCCAGGTTTGGGTGTGACTATGATCAAATGTCCTCTTTAGAGGGGGGAAAGCATTTCTTCTTCTTTTTTGCCAGGACTTGAATGCCGACCTGGCAAGGGGTAAGGAGCTATTTAGCCTGGACTGAAAACTCACACTGAAAATGGTACAAGAGAAAAGTAAAAGAAGCTTCCATAATACTGAAGATCAGGAGCCAGCAACCATTGTTGTTGTTGTTTGTTTGTTTTTTCTGTTTTTGACAAAGGACTATATAAGAGCAGATTTCTGTTTTGTAGACTTACAGGCCTTTGCCACAACTAATCCATTCTGTCATTTAGAGTGATTACAGCCATAAAGAATTGGTGAGTTCTGATATGTTTCAATTTCTGCCCAACAGTGATATTATAGATAGAAAATAGGAATTTCTTTTGAGACAGAGTTCCATGTGTCACATGTTTCAGGCTGGCCTCATTTGTTAGGTAGATAAGAATGACCTTGAACTTCTAATCCTTCAGCTTCTCAAGTGCTGCGTGAATGGGCTTCCACGTCCAATGTTGCCATGATGAGGAGTGAACCCAAGGCTTCGCGCATGCTCCATGGGCACTCTACCAACTTAGCCACAACCCAGGCCTGAAATGTGGATTTCTAACAATCGTCCTACATCCCCCTAAGTTATACCACTTTCACCTTATTACTTTGTTTTATTTATTTATTTATTTATTTTTATTTTTTATTTATTTATTGCTGTCACAGAAGTCACTCCCAGGGCTTTGAACATGCTAGGCAAAGCGCCCTACAACCGAGTCAGTTTTCACTGATTTCTTTTCAACTCCTTAGGAACGATGTGCAGTTCTTAGTTGTACAGCTGGACAAAAGTAGAGAGATGAGGACTGCCTTCAGTAGACTGTGTGTTGGCTGTCCCCAACTGTGGAGCACCATCCTGTCGCTGACAGCTTTGCTTTAGGCTCTAGTTTCAGGGGAGAGACATCTCTGTGTTGGTCAGATGAAGCTGCCCGTGACTCAGCAGAACTGAACCCCGATGTGCAGAAATTCAATGCAGCAGCTGGTGAGCATGCCCCACCACCCATGAAAAAAGTCAGGACCAATCCTGTCACACACACACACACACACAGGGATTTGGAGGAGAGGGAAGAGAGAGAGAGAGACGAGAGAGAGAGACGAGGAGAGGAGGAGAGAGAGAGAGAGAGAGAGAGAGAGAGAGAGAGAGAGAGGTCGGAGAGAGAGGAAGAAGAGTCTCTGGCTCCTCCCAAGTGGTTTTCCTCCCTAAGGCTCAAAGTTGCAACTGTCATTGAGGATCTATCTTCCTTGGGCTACTAGAACCTAGAGGTTGGAAATAAAGTATTGAGAATTTACTTGGAAGTATTCGTTTCAATGAGTTTGGTTCAAGGCTTCTGGCTTCCACTACACCAGCAATACTGGATCAGACTCCTCTTGGGTATCCTGCTGTTGCCCTTGGGTATCCTGCTGTTGCCCCGTGTCATGGCGATCCTATGGATCCAACTCTGGATCTGCAGGACCGGCCCCATCATGCACTCCAGCAGTTCATGGATGAGGTAGATGTTGGGGATGGGACAACTTAGATAGAGCCCTGGATATTATAAGCCTGTGTGGTTATATTCTCTTACATGTGCACATGCATCTGCACACACAGAAACGCACACCAAATAACTACAGAAAGGGGTTGCTTTGGACCTGTTTAGACTTAATCAGGTCCACACTATCCAATGTACGACAAAGATTGTGCAAAATCAGTTTGTGTCAATGCAGTAGGACATCACTGATGTTTGTCATTTCTATTACCGCAGTCCTTTGTCAATAATAGAAGAACAAATGCCCTCTGCTCTCTAAGACGCTAAAGGGAAGTCAAGTAAGGTTTTCTCACTTGTAGGTGGCGTTTGGCTACTAAGCACCGCTGTTGGAGGTGTCCATGTTAAGAGACATATCTTACTCTAAGTCGGGCTCATCTGCAGTGTACAACGAGGCACCTGTGAGCTGCAGTCCCAGCTCTGCTCTATTCGGTTTGATAAAGACCTGAGTATTGATTTACTCAATGGAGTTGCCAATATTCACCTCGAAGGGTAAGCAGCATTTGTATGCAATACAAAACACTGGCCACTGCTTATTAAGAACCTAATGTCCCAGGCACAAGGCTATTGTATCCGTCAGCTGATTGGGTGAAAGAGCAGGGAAAAGATTCCAAACATCACTCAGCTGCCTCTGCCCCGATGACAAGTCCTCAAATATAATCTTTCATAAGATAATCACCTGGGACTTTCCTTGGCTATTGACTCAATTTTCTTGAGTCAGTTTGCTAGAGACCCATCCCAGCAGAGAAACACCAAGGGGACTTGTTCTGTTGCGTTCTCACACGCTTGACTCAAGCTAGTCTCCCTCTGATCGATGCTTACCAGGTCAGTATGGCTGCCTGCCACTGTCCCGCATCTCCCTGGTGGAGACAAATCTAGAACTCCAGCCTGGGCAGGCAGTGTATCAGAGCTTAAAGGAAAAAACCACATCTCTTCTGTGAAGGCCTTGAAAGTCTCACCAAAGAGCCTTCCTGTGCTGGCCGGAGAGGAAGGTAAAGATAAAAGCAAGAACCACATAATCTAGGGGACACAGTAAATATGTACGACCTGTCCAGTCACCAACTTGGCTTGACCAATTAAAAATTCCTCTTATGTCAATACTTAATAAACTATCAAGAGGAGGATTGTATTTCCCTGAGTTAGAGTTCTTATTTAGGGGCCCAGTTTTCTTTTCTTTTTTTAATTCAAACTTTATTTTTTTTCTCCTCCACATTCAGCAATTACCATCTGTTGCTGAATATCTGCGGCCACATGCTCAGCTTCCTGTTTATAAATGAGCGCCGTTTTCGGTGAGTCAGCAGATCGTGTTCAGCACAGAAGTGCAGTAAATTGTGTCAAGGCCCAGGAAGTCCAGGGGGCTTTGTGAATGGCCTAACAATGCTGGGCCTTCTTGTGGAAGAGAACCAGATTTCACAACAAGTAACTACGCAGTGCTAAAATTAGTCAGCGAGTAGTGTTGGCCGTTTCTCACCTAGTTAAAGGCTGGACCACTGCCAAAGTTAAACAAAGCCAGCCACTGTTTGATTAAAGTGCCAATGACAGATTTCAGTAAGGAGCAATTACTGAAATAGGGGGGAAAGTGTTTGTATGGAAACGCTGTGTGGGTTTTCTCCTTAGGTTGAGAGGAGACTAAGCAGCATCTACCATCTTCTCAGGGCTCAGTATTAAAACAAAGTTCAGTTCCACCTGTTTCCACTAAGGAAACAACAACTTACAGAGTGTGGAAGACAGGTTACTGGCAGGAGTGTGGGCGTCCAGAATGACGTCATTCTTCATGGCTGATGGTTTTGAAGAGGCATTTCCTGTTTCTTAGACATGGCGGCTCAGGTCTTCAAGCACACACTTGCTCCTGTGACAAGGCACGATTACACCCACCTTTAGAATTGTATGAGAAGGCCCCCAGTGTCCTACTTTGTTATCCCAATACACCACTGCCTTTCTAGGTCCAAGGGGAGGAGAGTTAGTCACCTTTTCTTCATAAGGGAGGGGGAAGGGCATGCTGTGATGGTGAAGATGCCATTGTGGTCTACATTCGTTACTTGTGCATCACTGTGTCCCAAACCTGACTGAAACAATTTCAGGGAGGAAAGATTAATTTTGGCCCACAGTTTCACAGTACAGTCTGAAGTGGAAATGTCTGCTTTCTTTGGAAACTCGGTTATGTCATATGATGGATGTTTTGCTCAAGTAGACATGTGAGAGGACATGTGATGTTTAGAAAGAATACAAATGCGACACTACAGACAGTGGGAGGAGGCTCTGGCATTGGCTTGCCTTGCATTGTGTTGCTGGTTTCTCTTGTCATGACTTCGTAGAGAGTAACTCGCCAAAAAGCATCTCATGATATTCTGGTAGCTTCTTGCCACTTCGGAGGACTCAGGCCGATTGGTGGAGCCTCGTGGTTTCTTCTGGATTAAACTGCCATTGCGGATTCTTGATTACCAGCCACAAACTGCCAAGTGGACTGGACTGAAGCTGCTGATTCGTGTTGGTGTTTTACTAGAGAACTCTACCCCTGACAATAAAGACTGGGTAGCCCCAAAGAACTATTTCTAAACAGGTCCACTTCCACCGTTTCCTATTAATCTTTCCTTTCCACTACCTCTGGTGGATGGTGGGCTAGAAGGGAGGTTGAAGGCTTTAGGAACCTTTACTAAAGTAGGTTTGGGGAAATCTAAGCCTACAACAGTCTGTCATGGGGTGGGCAGGCTCATCTTTGGTAGCGGGAGCATGGGGTAGCATCTTGTTGGCATGCTAGCTGATCAGAGGCAGAGAGAGCTAGATGGAAACAAGGCCTGGGCTATTCCCTCAAAAAATCTACCTCTAGGGAACTATGTGTCAGCTGGCTGCTACCTCCTAGTAGCTGCATGACCTCCCCAAAACAGCTTTTCAAGCCAGGGACTAAGCTTGTACATGCTAGGGACAGAAATGGGGTTCTAGCATCTCTGTCCAGGACCCACACGCAGTGACCCTACTTCCTTCTCTTAGGTCCTGCCTAGTAAAGGTTCCACCTGGCAGCACCGCAGGCTGAAGAAACATGGTTCTCTAAGGACCTTCAATATTACAGCATCAAGAGCTGAGGGCAGGAGAGACCAGGATAGCTGCTTTTCCTAAGGGGTTAAATATGTCTCCCCAGTGATTCTATAGGGTGAGTGAAGGTCCTGATGAGAATTATAGAGAAGCCAATAATGAAACAACTTGCATAAGGAAACATGATGTTAACCACTGGGTCTAAAGAACCTTTGAACAGATCAGAAAACATGTTTTGACCCAAACTGATTGAAATAGAGATTGTGTGAAAGAATCCATGGGTCTTATGATGTTAGTTTAATAAAAGGTGTTAATAAATGATATTACTATACTTCCTGGATATGGGGAGGAAGAAGTCATATGTACATATATACACAAATACAAACATACATATGTATTCTTACATATATACACACAATCCATTACAGAGTATATACATGAGTATTTGAGTTAATAGGATAATAAATGAAATTAATATCAAAGAACATCCTTTCATGGACGCTTCATTTACTTCCCCCACACAATTGTTAAGCCTCTCATTAGTTCTTCTCCATCCTGCCCATTCTGAGTGATGCTGGGTCCCAGGCCACCCTCAGATCACCTCACTCTGGATGATGTCCTCTGGTGTTAGAAGAGGCCTAGACCCAGGCAGGTTTGCACAACAAATTCCACCAGCTTCCCTTTGCAGCGGACCATTACGAAAGTGCAGGCAGTGGGGCGTTGCTCTCTTCCCCTCCAGCTTTTGCAGGCCCCGAGCCAGTCTTACTGCTAAGGGTCGCAGGCAGAGGCACCTCCTCGTAGAACAAAACCTTTACTCCAACCATCTAGCAGAACTGGCTCTGTTCAGTGCCGAGGCAGGTCACATATGAGTCACTGACTCCTCTGGATCCTCACCCCTCCTGCAGAGATTACACACAGACCAACTGAGTTGTGTCAGCTTCTTAGTCATAGAAGGAACCCAGCCTACAAGATTAAATGGACCACATTGTGCAGATAGCAGCTTCTAGCCTTTTGATGCTGTCCTTTAATGTCTTTATTGAATTCCTTTCGAGGAAAAGGGAAGGGCTTCCTCTCTTTTCTGATTTGCCCTTTGCAGCTTTATGATCTGCTCTAATCTCAGAGCTTCTCTGCAGCCCCAGTGAGATAGAGCAGGCAGGCTTCCCAAGACCATCTTCGTGCTTTCTTCCCTGTCCCCTTTGTATGAGGACGAGGACAACTTCAGAAAGGCCAATGTTCTTTGGTATAAAGAGCTATGTCAGGGTCAGAGTAGGGGAAGAAATATTTTGAGCACAGAACTGTCACTCAGGGTGACCCACAAAACTAATTGCCTGTGACATAGACCTGTGTCCCAGGAAGAAGAGGCCTGGGGCTAAGCTGTGTGGACTTGGCTGGGTGGTGCCAGCCAGCTTGGGAGGTGGTAATGTCATCCTGTAGCTACTACAGATGAGACCAGAATCTAGAAGTAATGTTAATATTTATTAAATACTTGTTGGGCAGACCTTGGCACAACGGTGAATGACAAGTAAGTATTGTCTTTCTTAACCATGGCTTCTTTTCTCGGTCCTCACAATGGAATACGGTTATCATAGTAAGAAAATCAGTGTTATTACTGTCAGTTTATAGATAGCATCAATAGGTCATATGGCCTGCCAATGGTGATGCAGCTTGGGTGGGGTGTGGCAGAGCTGAAAAATCTACACTTGGGTGCAAGTGTATGTATAGGTGAGGGGGAAGGCTAGATTGGCTGGCTAATGAGAAAGTTCCCAGGATCTGCCTATTACACACATACACATTAATAGTATCTAACATCACCTGATGGACCAAATAAGTGTGTGTGTGTGTGTGTGTGTGTGTGTGTGTGTGTGTCTGTCTGTCTGTCTGTCTGTCTGTCTGTGTCTCTGGGTGTGTGCGTGTGTGTGTGTCTGTCTGTCTGTCTGTCTGTCTGTCTGTGTCTCTGGGTGTGTGCGTATGTTCCAGTTGTATATTTCATTCCATCATTTCTGTTCTTTTTTTTTTTTAATTTCTGTTCTTTTAGAGAGCCCAAACTAATATACTCCTCTTGTATCCACTGCATTTCTCAGCCACCCAGTGGAGTCAATTTCAGAGGTATAAGTGCCTTAATGTGTTAATTCTTCTTGCTTCTAATAGTAGCATTTTTTACTATCTTATTCCTTACATCCTTTTCAGGCCCACCTTACGTGAGAAAGACTGAAACTTCACCCAGACTTTTCTAGCCAGAGACACTAGTAGAACGAAGGCTCAAGGACTTATGGGTATGAATCAGAGTGTGCTGGCTGGGTCTAAGCTAGTAATTGATTGGACAGTGAGGCCAGAAGGACACAAGTAGACTAGATCAGTGGTTATTGACCTGTGGATTGCAACCCCTTAGGTGTAGTATTTCAGATAACCTGCACATCAGGTATTTACGTGATGATCTTTAACTAGCTGAAGAAGCAACAAAATAACTTTATGGATGGGGGTCACCACAACATGAGGAACTGTATTAAAGGGTCGAAGTATTAGGAGGGTTGAGAACCATTAGACTAGAGGGAAATGAAGGAAATCAAACAATGAGATGATGTGAATGAGGCTAATGATCAATCGAAGGGGAGTGGAGATAAGTCTGGAAGTGTAAGGGGTTCATCTTGAAAGGGAGTTAGAAAGTTAAGATGTCAGAGGTGGAACGTTTCTGAGAGATGCTAAGGGTAAGTCAGGGGATAGGGCACTGTATTAGACAAGGTTCAAGAACTGGAAGGTATACTGATGGATGGGTTCTCCATGTGATAAAGACACCCATTTGTACAAAGGGCAATGGTCTGGATGCTGGAGATGCCAACAGATGAAGGAACTACTGTAAGTTTAGTAGGAAATCGTAATGCACAGGGCATGGGGCATCGCAGAGGACAACTAGGTCTTACCAAGGAGTTATTCTAGTTTGAGAATATCCCATGGAAGATTTATGAGAGAAAAGACAGCCTCTTTATCATTTAAATCGCAGCAGAAAGTAGATGGTCCACCAATGGGGGAACTTAAGGTGCATATGATAAATGAATTACTGTCCCAGACATAGGGACATCCGGAAGTAATAGCAAAGCCATGAGCTTCACAGAAGCTCCTCCCTCCCCAGATACAGATATAGGGACCCTCAAGCCTACTCCACTTGACCCCCGACCCCATCCACATTCTGCCTCTTATCTTCTCTCAAAACTGTTAAACTTTTGAAATCTTAGCCTGTTGTATGATGTTTAAACCAGGCTTTTCTTTACTCTTACTTTATCGCGAGATTGTAATCTGCCCGACTAGCTCCAATCACAACAGAGTGGAAACAGACCTCTGCCTTGGAGCATTTTAACACTGTCCAGCCCTCCACCAGGAGCTTTTGCTTCCTGGAGAAAAACAAGATAACATGAAGGGCAAGTCAATCCAAGTCTAGACTGACAGACAGTAGGGTAGTTCTAGGAGCTCAGTGATCACTGAAACCAAGCCTTTCGAGCTTCTCAGAAACTTCCTCACTACTGTTTGAACTCTCATTTCTAACAAAAGACTTATTTTTTCTGGATCTCGATTTCAGTTAGTTTTCACTTGTTCAAGAAAGTAATTTTTATACCTAATCAGGCAACAATGGCCCAAAGTATCAGGCAAGGTGGCATAGGTCTACAGCATCAGCATTCAGGAGGCTAAGGCAGGAGGATTGGAAAGTCAGCTTAGGGTATATAGCAGGACCCTGTGTGGAAAATAAAAAACAAAACAAAATGAAACAAAACGGCCCAAAGTAAGATTAGATCCAACTTGTGTCAAGACGTAGGATAAGTAGACTGAACTATCCAATGGCAGAAGTCACTACAGAATCTAATTATTGATGAGTAGCCCATTGGGTGGGTTGAGCTGGTGGGTTTCTGTGTAATGTGGGGTTCCCTGGGGGCCTTGCTCTACTATAGAACTGCAAGTGATAGGGGAATAAGAGTAATTGTTGGGGGAATCTTCTTATCTGATCCAAGAAGTCCTTTGAGGCTTGGGACTTTGCCCCCTGCTTGGAACACTCTCTGTCCTCTCCTTCATTTGCTCACTGGACAACTGCACTTCAAAAGC
The DNA here is from genome assembly GCF_011064425.1 of Rattus rattus. NCBI lineage: Eukaryota > Metazoa > Chordata > Mammalia > Rodentia > Muridae > Rattus > Rattus rattus. The sequence continues at coordinate 183,372,483 of NC_046156.1, forward strand.
TTCCCTCCCAAGTAAAGCAAGGGTCACAATAACTGACCTAAGGCAGTTTGAAGAGTCACAGCATGAGTAGCTCTTTGTTAGGAGGGTGATTTAGCCCTCCAGGATGAGACAGCGGGAACCATGAAAGCGTTAACATATTTCCTAAAAGATGCGGTTTTCCAGTAGGACATCCGAGACTGGCTGCAGAATGGAAGTGTGCCGCGCGCAGTTCCAGCTGCTTCAAATTATGTTTTCCAGGAGAGAAATGTACAGCCCTCTGACTCCAAAAATATGTGTCGGTCTTAGCCAAAAATACATTTGTTCTTGGATTCATAAAAATGCGGGCCACGTGAAATATGTGAGGAGCGTGCACTCTCGTGCAAAATACTGACTGAAAGGAAGAAAGGAACTCTTTAAATGCTTTCACTGAGAAGCAGCGAGGATGGTTCAGCTTTGTGTGTAGGTGGGGAAGCAGAATGGGAAGTAAGAACGCTTTGCCCTTGAGTGGAAATGTTTCTGGACCGCCCTCCTAGCATCCCGGAAAAGCCCTGAGCAGCTACAGGGCAGACTCTCCCCACTCCTGCATGGGGTGACTCATACAGCCAGAGGCAAGGCCTATCACAACTCCAAACTCTTGTTTTTGATATCTGTGAGGGGTTTTCAACATGTCTGTGCTCAGGAGACAGTTTGATTGTCCTTTTTCTCCAGTTCACCATGGGCCAGTGCTCTTATGAAATTATAATAAGAGCGGATTACTAAAAACAAAGGAAACACAAATGATCTATAACATGAGCCTCTGTTTTTGAAATTGCTTTAGGTTCAACACACGTAAAGTTGTGTTGGCAAATTGTAGCCAGAGGCCATTTTGACAGAATGACTAGGACAGGAAGCCAAAACAGCAGCATAGACATCCCTGTTTCCTCTCCCCACACAAGTGGACTTTTTGGGGCTGCCCATACTATATGGACTGAGTCCCACCATGTCCCGGAAGCAAGAAGAGGAGACCCCTGTAGAGGCCAGGAGACACAGACTATGGAGGAGATAGGGTGTTCCAGGAGAGCCTCAATGGTAAGGACAGAACAGAGGCCCAGCACCAACTTCTTCATGACAAGACTCAAAGGGCAAAAGTCCTTTGAGAACACAACAGTGTCACCAGAGCCAACACGGACAGCAAGTGCTATATGCAGGGCTAGGCAAGAATCTGGTGACTGGTGACCACATGCCTTCCCACAGCATGTGCCCCAGAGAATATCCTCACTTAACAGCAGCAAGCTCTCGGGTAACCTGTCTCTCTCCTCACTCATTGGATTTTCTCTATCACAGGCAAGGATGGACTGAGCATCTTGTCAGACCTCAGTTTACTAGCCTGGAAAAGCAATGCTTCTTCTGAGGGTTGCTGAAAAGACAATGTGGGTTGAGAGGGGCTCTGAGTTCATAAACTTGAGATTCCCACAATCCCACTGAGCCCAGGGAGGCACCTAGAAGGAGAAAAGTATAAACTGAGTAAAAGCTGATAACTCTTTCTCTTTTGAACACTGGAGAAGTGAATGTTCCAGAATCGGTTGGGCACAATCTAAGGATAATACGGCAAGTTTATCACACCAAGACTAACCCAACATGGCTGGGAAAGGCAGAGTGACGGCGACGTGTTTTTTATGTTTCTAATAATTTTATCCCTTCAATTGCTACAGGTTTCCATAAACACATGTTTAGAGAACCCTCAAAAAGGAAAATTTAAAGGGTAGCTAATTGACAACCCTAACCCCATCTGCACCCTCAATTCTCTCTTACCATGCAATACAGAACAGGCAAATTGAGTATCTTCGAATTCCTGGGAGCCAGGATATGGACATCTTTGGGGAAAGGGTCAATATCCTGATTAGATCATCACCTAATGTCATTCATTCAGTTGGCATTCACTGGACACTCGTTCCGCGCAATGCATAGGTTTAAACTCAAAGAATTCAACAGTGTGGAAGGCAGAGAGGGGTCCTAAGTTTGTACTTGAGATGAGCAAGCCAACGTTACAGGAATTATTGCTAAGTCATAACAAGACTGTAGAGCTCACTGGGACTCCTGATGTCAATGGAGGTGGGAGCATTTAACATTCAGATACAATGCTAACATGCTGAGAGAACGGGCCAGAGCCCAATGGGACAGAGGAGAAATTCTAGATTCGAAAGCGAGACACTTATGTCCTCCATGGCCTGCAGGTCTGCTTAGCAAGCTCTAAACTCAAGGGTCTACCTTTGTGATATCCAGGCAACATAAGTCACTGTTTTGAGTGCAGCCAATGAACACAACGGTCATTTATTAGATTTGTATTTTTTACTACAGTTGATTTAATCTACATTAAAAAAAATTCCCGATCAGAGCTGTGAGATGGCTCACAAGGTCAGGATGACAGCTGCTAAACCTGGTGCCCTGGGTTCAATCCCTGGACTGCAGGTGAGCAGAGAACTGACTCCTCATTTCCTCATGTGTGACGCGGCACATGCTTTAACTCCCGAATACACAGGAAAGATAAGTGGATGTAACAAAGCACCGTTTGCTTGTTTGTTTGTTTGTTTAGAGACAGGGTTTCTTTGTTTAGTCCTGGCTGTCCTGGACCTTACTCTCTAGAACAGGCTAGCCTTGAACTCACAGAAATCCACCTGCCTCTGCCTTCCCAGCACAGGGAACAAACAATTTTTCCCAACAACAAACAATTTTTAATGAAAAAGAAAAAAAAATCTCTTTCGCCTAAGGCATAATAGCTACTCAGCTTTCAGGCCGTAGCTCCCACTGCATGTCTGGGTCTTTTTCCTCTCAGCTGCAGAATTAGTATGTTTGACAGGAGTCCAAACTTGAAGCTGATTTCCAAAGAAGAGAGACAAAGCCCTCTGCCTTCCACCTCTCAGAGAAAGAGGCCGAGGGTCAGAGAACTCTGCCAGGCCCAAGACAGAAGAAACCTTTCTCCTCATCCCACGAAGCACCTGAGACTTCTTTCTAAAAACTGGGAACATTTACTTCATTTATCTCAGGTTTGGACTGAAATTTACAAAAATGTCTCTGGAAGCAGAGAAACAAAGAGAATGGAGAGAAATGGGATCAGGTCTCCCTACGTCAGGAAAGGACGGGGTAAAATGTCTCGACACCGAATCTACGTCTTTATTTTTAGAATTTCCCTCATGCTTCTCTATAACTTATAAGTCATCTATATTCAGGGTAGGAAGGAGTTGAATTCTCTCTTGATTGGTTAAATTGTAGATAAATTCATTTTCTTTACCAGTTTCCGTTTCCTGGTTTCTTTTTACAGAGTAATTGAGGTAATGGGTGTATGGGCTCGAGTGAGTTCTGTAATACTTGGGTGAGATCACATTTATCCAAAAAGCTTGGGACACTTATTAAAGCATTTGGGCACTTGGGATGGGTCACCAGAGAGGGCAAGCTTGCTGGTGCTCTTTTCAAAAGACTGGAGCTCAGTTCTGAGCACCATGTCAGACAGTTTACAATTGCCTGTAACTCCAGCTCCAGGGTATTGGACAACTTCTTCCAGCCTCTTTGAGCAATTGCACACATGTGAACACACATGTACACACACATACACACATACACACACACACACACACACTAAATTAAATCTCTAAAATATCAGAACGGAAGATTCAAGAGCTTAGAATTCATACATACATATTTACATTTCATATCTTCTCCTGATGTCCTTTCCACACATGGCACTGGATACACTAGATACTCAGTGAGTCATTTCTATCTTTCAGTCTGAGAACTGGTGTTAGCCTGCAACGTGCAAGCTCTCCCGCTAAAGAGCATTACTGAAGACTTAGCCGAAGCTCCCTCGAGCAGACATACCGAATAGGATTCTTCAGCAGAGGGACAGGGACCGGCATTTAATTGTGGTCATGCATGTTTAGAAAGTACAAATATAAGTGAAGGGGTGACCTGGGGATCAGAAAGTTTACCTTGTCACCCTACTTTAGCAAGCTCTAATACTGTGGATTTACTTGCAATATTCAAGCGACTTAATTTTTTGAATTGCATATTTATTAGTCAGTGGACATTTATTAGATTTGTATTGCTTTCAGGACAGCTGGTTTAATCTACATTAAAAAGAAAACAGACGTAATTAAAAAAAAACATTATCTTCCACCTAAAGCATGGGAACAAATTAGTTTTGTTCTGTTTTCTAGATAGGGTCTCATTATGTAACCCAGCTGACCAGAACTCACTATGAAGACAAGGGTCATACCTCTTGCCTTTCAAGTGCTATAATAGACATGCGCCACCGTGCTTTGCTAACAACTTCATTTGGTAAGACACTGAGATACAAGCAAATGCTCAGGTTACCTGGGATTCTGAGACGTTCAATGGACCCCAGAAACACAATAATCTGTTTCACCCACAGAATATTCAAGGCAGAGTATGGTGGAATATGATGGGCTCACTGTACCACCTACTAATAACAACATAATAGTAATAACATTTGCAGTCACTACACATTTGAAAATATGTGACAAACTGATTCCTGTGCGATAGAGCATGGTTCCTGTCTGGAGACATCTTTGCATGCCATGACTAGGCAGGCAGGGGAGGTAACACTGTCATTTAGTGGGTAAAGTCTGATAGCATCATACAGTGGGCAGGACAGCGCCTTACAACAACCTATAATATAGACAATAATATAAAAGTGCTCGCCAGTGCATTAAGCCCTATATTAAAAGGCACAGAGATTGGGAAGGAGTAAAGGGCCAAAGGAAGTTGCCAGGGCTAGTTCTTGGGAGGCCCTGGAAACAAGGTTCTCATGTTAAATGGTGTTGGTGGGGGACAAGGGATCAGAACTATTTTCGCCCCTGTGCACATCAGTTCCTGATGACACTGACCTTGTCCCAGTTCTCTGTGGACCAAGCAGGCTCTGGCATCAGCCTGATCTGCCTTCTGCTCCAGACTCACACTATTAGAGTAGCCAACCCCAGGGAGACCATAACAGGAAAATAGGAGCTCCCAAGATAAGGTGGGACAGTGATTGCCATGCAAATCTTTTGTGTTAGCCCATCTTCTCTTAGTACAGTTGAATACCATGGACCAGATAATTTATGAAAAATGAAGTTCATATAGCTCATGGCTTTGACCATTGGAAGGGTCAAGGTTCAATGATTGCAGTTATGAGGGCTTCTTGATATATTACAACAAGAGTTATACATGAAGACACAGAACAAGCCAGAGAGAGGCTGCTTCAATATGGGAGCCACTTGGCTCTGACCTGTGAATACACTAATCCATTAATCCATGGATAAGTTAATTCATTAATAAGGGCCTGGCCCATGTGTCCCCATTACATATACACACACACACAGACACAGGCCACACACACACACACACACACACATACACACATACAGACACACACACACACACACACACACACACACACACACAGAAACACACACACACACACACACACACACACACACACACACACACACACACACACACACAAACACACACATACTCTATCACACACACATACAGACACACACACATATACACACACACACACACACAAAGGCTCTGCTCTCAAGTTCCATAACATGACCAGGGATTAAGCTCCCAATACATGACACTCGAAGGACACATTGAAACCACAGCATTATGCCTCTGCCCTTCCCCAAATGATGTCTTTTTAGAATTTAAAATATATTCATTTTCCCCAATAACACCCAAGTTTTAACTCATTCCAGCACCAACTCAGGGATCTACATTCTCAACAGGTTCAGATGTGAATAAGACTCTGAGCAGATTTGAGACAAACCTACCACAGCCTCTGAAATCTGGCTATTAACTTCCAAAACACGGAGGGCAGGCATTCCCGTTTCGGAAGAGAAATGGTAAAAAAGAAAGAGAAGCCTCAGGCAAGTCCAGAACCCAACAGGAAAAGTCCACAGAATCAGCACTTCGCAAGACTCTCCCTTGATTCCTTGTATAGCGGTTGAGTCCCCAATACCTGGGCAGCATCAGCCATATGGCTTTCCTGGGCTCCGTACATATTTCAGCTTTGGCAGGCTTGAGTGTTTTTCTTTCTCCAGCTCTCCCTGCCTGGTATTGCACAGTGATAGATACAGGCCAGGAGGTTGAACATCAGTCTTCCTAGGCATTGCCCTGGTGAGAGCTCTGGCCCAAGACAGGTTTCTTCTTGGGACTTGTCCAAGACATTCTTTGAATTCTCCACGGCCCTTCCACCGATGGGCCTACAGAATCAAAACCACATGGATCTCATCAAAGTGTAGAGCTGATGTCCTCCAGCTTGGTGGCTTGATCACACTTGAGTCCCCTGGAATCACATCTAGGACCATTGTAGAGCCCAGGACTGAAATGAGGAAATAGAAATCCTTTGGGAATTTTAGCAGCAAGCCCTTGGAGGGTGCCCAGGGTCTGCCCCATCCCCCGCTCCCAAAAACCACTCTGTCCTCTGAAGCCTCAGGCCTATGATGGGAAAAGCAGTCTCAGAGAAGATTTTGAGACCCCATCTATTGGTCTAGCCTTAGCAAACAGCACCCCTCTTGTCTTTCCTAAAAGTATGCTTTTCCCTGTCATGTGGCCAGACTGAGACTGTTTTCTAAATATTTCCACTCTGTCCATCTTTTAACCATAAACTCAGCCCTTTTAGTCATTTTTTTTTTCTCAAAGCAATCAGAGGTAGTCATGCAACAGCCTGAATGCTTTGCTTATAAATTCCTTCTGTGCGATGTCAGTTCTACATTCCAGAAAGTCCTACACCGTGGAAACTGTGCCTTCAAGCAGATTCATAACAATGACCTGGTTCTAAGTCCTTGATCCTCATTTCTGTCTTAGGCCTTCTCAGAATGACCTAGACTGTCCATATTTCTATTGCCATTCCGGAGACAATTGTCAGAACTCAGACCATACTTCTGTTTAGAACATGTCTATCTGTAGTAGTCTCTTCCATAAAGAAAATGGCATAATCTGGGGAATTGCTAATCCCAGGAGAATAGTAGGCAATATTCTCACTAAGAAAGTTCCTAGCTCTCAGGTTGCCTGACTCCTCAGACAGCAGAAGGCTACCAGTGTAACAGATCCTTCAAGCAGCACATTCCTACCTGAGAATTCCCTCTCTTCTCCCTACCACTCAAGAATCAGGGCCAATATGACTCATGAAACCTCTCACCCCTTTCTCTAAGATAACTAAGGGACCTGCGCTCTGCCCTGTTGGCCTGAATAATTATCAGATTCCCCTGCTGTGCTCTTGATCTAGGGCATTTGGCCTGAAGAGCCTCCACCATGTTATCTGTTATTTATAGATCTTCATGGCATTAACACTTCTGATAAACTTCTTACCCACAGGGTCAGTTCTTGTCAATGTTACCCTTAAACCCCAGACTCAAGATCTTTCTATCACATAAGAAATATCTGCAGTCCCCCATCCAAGTTCTAGCCAGCCCCAACCTTGCTTAATTTCCAAAATCAGACAAGATTTGACTAAGGAAAGGAGTGGATCTGAGGGAGAAGGGATGCATGGGAGGAGACACTGGGAGGAGAGGAGGGAGGGGAAACTGTGGTCTGGATGTAATATAGGAAAGAATAAATAAATAAGAAAAAATAGAAATAGAAATAGAAATGAAGGAGAGAGAGAGAGAGAGAGAGAGAGAGAGAGAGAGAGAGAGAGAGAGAGAGAGAGAGAGGTCCTGTGGAGTTTCAGACATCCCTCTTCTCCTGTCTTCTGATCCTTTCACGCTCCACTCACAGCAATGCAGGCTTTATCTAGTCTGTTCCTTTAGATTTCACCATCCTGTGATCATTACCCAGTTCTAAACCATCCCACATTTTCAGGTGTTTGCTGTCTAGTGCATTTTCAGTGGCTGTAACTGGACACCACAGACTGTTGAAATTATAGGCAATAACTGTTTTATTCAGTTTATTGTTCTGGGACCCTGGTGATTCAAAGTCAGAGAGTCTTTACACAAATGAGAGCTTTCTTCAGAGTCCCAAGGTAGCACAAAGTGCTATCACGTAGTGTGGTGGCATAAGCAAGCCAGAAATGTCACTTTTAAAACAAAGCCAATTTATCACAATCCACTGATTCATCGCTTCTTTAATTCTCCATTCTTCAGAGCATAAGCCCTCAAGACCATATCACTTCCCAAAGCACACCAACCACTTCAGCATCATTTTCCCTTCACGTCGCCTCACTGAGTCCCTTCCGCATACCTTTGCTCAAAGCTCCTGTTTTTGTTCGGACCCATCCATCCTGGACTAAAACCCACCTAGCAAGTGTATTTTAGCTCACTTATTCTGCAAAGGTTCGATCTCCAAAACATAGTCATATTTGAAGTACTGAGGATTAAGACTTAACCATGATTAGGGATAAAACAGTTTAGCTGATAACAGGGACAATTCCCAAAACCATTTGCATCATTAGATGTCGGCGTCTAGTGGTTGGTTCTGTATTAGATGCTTAGTCATTTTTCAGTATTTTTTAAAATATGTGGTGTATAAAGATTAAGCAAGTGGAGCACCGCCTTTGGGAACTTATCACCTATAGTTGAACACAAGAACATCTCAAAGAGTCTCATCATTTACTTACACTGGGGCAGAGGCTCGTGAGTCACACACACAGACTGGGAGGAGCCAAGGGTTCCTCTAGAGCACCAATCATGTCACAGAGAAGAACCTTTTCAAAGCCAGTCCCCTATGTTTTCTGGAAGCCGTCATGGGGAAGATCCATTTGCAGACATGAGAAACAAAGACCAGCATGATCATCTAAGGACACACGGGATCTAGCTTCACTAGCTGGCCCTGGGGCCTTTCCTTCAGAACTGTTTGACCTGATTGGTCCCAGTTCCTCAGGAAGTGAGTTCCAAAGAGCAAACTACTTGGCCAAGAAGTAGGAAGAGATGACATAATATTTTGACTCTGAGTCGTCCTGCACCAAAAAGGTTGTTTACGGCTTTATGATTTGGTCAAAGAAATTTTAGTTTAAGTTGAAAGCAATCAGATGTCACAGGAGGCTTATTGTCTACTGAAAACTCTTCTAAGGGGTTGCCTATCATTACTCTTGCAAAAACCATTGGGATGAATGCACTTATTATCCCTGTTTTATTGGTGAGGGATCAGAGGTACAAGAGGGGACTGGCTTACCTTACAGGAAGGGAATTTGGTCTGGGATTCACTTCTTCTGAGTATTAACTAATGAGACTTGTAATAGCCTTTTGATAGTTTTGGCTCCCCACCCCCCTCCATGGGTTAAGAAAGGTCACTCTCATGGTAGTTCTAGGATTTCTAAGAGTTCTAGGATTGGGCAACTGTTTGGTTTCCTTAAACTACATGTGTGGTATTTTTACATGTGTGAGTTAATGAAAATGAAGCAAATGCAGATTCCAGCCTTACACTGCATGCTTCACACAGTTTCCTCACTCATACCTCACAGAACCTTGAAAGGCATTTCTCTATCACTTTATGGATGGATACAGGAGGCTCTGAGTTTGAAGGGCATGGGCACAGAAAGCTGAGAGGTGGGCGATCTCAGATCCGGATTCTTGGCTCATTTCCACACCCTCCCATGCAGCTGTCTAGAGAAAAGTTCCCTTTACATTTAGGTTGGAATTTCTAGGCAATAGATGTCAGTTAGTTCTAAGCTCCAAGTACCTCTAGGAAAAGGAGCAATACAGTCCTTTTCCAGAACTACAAAATCCCAAGGGATGGGCACTGTGTCTAGTTATCCCCCATGCTCTCTTGAATGCATGAGTCAAAAGCCATTGTCTAGATTTTTTTTTTTTTTGGACAAAGTCTTACCGTGTACTTCTGTCTGGTCTAGAATTCACAGAGATCCACTTGCCTTTGTATCCTGAGTGCTGAGATTAAAGTTCTGCCTAGCATGGAATTTGCTGTGTAAACCAAACTGGCCCGGAACTCACAGAGATCCACATGCCTCTGTCTCTAGAGTGCTGGGATCAAAGACTGTCACAATGCCCACCTATGATTTGAAAAAACAACATCATGATTTAGTGCCATTCTTTAAAATGTGAAATATCAAATTAATATCTAATAAAAATCTATAAAAATACTTGTGTTGTAATGAACTGAATTATAAGCAAAAGCTATTACTTGATAAATTTGAATACATATTGATGGGAATGATAACATGGCTATTGATAGAACATGAATAGTAACAAACAGAACAGTTTCTCCTGCAGAATAAACATTCAGTGAGAGACAATCAAGGGTTAATAACTGATTTTATTAAATGTATATACCAAATAAAGAATGTGCTTCATTCTTTCCTCAAGTTTCTCTACTTACAGTAAGTTTAAAGTCAACATTTATATATTTGTAAATACCTGAAGTTCTTTTACATTTTTATATACATTTAAAACATTTTTACCTATATGGACGTTTTGGCTTCAATTGTGTGTGTGTGTGTTGTGTGTGTGTGTGTGTGTGTTGTGTGTGTGTTGTATGTGTATGTGTGTGATGTGTGTGTGAGTGTGTCTGTGGTGTGTGTGTGTGTGTGTGTGTGTGGTGTGTGTGTGTGTGTGTGGTGTGTATGAGTATGTGTGTGGTGTGTATGTTTGTGTATGTGGTGTGTGGTGTGTGTTGTGTGTGTGGGTGTGTATGTGTGTGGTGTGGTGTTTGTGTTTGGGGTGTATGTTTGTGTGTGTGTGTGTGTGTGTGTGTGTGTGCTGTGTGTGTGTGTGTGTGTGTGGTGTGTGTGTGTGGTGTGTGTGTGTGTGTGTGTGTGTGTGTGTGTGTGTGTGTGTGTGTGTGTGTGTGTGTGTGTGTGTGTGTATGTGTGGGTGTGTGTGTGTGGTGTGTGTGTGTGTGTGTGTGTGTGTGTGTGTGTGTGGTGTGTGTGTGTGTGTGTGTGTGTGTGTGTGGTGTGTGTGTGTGTGTGTGAATGTGTGTGTGTGTGTGTGTGGTGTGTGTGTGTGTGTGGTGTGGTGTGTGTGTGTGTGTGTGTGTGTGTGTGTGTGTGTGTGTGTGTGTGTGTGTGTTGAATCTCTTGAAACTGGAGTATCAAGTATCTGGGAGCTGCCCAGTGGCTGGTACTTTTCTTCAACTCCAGACATGACCATTTCCCAGTCAGCAAGAGCCTGTTGAATAAGACACCAGGTAAGAGGAGATGGGGAGAGGGAGAAAGGTCCTTGTCTTCATGTCTTTATGGAAGACTTAAGTAACCAGTTTATATGCTTTCATGTGTTGGTCATGGGGAAGCTAAGGGGCAATGGATGTAAATCGTTTAGAACATATCTTCTCTAGCCAATATTGGCTCAAAACATCTGTTAAGATTCTGTTAGCCAAAAGCAAACAAAATGACTCAAAAATATGGTCAAATGGCAGTGTAGTAGAGAACGAGTACTTGCCCAGTCAGAGCAGGTTTACTTGGTAGAGCACTGAATCTGTCCTTTAAAAAAAGGAGACCCCCCCCCAGTCTCTCTGTGGCAAGAACCCTTCCCTTGAGTGGCTATGGGCCCAAAAGATGAATACTTAGCACTTCTGACGCACACTGTCCCCTGTTGCAACCCTGAGTGTTAATCTGACAACTCTGTTATGTGCTAACTGTAATAAGTCATCCCAGTACTATATGAACTTCACACATATGGGGTGTCTCGAAGAGTGGAATTCATAGAAATAACAAGTAGGTGGTGGTTGCCAGGGAGCAGGAAGAGGGGGCAGAGAGTTATTAATACATAGAAGGCTTCAGTTTTCCAGACTTGAGTTCTGGAGCTGGTGCCGAGGACGCAGCAGCGCTAATGTAGTTAGTGTCATGGAAATGTAAAGCAGGCTGCCATCCCAGTGAATTGTGGGATGGGCTTGTGTGTAACCATCCCTTTGAGTTGTGGGATGGGCTGTGCCTTTTCTGCTTTCAAATGGGCTTAGATGTGCAATTTCACTCAAATAGGTAAAGACATAATGTGTTTGCCTTCCTGGGCAACTGCTCGGTTTAAAAGGAATCAGAGACAGAGAATGTTCTAGTGTTGCTGAAGTTGATTAATCTGACCTCATCACTGCAGCAGCAGTGAGCTCTTACTACCCACCCCAGTGTTCTAGATTCTTGAATGAAACACACACACACACACACACACACACACACACACACACACACACAGAGAGAGAGAGAGAGAGAGAGAGAGAGAGAGAGAGAGAGAGAGTGCCTTACGTTTAATATACCTGTAACAGCTCGATGGTTGGGCACTTCCAAGCTTCTACTTTGCTAACGCTCCCCTCCAATCCTCCCAAGGTATTACTTACTAAAATCTATAGTCCATCTTTGCTACCCTAGACTCAGTTAGGGGAGGGAGGTTGGGACCACTCTTCCTTGGCTCTTACATGATTAGTTTGCCTCTGTTCCTGCCTCTCTCAAGCCAGGATCTTATTCGATAAGATCCTTTCATGACATGGAGATTCTGCCTTTCTCTCTCTCCTGCGTTTCTTGCATGGGAACCTTAAAAGTCCCACCTCTTCTCCCTGCTCCCCAGCCATTAGCCACTGGCAATTTTATTTACCAATCAAAGCCAACTGGAGGCAGGGACCCTCAGTGTCCTACATTCAGACACGCAGATTCCCATGTAACCTTGGGAACCCAATTAAAATAATACAAGCAATAACTAACCAGGATCCATAACATTCTAGTTCTGTTGCCTCCATGCACCCAGAGCTAGCGTGAAGAGGAAAAAACTTTACCTTTTCCTCTTCCTCTGAATCCAGTGATTCTCAGATACAACATTCCAGGATTCATGTTCTAGATTCTTCTCTTATCGGTAGATTTTGATGCACATAGCTTTACTTTTTTGATTGAAAGTCAGGCTTGGCAGCAAACACCCTTACCTACTAAGGCAACTTGCTGGCCCTGTGAGTAATTATCTACCTGTATCAGTTGGAATGGGATCAAGGATAATTGTACCAGGAAACAAGGCTTAGAAATACTCTTTCACCCAATCTCCACCGCCAAGCTTTTCTTGCAGAGTACCCTCTCTTATTCAGAAAGGGTTCTGAAGCCCACAGCTATGCACGGATCTGAAATCAGCCCCTGCAGAAAACTTTCTTTTTAACACGTCCAAGATCTCACTTTCTAATCCTTGCTAGATTGTGATCAGTTCCTAAAAACAAATCTGGCTGAGTGTGTTGGCATCACCTTTAATCTCAGGACTGAGACAGGAGGACCAGACCTCCAGCAGTTTGGTTTACATAATGATTCCAAGTCAGCCAGGGCAACAGAGTGAGGCTGTTTCAAAAAATAAAGGAAAAGAAGGAGAAGGAGAAGGAGGAGAAGAGAGGGGGAGAGGGAGGGAGAGAGGGAGAGAGGGAGGGAGGGAGGGAGAGAGGGAGGGAGGAAAACTAAAGCAAAACAAGATAACCCACAAACAACACATAAGTGCATACATATATAAATAAACCGAAGAAATTAATATGTATTATCTCAACAATAATGAATTGTGATGTAACAAGTGGAAGTGAAACTAAATACTAAGTTTAAAACATTTTTCCATTTTCTGCTTAATAATGATTCTGGCTTCAGTTACACACATGGAAACGTATGCATAAAATTTGAAAATATATTCGAATTAACATTTCATGCATGTGCATGCACCTATAATTTCTCCTCTTCTCTTGAAGGCACTCAAGGCAAATAAACGTATCCTAGGATAGTTCCAGTAGGCTGGATGGTCAGTTATCCTGCCCGCTGCTCTCTCTTCAAAGGAGCCTGCCCTGTGAGGTCAGTATTTATCTACTACTGCATATCCAGTTGTAAGGAACTTTGGACTTTCAAAGCATACATTACTTATTACGGCTGCTCATGGGTGATTCAGAGGGGGCGGGACATGATGGATAGCCCGTCTTTGTCACAAGGCCTGGAGCTACCCCTGCAAGTGTTGAAGGCTGGGGCCTAAAATCATGTTAAGCTGCATCCGCTCCCACATCTACTGGCCTCGGGTCATCTGTATATTAACCTTTTATGTGGTCTGAGTTTCCCCACGATGCAGAGGCTGGGGTGTGAAGACCACTATCACAAAAGGAGAGTACATACGTCATGGTTACAACCTCCTTTTAAAGTCCCAGCCTCAAAATTTACATGCCTCGGGTTCATAGTTTCTGTTAGTTGAGGTCACACAACCCCAGACTCAAGGGAAAGAGTGTCTCTCTTGGCGGGAGGCGAGTCAGTAACACTGTAGAAGGGACGCGTGGGGTGGAGTGAGGATGTCAGCATGGAGCCTTTGGAAGACAGAGCTAGACTCAGGACACAAGTGAGGCTGACTCAAATTTCCTGTAGGATAGATGGATAGATGGAGCCAGCAGAAGAGAGCTCATGCTGCCTTGGGGCAATGGTTCTCAATCTGTGGGTCACGACCCTATCGGGGATGAATGACCCTTTCATCCCATCTGCACATCAGATACTTACATTACAACTCCTAACAGTAGCAAAATTACAGATATGAAAACGTAACAAGAATGTTTTAAGGTTGGGGGTAACCACAACGTGAGGAACTGTTCCTTACAGCTGTACAGACCCCCTTAGGGTCACAGCATTAAGAAGGTTGAGAACCACTAGCTGGGGGCTTTGAAAGTGGCAGCAAAGCAAGCTAAGTCAGAGACTCCTAGGATGGCACAGTCGCTGACCCCCGCCCCCCGCCCTGGCAAAGGGTGAGCGCTAAAGTGGAGGGAAGCACCACTTACGGTCTTCGCAACCACAGTGTTACCAAACGGGCTTAAAGCTCACAGAGTGAGAACAAGATCCTGGGTGTGCCCCTGCCCTGGGCCTCCCTTGGGCGGGTCTGTTCACAAGGTCACAAGTAGCCTTGTCATTCAGGTTGAATATCTCTCACCTACCTACCCTGTGTCTATGGTGAATCTTGACCCTCCCACCTTAGCAGGATCCTCTCTGCTGTGAGCACGGACTAACTTTATTTGTTATGGTTGAGGCTAATCTTCCTGGAAACGATAGTCCTACTCGATTTTTCTATACACATTGCAGCTCTGCTTGGTTTTATATCTTTCTATTTTTTTATATGCATTACCGTTGTGAGGTAGAGTTACACTTGTAACTTTTTTTTTCACATCGTCACATCATGAAGGGTGCTTCTGAAGCTTCTCTCTGCTGAGAAAGCTAGCCGATGTGAAGCATCTCTATGAGAAATGCTGCAAAATGTTGAAATTGGCTTACTTGTAGGCCCCTGGTAGCTTTGTCCTACGGAGTTAGAGTACTTGGCTAGGGCATAGAGTACATGTATTTATTTCTAGACAAGTCCATAGATAATTTCAATATGTCTCCAGGGACTATTGGGATTTTTTTTTCTTTTTCTCCATTTTTTTCTTTTTTTTTTTTTTTTTTTTTTTTTTTTGGAGCTGGGGACCGAACCCAGGGCCTTAAGCGCTTGCTGGGCAAGCGCTCTACCACTAAGCTAAACTCCCAACCCACCATTGGGATTTTTGGAGTACTTGGGATTAGAAATAACCGGAGGGTCCCACTGCCATGCAGATGTCTGTTCTATTCTTGGTGAAAAACTCTTAGTATGCAGTTTTGAACCGTTTGGAAGACATTTTTTGTCCTCTTCCCACAGGTACCTGCAATAGGAAGTATGGCCACATTGCCCAACCCGGCATGGAGAATAGCCTCCCCGTCCCCCACAGTATGTGTCAGGCTCTCCTGGAGACGGTTGTCTGACCCGTGCAGTGGGGACACTCTGGAACAAATACAATTGACAGACTCCTTTCCTCTTTCTGCACAGGGAAACTTACAGATTAAATTTCAAATGTGCCACACCCCACTGAGGAGGGTGAAGAGGCGGGCCTGAAGCCAGAAGTGGATGCCTCTGTGTGTGGCAGAAACAGCCAGGGAGAGCCAATTGCCCACGGTTGATCCTGTGAGAGAGAGGGAGAGCGGCTCTCCGTGGCCAGTTCCGAGCACTCGGGCTGAGGCAGAGGAATGTGAGGAACTCCTGGGCAGGAAGACCAAGAGAGTTGTTTGAACTTCCGGCCACTTCTCAATCTTGTGAGACTGATAAAGAGCCAACTGGGAAACAGTTTCGTATTTCCCTATGAATATGACACCGAAGCTGAAGATTTACGGAAACTCTAGGGGGCAGTGGGCCAGTGGCAGTCCTGCATCTACGGTTTGCACAGCTGCAAAAGGGAGTTTCTGTGTAGGCTCGGGCTCCAGGAGAGGCAGGCGAGGCAGGCGAGGCCTGACGTCAGCACCTCTTCCAAGTTTGAAGAGAGATGCCACACCCTCTCCCAGGACACACAGATCCCCTTACCACCCCACCCTGGTTTTCCAGAGCCTTCTGAAAAGTGCCAGCCTTCCGCCTATGAAAGAGAAACCATCCCTCTGGAAAGATAGAGTCTAGCGTTTTGGGCGGGGATGACAGACGTATACGTCGCTGCTTGGCTGGCGTGGAGGCGCTTGAACAGACTTTGCGGTGGCTTGGGTTTTGGCATCCGACTTTTGTTTCCATCTTTGCTTTGAGCTGATTTAGGGAGTTTCTCTTTTTTAAGCAGAAATATATTTTAGATGTGTAACGTGCTTGGTTGCTTCCAACAAACTTTGAAAAACCTCTTTGTTCTCATCGTGCCAACTTGTAGGCCACCCAAAACGTCCAGTTTCCAAAAAAGCCCACCACTTGAGATGAAAAGATTAGACCCAAAACATATTGGGTGTAGATTTTCATAGCAAGTGGATATGAGTTCACTGGGACAACGTGGTTCTAACTGGCCAGCGTGCGCAGTAATGGGAAAGGACTGTTGCCACAGAACCGTATTAGTCGGGTGAGTATACATTTGTCATCTGGGCTCTTAGCTCCCGTTCATTGCTTTTCGGTTATGGTTCTGGCTCTGATCTTAGTTATTGTGTCTAATATTAGAAAACGATTTAGTCTGTTAGACACTCTGTTTCCTCTCTTATAAAATGAAAGGGATACCTCCATTCCATCAGCAAGTCATGAATAATGTCGATACGAAAGTTAATCATGCCAGGCAAATGTTTTTAAATATTCAGGGATAGATGGGTGGGGACAGCCAGGGAATGAATCCCAAGAGATGGGAACACTTTAAACCTGCTAAGGTCCGGCTTAGTACATGTGATTTCAAACATTATTGTCCTGTGGAGAAACACAACCCCACAGAGATCGGTTAAAGGGGGCCAAGGAAAGATACTAAGGGTCTGGACAGATACATTGTTTTAATAACTTGTATCATATGGAGCTCCAGACTGAGGAATGCAACACCGCCTTCTGGTCCTCCTCACTTCAGTTCACCCTCTTCGGTGCATTAGATCTCGATTCTAGAACTGGGGGTCTGGGAATGGAAGACACAGGTAAAGCTGTCTATAGATTATGGCTGATTTGGGGGTGCGGGCTATCTGCCGCGCTCCAGCCTGGTTGACTACACCCCATCACTGCCACCTTTCACAATCTGGACCCAGTTCTCTTACTACTTCCCATCACCAGTCCTAGGCTCTAGTCACACTGGAATTTGTTCTGTCACTTGGAAATTGCAGACTTTTCTAGAGGCTCTGGTTTCTCATGCCGCCATAACAAAATACCTGAGGAGTCTTAAGGAAGAGAAAGTTCTTTTCCTCAGTTCTGAAGTTCAGCAAACCGTGCCAGTGTAGTTGAGTGCTAAGGATGGTTGGTGCCTTTCTTGGGTTCGGGGACACCCACTTTCATACTGTGTCCTCACTCACCAAAAGGAGAGAGCCTCAGGGAGAGCACTCTGCTATGGACACGAATCCCAGAGCCAGCGTCCCCTGCTCAGGTTTACCTAACCCTAATTGTCTCCCAACAGTCCCATCACACTGGAGGGTTGGGCTTTCAAATAGAAATCTGAAGGTCAGAGAGAGCAACCGTTAGCTAGCTATGATTTGGAAAGATGTAAGGAGAGAAAGTGTAATTATGACTGCACAGAAGTTTGGAGCACAAAGAGAGTCCATGGAGTGGTTTTTAACTGACATTCTGTTGGCACTGAGAAAAGGACGTCCCTCTCTTATCCCCAGGGTTGCAGCAAACAAGAGTCAGAGAGCTTGGAAACGCTGATATTTGGACTCCATATTTGTTGTCACGAAAAGGACTCTCTTACTTATAAGACTTCATACAGGACTCACAAAATAGCTTCGTGTGTAAAAGCACTCTGCTGCCAAGCCTGATGCACGGAGCCCCACCTCCAGGGTGTGCACGGTGGAAGACAAGAACCCACCCTCCAAAACTGTCCTCTGACCTTTAGATTCATGTCATGGCAAGGGCACAGGTGTGAACACACACACACACACACACACACATCATTGCACAATACGCTCAGGCACACAAGTAAGGAGGAGCTCTTGGTTGAATGGAAAAAGGAAGGCTTGTAGCAAGAAAGATTCTTCTAAGGAAGTGAGTTCTTACTCACCAGAGGTCCACCCTTTCCAAACAGTATTTCCAAGCAAATCCTGAACAGAAGCTGAGGATCTTTTCAGAGTGTTCACACTGAAACCAAATAGAGAGCCACAAACATCAGTTGCCTTCCGGGATGGCAGAGGTGTAGAAAAACACACTGCTGAGGCTACATGTAGGATGAGCTTGCCATCTAGAATAGCCTGCCAATATTCGTTTTTCCTGAGTACCAGAGTAGCGCTTCAGAAGACAGAACCAAAGATGCAGAGGAGAGGGATGGTGGTATAGTAGTCAGCCGCCAAGCTGGCCCACCAATGGTTTCCCTCCTGGTAATGATGTCCTTGGCAATCACCTCCTCACTGTGTCCGTTTACCCTTGATTAAGCATTAGGGTGGTAGGAGGACTTCCCACAGTACACCATAACAGACACTAGTTTTACCTTTTCTCGAATTAATTACAGTGGGAGAAGCTGACTTACGAGCACAGCCCAGCAGCACCAGGAGAGCCCTCTAATACGGCCTCTACCTCTCAGCCATGTGAGTGACCGTGGAAAATAATTAGCTTACTCCAGTCTCTGCATGACTACATCCCAGGTCAGCATCTTAGCAGCAATCTCGAAAGAGCTCATGAGTCACGCATCTTGCTACTGAGGTTGGGGTGGAAAGGTTAGATCTCTGGTGAGTGGCAACTCTATGGTTCATAGAGGCCGAGCTAATAAATGTTTGTTGTGTTAAGCTACTCATATTGGGGATGGTTTGTCACTCATCAAAAACTAATACGGAGGGCTCCATTGCCTGATAGGAAGGACTCCGTATGCTAGAGATATGATCAGAAGTGATACTTAAATGTTTTTGTAAAAAGGAAAAATAAGGGCTGGGCTATAGCTCAGTTGAGAGAGTGATTTCCTAGTGTGCATAACTCCTGGGTCCAATCTCCAGCATGCCTGAAATCTCAGCGCACAGCAAATAGAGGAAGGATCAGAAATGCAAAGTCATCCTTGGCCACACAGTGAGCTTAAAGCCAGACTGAGGTCCATGAATCCCCATCTCTAAAAATGGGCGGTGGTTTGAATGACAATGGCTCCCATTAGCTCATACAGTCAAATGCTAGGTCCCCAGCTGCTGAAACTGTTTGGGAAGGATGAGGAGGCATGGCCTTATTGGAGGAGGTGTGTCACCGCAGGTGGACTTTGTGGTTTCAAAAGCCCAAGCCTTTCTCAATTAGACCTCTCTGCCTCTTGCTTCTTGTGGACCAGATGCAAGCTCTCAGGTTCTGCTCCAGTGCCATATTATCTGTCTGCTGCCACACTCCCTGCTTCGAGTGTCATGGATTCTAATCCTTTGGAGCTGTGAGCCTCAAATTGAAAGCTTTCTTTTGTAAGTTTCCTTGGTCACAGCAATAGAAAAGTAACTAAGACAGGATGGGTGGGGGAGTTTGGGGGATTATCTAAAAACCAGTATAATCTTCATCCTAAAATCTGACAAAAATAGCACTTTTCTACAGAAAAATTCCAGTTAAAAATCCATAGGGAAATGGTATATGTGCTATGTATAGAAGTTATAATTAGCTTTTTCCAAGGAACACTAGAAAAAAAACATAGTTTCCCCACTTAGTTATTAAAAAGTATTTATTCAGTTAATGGAAAGTGTTTCAACATTACTAAAACAATCAAACAAATACCTCTCTATGATTATCTAGGTAGATATCAAAAGATAGTAAAAACCCTAACATCCATTTCTGACATACTCCTAAAAATTTAAAGATATATACATATAAATCTGCTTATCTTGTGAAAGTAATTTTGCCAAACAAACAACACATGCTTAGATAAGCTTGCTTAAGGGATTTGTATATTTTCCCAAAAAAGGGTAAATATAATTAGACATTGTTATTTAAACATTCTATCACCATGTGTATGTTATTTTTGACATTTTCTGAAGTCCTAGCAAACTCAATATGACTGCATATATGCAGTAAAGGAAGAGACAGATGACATTATTAGCAATACAATCATGACTGTATGAGCCAATGGGAGCCATTGTCATTCAAACCACCGCCCATTTTTAGAGATGGGGATTCATGGACCTCAGTCTGGCTTTAAGCTCACTGTGAGGCCAAGGATGACTTTGCATTTCTGATCCTTCCTCTATTTGCTGAGCGCTGAGAGTTCAGGCATGCTGGAGATTGAACCCAGTGTATGTGTGTGTGGATAGATAGATAGATAGATAGATAGACAGACAGACAGACAGACAGACAGATAGATAGTTAGTTTAGAGTTGCAGTAGTTCAGAGATTTGTAGGTATTTCACAAAGTTTCAACATTAGTTTTACACTATTACTAATAGCATGAATTATATTTTTCTAAGCGTCTCATTTTCTTTAAAACATAGATAAATGGATGTTTTATTGTCGAGATGATTAAATTTTATGAATTCCAATTCTACTTCAGTCAGTTTTAAATTTTCCTCTTTTTTATTGGTAACACGTGTTATTGGACAGCTTCACTCACACATACATTTTGTGCCTTCTGTTTACTCTCTCCATTCTCCTGTCTTTAGTCTCCCTCCTTCCTTCCCTCCCTCCTCACAGAGCTCCCTTCCCTACAGGACCCTTGTTGGGCCCTACCTTGGTGTTTTCCTTCTAGCTCGCTGAGCCTTTTAGCCTGCTATAGCAAGAAGTTGTTTACACCCTTGGCAGCTGCTCTTAGCCCTGATTTGGGGCCAGGATTTTTCATGGCTCCCTTCTTTCCCACCTAGCCTTCTAGCTTGTTGTTGTTGTTAAGAAGTTGTTTATGCCCCTGACTTTCTACCACACAGACTTTTCATGTTTCCTGGTTGGGGATTTTCACCTGCCTTGTTGTTTTCCATGGCTTTTGCCTCGGGTATATAAGGAAATCTCAGTAAAGCCTTGGTGGCACGCTTTGAAAACGGGTGACCCGTGTACGTGTTTTCTTTCAATCCCGCAGACCTACACCCGATATTCAGACACTGACGGCGCAGGTGCCAACATCTGGAGGTTCCACCAAGATCGGGAAAGAGAGGACAACCTGACGGGATCGTTCCAAAAGGCTGGCCAGCAAGGAAGCAGAATGTATTGGGGACAAGCGGCGACCACAGGGCAAAACTAGAAGTAAGTAGCGCTACAAAGGTTTTGTCTTAGCCAATGGGAACTAAAATGTTTTGTGTATGTGTTCTTTTAGAGTTATGCTAAAAATCTAGAGAAGCAAAGTTAATTCTCATAGATGCTTTTAATCTTTGGACCCTGATTAGAGACAGTTTACACCCTAGACAAGAGAGAGAATGGGGTTGAGAAAGCTTTTTTGGAGCTCTCCTGGGGACAGAAGGAGGTGGGAGACGTCTTGCCTCCCTGCTGGTATTGGAGAAGTGCTTATTTCTGGTTCTGGGTCCTTTAGATAGGATATTTGGGTCCCTTTGGTGTGGGACACCATCTAGTTTTTTCCCTGTATGTCTATTGTCTGTCCTTGGTGCACCAAGCTGTCCATGTATGTCAATTTATGTCTGAGTTTTGCTTCTCGTTGCTTGAATGTTTTGTGTTTCGTGTTTAAAAGAAAAAAATGGTTAAAACTTTAAATGCTGGTTGATTCACCCCTTGATGTAGTTTTAACTCCTTTTAAGAAAGGAACAAATAAATAAAAAGCAGTTTCAATTGGCTTTTGGCACCTTGCATCTGTAGCTAGAAGCCTAAGTCCTCTGGGCAAGCTCCCCAGGGAGCTGGCTAAATGTTTACACTAGCCAATCCTAAAGGCACCAGGAGCTTCACAGCTTCTATGGTAATGGAGCTGATGGCTGTTTCCCTTAGAAAAATCTTTGACTGTGATTATTGGATTCAACAGGTGCCAAGGTGCTTCTCTTAAAATCAGTTAGAAAAAGTAAAATGGTGTTTGATCTAAATATTAAAGATATGTGTAGTCACTTTACTTTTGTTTCTGATTAGTTTTAAATGTATAATACGCCCTACATGTCTTGGTTATAGTTTACTGACTTTTAAGTTATTGGATATGGTTAAAAATTTGTAACATTGGTAACAGAAAGTTGGCTTAAAACTGGAGTCATTCTAGACAACTCGTGGCATGAACCAACCCAGGGAAACAAGTCTAAATTGGCATAATATTTTAATTTAATTCTTATCCTAGAAACCAGACTTATAAAAGAATTTAGGGCAATGTCTCTTTGTTGATGAATTAGAGCCTGCACCATTGTTCGTTCATATCCAAGAATTTGCAGTCAAACTTTAAAGCATGAGGAATGGACTTGGTGTTTTGGAGAGACTGGATTTTGGAGAATAGATGGTTTGTTGGAGGTTGAGTTTTGCTTTCTAAAGTTATGGTTGTGCTCTGTTACAAGGGAAACTTAAAGATTGTGGTCAAAGATTGCCAGTGTTACATTGGCTACAGTTTACAGTTTGATCACAGACAGGCTCAAGATTCTAACTTGCACATATTTGTAATTAAGAAAAAAAATCAAACAGGTGGAGATTGTTACAGGATTTACGAAAGGTTGATGAGGCTATGGAACTTATAAGAGCATCACAGCCTGTTTGCTCACTCCAACTGCTATTTCAAGAAATACATATACAATTATTATAGGTTTAAAAGATTGTTTTTATGCTCTTTCTTTACATCCTGGCAATTGTGAAGGATTTTCATTTAGTGAACTTGCTTATAATTTTGGAGAGTCCATGAAGTGATACCATTAGAAAGTTTTGCCTGGAGGAATCACTTTTGGCCCTACATTATGTAAAGAAAATTTTTTGTCACTGCTTCAATACAAGACGCTAAGACTTTGAATCTTTCAGTGTATATTATTCATTATATAGACATTTAAATTTTACTATAAGCTTTTACTCTTTCAACATGCTTTAAATTTTTGGGAGTAGCTGCTGCTCCAGAAAAGATCCAATATTTCTTTTCAATATTTGAGACATTGGTCAATAAGAAGAGAAAAAAATTTTCTAAAATCTGTGCCATGCGTGTTGGCACCCCGTTTCCCTTTTGATTTGGAATGGGACTAAGGTCAAGGGAGGAGATTCTCAATTGTTCTTCCAGGTCCTAACCTACCGACCAGTTGCTGGGAACAGGAAGATTCTACATGGATTGTTCGAGTTCCTGGTGTGATCCCCATACCTCTGGATGAAGGTTGATGCCCAGTGGTACTTTACAGGCATAAAAGAGACTTTGGCATTACTGCGACAGTCATTGCTGCCATCACCATTTCAGCCACTGCTGCTACAGTGGCTGGTGTGGCCATATCTCAATTGGCAGCTGTCATTGGGACTGTGGATATGTTGTCTGGAGAAGTCGCGATGGCATCGACTCTGCAGAATAACGTTAATATTCAGATTCAGTTGGTCATTCTTGATCTCAACCAACAAACTGCTCTCTATTGGACTTCTCTAGGAAACCCATGTTCTATCTTGTTCTAACTTTTATCATTCTATGTGTGTAACCCCTGTTAAGGTCCTTAATAGCAGCAAGGCAGTTGGGGATGAATGCTTATCTTGATTGCCCGCTCTTAGCAGCTGCCCTTGGGCTGTTTTGAAGTATCAACAGATCCAGTCTCAGGCTAAAACCAAACAGGTTTGGTTTTCATTGGCCAGGAATAATCCATCGGCCCAAATTAGGCTCAGTTTGTATGACAGTTAGCCAAAGACGGACAACCTTCTGGGACCATATTTGCCTAAGACAAAAATCCTGAGGCTGGCAGGATTTTCAGAGATGGGAAAGAGTTTTGAAACCCCAGATTGATCCTAAGACAGGCACTACTTAAAAAATAAAATAAAAGAGGGGGAATTGTTGGGCCCTACCTTGGTGTTTTCCTTCTCCCTCACTGAGCCTTTCAGCCTGCTATAGCAAGAAGTTGTTTACACCCTTGGCAGCTGCTCTTAGCCCCTGATTTGGGGCCAGGATTTTCCATGGCACCCTTCCTCCCCACCTAGCCTTCCAGCTTGTTGTTGTTTATGCCCCTGATTAGGCCCGGGACTTTCCACCACACAGACTTTTCCTGTTTTCCTGATTGGGGATTTTTACCTGCCTTGTTGTTTTCCGAGGCTTTTGCCTCGGGTATATAAGGAGATCTCAGTAAAGCCTCGGTGGCACTCTCTGAAAACGGGTGACCCGTGTACATGTTTTCTTTCAATCCCACAGACCTATGCCCGATATTCACACACTGGCAGCGCAGGCACTGACAGACCCTTCCCACACTTGTGCTTTTTCCTTTCATTGGTGATCCATAGATTTTAAACAAAACTGTCTAAATGGCCACACATTTGGACCCATCCTGGAGGTCTCATTATTTGGCTCAAAACTGAAGGCAATGGCAGTCTCTCTCCCAGAATCCATCAGTTCAATGCCAGTCGTTCAGGAAGCAGGGTTCCATGAGCCCTTCTGAAATTTGTAATTGGCTGTTGACAGCCCTTCTGCAGTTTGTGATTGGCTGTTGACAGACCCAGTGGTGTGCCAGTCTAATGCAGGCAACGTCAGCTGCTGTGGTCGTGTCTACAATTGTTATGAGAATATTAGTCAACCCATCTTCAGGCTCCTACATTCTTAAGCTCACTTCTCCATGGTGTTCCCTTAGAGGGGGCTGCATAAATGACATGTCTAGGGCTGACAACTATCATTTATGTGAGCATCTTGAACAAAGATGAGTCTATGTGTTCATTGCCTAGAGATAGTTTTCTGATTAAGGATGGGAACAGCATTTGCCTATGGGTATAAACAATATTTAGATTGCAGTGTGGTACCAAGTCAATTTGTCTAAACAACAGCAACAAGTTCCCCTGAGAGATGTTCCTCAAAATGCTAGGAATAGAGCCACCATGTGACCATGCATGCTTCACATTGTTTTGTCCCACCACAATGATTCTACCTCCTATTACAGAGACACTTGTTCACCCATAGTCAACTACTCCATCCATCCCACCACAATAGGATCAGTAGCGAGAAGGTGGCATATTTTATTCTTCTGTGAAATAAGAGAAAATTTTGGGGAAACAGATGGAGCTGGAAATATATATTGAGTAAGGTAACTCAGGCCTGGAGAGACATGAATGTGGATGCTGTCTCAAATCTTGTTAACTGGCAGCACCCACAGAAGCCAGAAAATTGGAAAGAGGTTGTTGGAGGGAAGGATGTCTTTAGGGAGAGAGACTGGTAAAGTTTAAGTGATCTTAAAGTACAGAGGAGATCCTAGAGATGGAGGAATTCAAGCAGGTAAGCAAGTAGGAGGTCAGAGAGACGAGGGAGTAAGGAAGGACAGAAGCAAAAAACACATAAAAAGCCATTTATAAGACAATTTAAAAAGATGCATTAAAGTTGGGAGTGGTGGTGCACCCAGGAGGTAGAGGCAGGTGGCTCTCTGTGAGTTCAAAGCCAGACTGG
Organism: Rattus rattus; assembly: GCF_011064425.1. Lineage (NCBI taxonomy): Eukaryota > Metazoa > Chordata > Mammalia > Rodentia > Muridae > Rattus > Rattus rattus. The sequence goes on from NC_046156.1 coordinate 183,398,238, forward strand.
CCTAATATAGTGGTTTCCAGGACAGCCAGTGCTATGTAGAGAGACCTTGTATCAAAAAACAAAACAAAATGACAATAACAACTGCAGTGCTTTGAATATGCTTGGTCCAGGGAGTGGCACTACTAGGAGGTGTAGCCTTGTTGAATTAGTTATGTCACTGTGGGCATGGGCTTTAAGACCCTTGCCATGGCTGCCTGGAAACCACCCTTCTAGCTGCCTGCAGAACAACAGGTGGAACTCTCAGCTCCTCCTGCACCATGCCTGCCTGGATACTGCCATATTCCTGCCTTGATGATAATGGACTGAACCTCTAACCTGTAAGCCAGCCCCAATTAAATGTTGTCCTTATAAGAGTTGCCTTGGTCATGGTGTCTGTTCATAGCAGTAATACCCTAACTAAAACAACAACAACAAACGTATAGTGTGTGTGTGTGTGTGTGTGTGTGTGTGTGTGTGTGCATGAGTGCGTGCGTGCATGTGTTTAGAAGGGAGAAATTCTGTGTGGCTGGCTGATGCTCTACTAATGTTATCAAGCAGAACTCTAAGTGCTAGCTATGGGTACTTCCTTATGTGCTATTGTCAGGAAAGCCTCAGGGATGCTCCTCACCCCAGACAAAGCAGCTATTGCCATTTCTCTTGGTTTTCTTGTAATAAGACCCTATTAATGAAGATACTACACACTTTGCTTGCTTGTGGAATATAGTGAAAGCGAGTGGAAACTGAGTTAGGAGCATTTTCACCAGTGCCTAGCTTTCATAATGCCATAGGCGCTATGTAGACTGCTTGGGGAGATAAAGCATCAAGGGTGCTACACAGCTGAGAACCCTACAAACTACAAGGCAAGCCTTCATAGCAAGATGTCTCCTCTAGTGAAACAATGCCATGACTGTTAAGGTGTAACCAATGACTCTCAGATTGGATTTAAGATCTTCTCCATAGGAGCAAATACATGACTGGTGCTATAAACCTAATTAAAAACAAAAAAATGAAAAACATGGCTTCAGAATTCCTAGACCCTAGATTACTTTAATAACTTTAACACAATTCAAATAAAATTCCTGTATGAATTTATGTTGTCAGTTTAGTAAAGCTAAGGGTTGCTTAGATGGCTAAGTATCTCAGTGTTGTGGGCAGTCTATGAAATAGCGTGCGTAGCAGGGGCATGCTTATCAGCTGATGGGCTTTGGGAAGTGATCGCATCACGAAGAATCTAGTTTCATCAATGGATTAATCCTTTGATAACTTCATAGCCAAATGGCCAAAGAGGAGTTGGGGCCTGGCTGAAGAAGGTAGTTAGGGTTTTATTCCTATGAAGGGACACCATGACCACAGCAACTCTTATAAAGGAAAATGTTTAACTGGACTGGCTCATGGCTCAGAGGTTGAGTCCATTATCGTTATGGCGGGAAGCATGACAGCACACAGGCAGACAAGGTGCTAGAGAGGCAGCTCAGAGTTCTACATCCAATCAACAAGCAACAGGAAGACAACGTGACACTGTGCCTGGCTTGAGCATTTGAAACCTCAAAGCCTACAGCCACAGTAGCACACTTCCTCCAGTAAGGCTACATCTATCCCAACAAGGTCATACCTTCTAGTAGTGCCATTCTCTGTGACCAAGCATTCAAACACATGAGTTTATGAAGGCCATCTCTATTCAAACCACTGCAGTAGGACTCTTGAGTTATTTACTTTTGGAAGGTAGAGCTTTTCCCCGGACCCTTTCTGTGTCTCTGCTTTCCGGCTGCAAAACATAGAGCAGCTTTTCTCTGGCCTGATTTTTTCCCCATAAGGCTGTCTCACATGCTATGGCGACAGAAGTAACAATAGTTACATACTGACACCTCTGAGCCTCAAGCCAATAGATCTTCCTTTAAATTGATTTAGTCAAGTATATTGTCACAGAGATGGAAAGTGCCCGGCGCGCTGCATGCATCTATAAGGGTGCTTGCAGAAGAGCTTTCCAGTTGACTTGAGGAAAGATTGTCTCACCAAGCTGTGTGGGCATCTTCCTATCCTTTGAGGGCCCCAAGTAGGACAGAAAGAGGAAGGAAAAGTGAATTCACTTACTTAGCTCTCATTGAGACGTCTCTCTTCTTCTGTCCTTGGACTTTGGTATTTCTGGTTCTTAACTTTGTGAACTTGCACTAGATCATGTGACTGGCTTTCTGTGTTCTCCAGATTGAGATGGTAGATTATGGGATCCTTCATTTCGTAAACCAAAATCAAGCAGCCGATTTCCATAATATACTCCTTTACCCTCCTGATGTGTATATCAGTAGAGAACTAGGGAATAAATCCTGAGCTGTCCTTATTGTTGAATGCTATATAGGTGCTTTAAAAGATGAGATAGGCCCTATTGGTTTCCATGTGTGTTTTCTATTAGTTCTGTTGCTCTGCAGAATCCTAGCAAGCTCTAATAGCTATTTAGCATGCTTGCTTCCTCATTGGTTGTTTTTAGTTTTTGTTTTTTGTGTTTTTTGTTTTGTTTTGTTTTTTGGTGGTAGAGAATTCCATTTCTTCTAACTTGGAAAATGCCCTCCCCTCAGGGCACAGAGAACTATGCAGAAAAGGTAGAAGGATTATAAGAGCCAAAGGGAATGAATGATAGCAAAAAGCAGTGTCTTTCTGACAAGACAGTACACATAGGTGAACTCAGAGACTTGGCAGCATGAATAAGGCCTGTACGCATCCTAACCAGATGGGGTTCCAGCTCTGAGGTTCAGAAGTAGAAACAAACTCCTATCCCCATCCAAAATGTTATCTCTGATTAATAAACACTATCAAAGGAAAAAGTTTCTGCAAGGGAGTCTCACTGGGCAAACAAACCACACTTAAGGGCAGGCCCTATGCACAGCAGTGATGACCAACATGAAAGGAACTCAAAGGTGTTTTTTAGGGATTTTTGTCTCATATTTCTTTGTTTGGGATTTTTTTAAAAAAAACTTACTGGTATGTTTTTGCTTATACATTTTGTTTTCCAATGTTTTCTTTTCATGGGGTTCATTTGTATGTGTTTCTATATGGGTAAATATTTCTCATGCTTTCCTTTTTTTTTTTAAACCTTGCTTGTTTGTCTTTTTTATTGCCAGTTTGTTTTCTTAAGAGAGAGAAAATGAAGGCTTAGTTGGAAGGGTGGGGAGAGAGGGAGAATCTAGGAGGAGATGAGGGAGGTGAAACCATGGTCAGAATACACTGTATGAAAATAGCATTATTTTCAATAAAAAATTAAAATTCATAATGAAACTTATGACTTACAAAAAGAAATACATAAAAACATTAGTAGTGAATGGAACCCTGCTTTCTCAATAATTAAAACACTTTAGATTTTACATAAGTAGAGGAAAAGACACTGATGAAGCAGAATATAGGAGCTAGATTCAATTATCTATGTATATGTGTATGCATAGGCACATGTACATATGTATATATGCATGTATTTTAATATAAAACATAAAGATAGAACATTAATATACTGGGATATTTCTACTTGTAACAATATTGAATTTTTCAGGCTATAACATTTAACTGGTTATTAAATTATAAAAGTAAGTTTAATCCTCTTGGGTGGGACTTATTTTTATGAGAGATGCTTGTCATCCTGAGGGTCATCGTTTTCATTTTTAGTGCTATACAACTGAGGGAGAGAAGGCTTGCAAGCATGCTTCTAAACCATCTCGACATTTTTGCCTCCGCAGAAACATTTAATAGCTAAAGCCAAATCTTCCAATATGAGGAGGCTGACAAACAGTATTACAGAAATGAATATTGTCAATTTATATCATAAATTTAAACTCATGAATATGTATATATCTGTACTTCTCAGTTGCAAAGCATAAACAAAAAGAAAATGGAAGAAAGACAAATAACCAATTGGTAAGTAAACTGAAAATAAATGGCTGTTATTACATGAAGAAATGTCATTCAACATCCTTCACAAAGCAACACAAATTCAGAAAAGCATGGTTTATTGTAGCCTGTCAAAGTAATAGGAATAGTGCTGACAGACAACAAGGCAGTCATTCATGTTAGAAATATAAATTCTTCCACTTTCTCCATGAGATAGTCTATTCACCGTTGGGAAACTTTAGTGTATATATGTTTTAATCTACTGCTTCTATTTATTCTAAAGGAATTGTAGTACAGTACACCAAAATTGTGCTGCACAAAGGTATTCTTAATATACTGATCATAATTAAAAATAAATGTGAATAACCTAATGTAGTTTGAATAAGAATGACCCCTATATCCTGCAGAATGATGTTGATGGGATAAAATGCATGTATGTGATAGGTGAAGACGAAATGGAGTGAATTGAGGAGATGGGGAAAGGTAGAAGATGACCAGATGTTTAAAGAACAGTCAGACTCTGTTTTGTGTATGTTAGACTGAGAATTTAATTCTATTTATATTTAACAAGAATATCAATGAGAAATTTGCAAATTTGTTTTACAATTGTGGTCTGTGGGTGGTATGGTGGGTGTTGTTTGTGGAAAGCAACAAGGTTTTATTACTTACTGATTGAAAACATTAAAGTTCCCTAGTGCCTACAGAATATTCCAAAATAGTTTTGAGAAAATTGAACATGGATTTAACATTTATACATTTTGCCTTATTGTCAGGGGTCTTGTTTGTATCATCCAAGGAATAAATACATGTGCCTGAAAAAAAAAAAAGAATGACCCCTATAGGCTCCTATATTTGGATGCTTAATTAACAGGGAATGGCACTACTTGAGAAGGATTAGGAGGTGTGGTCATGTTGAAGTAGGTGTGGCCATGTTGGAGTAGGTGTGGCCTCATGGGAGTCCATGTGGCCTTGTGGAAGGAACTATGTCACTGTAGGTGGGCTTTTAGGTCTCAAAAGCCCACACCAAGCCTAGTGTTGCTCTCTTCCTGCTGCCTTTGTTTTTTTGGATGTAGAACTCTCAGCTACTTCTCTCACATCATGTTTGTGTGCTTCCATGCTCTCATTAGGCAAACATCAATTAAGAGTTGCTATGGTCATGATATGAAGCAGACATTTCTGGTTTCTTTGGAGACTCAGTTGTGCCATGCAATGTTTTTTTTATAGAAACTGTCTTTTGAGAGGATGTTTTGCTGAAGCTGACATGTGGGAAGATGTTTTGTTGAAACAGACACATAAAAGAATGTTTTGCTGAGAACCAACACATGGTATTTTTCTGGAAGCTGCCTGGAAAAGGGGCATGTAATGTTTTGCTAGAGAGAATGCTTGAGGGAACATGCAACGTTTGGAAAGGGTGTAAGGATAACACAACAGACAGTGGAAGACACTGTGGCACTGGTTCACCTTGCCTTCTTTTGATGATCATCATTTGTCATGACTTTGTAGAGAGAGACACACCAAAGAACTTCTCATGATAATCTGGAGGCTTCTTGCTGCTTCTGTGGATTAGGGCCGATTGGCAGAGCCTTGCAGTTTCTACTGGATTGAACTGCTGTTGCTGATTCATGAATGCTGTTTGTGAGTGGATCGAGCTACAGCTGCTGATTCATGTGAACTAAATGCTGATATTCTGACAAGGAAGATTGGAATCACCCCAAAGAATGATTTCTTAACAGGTCCACATCCGCCTCTGCCTAGTAAACTTTCTTTTCCACTACCTCTTGTGGGTGGTGGGCTAGAAGGGAGGTTAAAGCATTTAAAAACCCTTATTAAAGTAGTTGTTTTTAATTTTAAGCTTACAATGAGGTCTCTTCATAGCAATAGAACATTAAGACATCAAATGAATTAGTGGAGAATTGATATAGAAGGCACAGGTGATCTTCAAGACAACAGTCATTTTCAAACCTCAGTACTGTGTATACATCTTAAAAGCTAAAATAGATACTATTGACACAGATGCCTTGCTAACCATGCTGGGTGTGGTGACACATACCTGTTAACCCAGCCTTCAGAAAGCAGAGACAGGAAACCACTGAAGTTAGCCTAATATATATCTAAAATCACAGAGCACGCCCCTGTCTCAGAAAAATAATAATAAATAATTATGGCTATAGCTACAAAAGAAAAAATGCTCTAATACCTTAAAATAAAATTAAAGGCTGAAAGACTCTATGTCAAGCTGTTACGTTAGAAAGATTTATAGATTTAAAAACTGTACCTTTCCGTTTTGTTCCTTTAATTTAGTAAATAAATATACCAGGAATATATTTTGAAGTGAAGTATAAGGAAAACAAAGTCTTTGCTAGAAGAGCTCCTTTGTTTTGTATGTAGGATGAATCTTTACCTTGGCATGCATTGTGATATAGACAGAAACCCAGGGCCAACTGTCTAACTACTTGTTAAAACAGAAGAGGTCACTAACTTATGGGAATATCTCATGTTGTCTAGATCATCAAAAGCCACAGAACCACTGTCTAACTGCCTCACATCCTGTCTTCTGAAGCGTCCACATGCACTGAAACCACTAGTGACAACCTTAAACAGATAGGCTGTCTGAAGCTCTGTGAGGTATACATGTGACACGGGATGTGTCAGTGGCTATCCACTGTGTAGTCTGTCTGAAATCAGTCACCACTAGCAGGTGAAAGACTGAGCCACCTAACCTCTGTCAGTGGACCGCGTTGCTATGGGTACACCAGGCTTAATGCCAGGAAGTCCAATGACAGCAGACCCTGTTAGCAAGAATTCAACATAGAGTTAGCAGTCCACACAGTACTTAAAGCCTACAGAGCCAAAAATCACTCAGTGATAACTCCCCCACCACAGAATATACACAAAAGCCCACCAGAAGATGCCCTGTGTTCCTTCTGTTTAATGTCAGAGTCTCGTCTGGAGTCACAGTCAAACCCACCAGGGGGAAGTGGTGTGGGTTGTCAGTTCAGAGCCAGGTCCTGACGGGCCCACTGTAGGTGGGGACATGAGGTGGGGTCTTTGAGCAAAGGTTTCATAGAGAAGTAGCATTGAGTCAGTTCCTCTTATCAGTTCCTAGTGCACTTGTGAGAGGGGATGCAGCTGTGCTTGGGCTGAGAAAGCCACGTGACCATGACCTGCTCATTTTTGGGAAGAGAGCCAAGCTAAAGCATATGAGTGCTGCCTGCCTTAGGCTTCTCTTAATTCCCTGAGGATGTCACTTTTGAAGAAGAGTGGGAGGGACATTCAATAGCGACAATTGTCTCTTCCAATGTTGCTAATTAAATCTTTCTTGACTTTTTAACAGAACACAGGGGGGTTAAGGAATCAAAGAACCAAATGGCCTGATGTGACGTCATAGCTCTAGCAGTGTCTCCTGGATAGCAGATGCCATGCCAAAGTTCAGAGGGCAGAAGATTTACTAAAGAGGACCCCTGGAATCTGCTACTATGGAAATGAAAGGAAAAATCACAGGGTGAGGTCGAGTGAAAAGCGAGGTTGCTGTCAGTCTCAGCAAAGTCAACTGTTCAAGGACTGGGAAGCTGAGCTGGACCTTCAGGGTTTTATTCTAATAGAGCAAGGGGGCTGAGCCTTTGTCCCTGTGTCAATCAATCGTTAGGTGTGAGATGTTCTGGAATAAGCATGGCCCTCCTCAACCAAAGAGTCTTGTACTTATGGTCTGTCTTCTAGTCATGCCTATTGGATCTGGGTCCATGTGTCCTTCCTTTTAGAAAGATGATCCGTGCAACTCATGAAAAATTTTCTATAAGCTTTCTATTTATATGACCTTGAAAAGTTACTTAACCTCCTCCTTACAAGCAGAAAACAGTAGCAAGCTCTCTATGGAGTGTTTGTGATCATTAAGGGAACACGTGTGTTAGGTTAAATATGGAGTGGCCCCATCAGCTCCTGTACGAATACTTGGTTCTCAAATGGTGGGACTGTTTGGGGAGTTGTGGAACCTTTGGGACTCTAACCTTAGCTAGCAGAAGTGAGTCCCTGGAAGAGGGACTGTGTAGGTAATGTCCATTTCTGGTTTCAGCCCTGGCTGTCTCTGATGATCTGCAAACCATGAATAAGCCATGTTCCAAGCATCTGCCTACCACCCTAGACCAAGCAGCTGCACTATGCCTTCCTACCACGATAGACAGTGTTTTCAGAAACCATACACCAAGAAATCCTTCCTTACAATGTATTCTTTCCATGGGGTGTCCTGCTACAGTGATAAGAAAATAATGTAAAAAAAACCCTGTAAAACATTTATTAAGTGCTTACTGAATGCCTGGCATTGCTCAAAGTGGTAGTTTTTATGTGACTACCAGGAGTTTCCTGAGATCAGCAATGGTGTGGAAACTTTACAGTAGACCAGAAAGGAGGCCCGGACCATGCTTGGTTCCCCAGAGGCCCAGATTTCCAGCTAAAATGTCTAACCCAAAGGGTTCTCTATCACTCCATATTTCTTTTAAATATCAAACCAGAAAAGGCTCTGTGAGGTGCTTTCTGCTACACATCTATCCAAGGTGTCCTTTTTAATATAATTATATCACACTGACATAACGGGGGAAATATTTTATCTCATATGAAGAATTGCCCTCTGAAATTTGTTCTTAAATTCTCTATGTTCTCTGGGAAATGTATCTGTACATATAGCCCTGCAGGACCCGAGGCATGCTGCTCAGGGAAGGGCAGTGGCCAAGGAGCCCCGGGCATTGCACTTGGGATGGACTGCTCATTAGGAGTAAAATTAGGGTTCACAAAGAAAACTTAGGGTAGAGAATATGGGATTCACAGGAATAGGGGAAAGGCTACATTGATATGAAGTGTGTGTGTGTGTGTGTGTGTGTGTGTGTGTGTGTGTGTGTGTGTGTGTTTACATGTGTTTAGGTACACATGTATGGGAGCGGGGCTGTATACATGTTGACCTGCCAGAGCCTTGGGTATTATTCCTCAGTGCTATCCATCCTGTTTTTGAAACAATGTCTTTCCCTGGCTTAGAAGTCACTAAGCTAGGCTGACTGGCCAGAAAGCCCCAGAAATCCACCCATCTCCCCAGTGCTGGAATTTACAAGTTAGTCACCATAGGTAGCTTTTGTTTTATGTGGGATCAGGGGATTAAACTTAGCTTGCACAGCAAGTACTTTACCAATTGAGCTATTTCCCCAGCCCTGGGAGAGGTGGAATATTCTAGTCCTCATAGCTGAACTGCAGTGGTGACCGAATGGTTAATAGAATACTCCCTCTGAAAGCCTATGAATACATAGCTCTGAGCGACTTCCCACCTCATCACCTTAAAACAGAGAGGGCGGTGGCTGTTTCCAGTGACTTGCTCTGAGGCAGGAGAGTCCAGTCTTGCTCTAAACTAGCTAGCCTATCACTGCGCAGACTTCACACCATGCTCCCACTTGTCTCCCAGCTCTTCTAACCCTGTTTATTTCACCACCAGAGCAGCTTAGGTGGAAATGCATTTTATTTACGTAGAAACCTCAGAGGATTCCCTTTCTTCTAAACTATGAACTTTGTTGTCCATCCCCCGCCCCCAGCCCAGCTCCTGACTTACCACCCCTTGCCCAAACCAGTCCTCTCCTGCCCCTCCTGATTAGCTGTGCCAGTTCCCCGAATGGTTTGGTTGAAGGCGAACTGCGGTTTCCAATTCTATGCCAAAGCTCAGAAGAGATTTCTGAGAACAGCTACCTCGTTTTCAATTGACCGTGGTAACGGTGGCCTCAGAGAAGAAATCACTTTTCTGAAAAATGAATCTCATTCAGAAAGCAAAGTGAGATTTTTCCCCCCTGCATTGCATATGGAGTCAAAACCTGTGGGAGGTTTTCCTGTGCCCACCAGGAGCCGCTCCCCAAAGCCTACTATGGAAAAGCAATACCACCAGGAATGGGATGGAGGGACTGTGAGATGGACGCCGGGCTTCTGGACCTGGGAGAAAACCCAAGGAAGGAAGGAGAAAAGGCTGAAATCTTTCTCTCCTAAACAGTGTGAAAGGCAGGCCTTGAGGTTTATATGTCAGAAGCTGTCCCTCCCGCCTGTACCACTCGGAGGGCATGAGAAGGCCACAGTGTGCAGAAGTAAAAGGAAGGCAGTTGTTGGAGTCAGAAGGGGGCGAGGCCCTTCGGCCACAGCGCTGCTGACTGACTTGTGCTTGACACCTGCTGAATGCCCCTCTAGCCACACTGCCCACTCTCCACCTGGCACCTTCCCCGGGCGACTGCTTGCAGTGGACTGGATCAGAAGCAAGCCACCCCCTGACTTCTGAACTGAGTCAGTCCGTGAAAGTATGTGGCAGGGGGATTGGAGGGGACCAGACAGGAGGGCAAGATGAGAGAGAGTATCGGTTCCCCAATTCCCTCCCACTCCTGCTCTCTGAGCTTGGATGCTTCTAGCTAGGAAGGCCCCCAGCAGCTGACCATTTCTTACCTCAGGAGAGCAGGTCTTCCTTTGTTCTCTCTGACAAGACAGTTTGCAACACTGCTCCCATCTCTACCAACTCTCTTATTTGGTGTGCCTCAACTATCCCATTTGGACTTTTCTTGTTTCCCGATGCCACCCACATTCGTGCTTACGAAGGTCTGGGTCAGAGAATCTGAATTTCTCAGAGCCCCTCAATGTAACCTTGAGGAGGAAGCTAACTTGGACACTTCCAACTTGGAAATCCATCTCCCTCAAGCCATAGTCTGAGGCAGATCTTGACAGCCTCCAGGGCAACAGGGAGGATGGAAAACAAGGACGTAAGTCTGTGACTAACTTATGGGTGGGGCAGCTCCACTTTGCCTGCATACAGGTGGGTTTGAGAAAGCAATGTCTCGACACTAGAACATGAGGAGGGGCCTAGAACTTGTGGAGCAGAGGAATCCATGTGCTGGCACTTGCTTTCATCCCTGAGTGGCAGCTGTGCCTAGAAAGGAAGGGATTCCCAAACAGAGCAAGGGGCTTTCGGGCGCTGTGTCAGAATCAAGGGTAGAAGTCCCTAGTGGTGAATGAGGCAGCATCTACTGGAACAGCCACAGTGGGCATCTCAGAGGAAAGAGATTGAAGGTGGATTGGTTTGGCAAAACTAAATTAGAATTTAAAATATAGCAACAGCAGCTGGTCTTCACCCCTGAAGCATAGGCGGGTCTCTGACAAACAGAAATAATTGCTCCATGCAAACATTGTGTTGGAAAAAGCAGGCTGCGGTATAGAAACAGAAGACTCGCTTCTTGTCTCTTGCAATCAGCTCTGCAAGCTGTTTTCTGTCAGGCTCAGCTGATACCGTGTGAAATACAGTTTCGGGGTTTCTTAATTAACAATGTAAAGTTAGCCTTAAAATGCCCAGGCTTGGATACCAGTTGAATTTTCAAATTTTCTTTTAAGCTGAAGGATCCCCAATGTGCCACCCCAATACAGTTTGGGTCTGAAGTCAAGACAGGGAAATCTCTCCTTGCTCACACCCCTTCCCAGACCATCCCAACTTCAGCTCCTTCATGGCTGGTAAATAGAATTGATAGATGGGGAACAGAAAAACTGCTGTCTGATTGGTGTTGCTGACACGGGCTTAGAATCCGTGATCTCCTTTTGTAAATACTTCAGGCTAAGAACTCTTATGGTTCTTCTGAAACAGTGGGCACCTTTCATCTTTAATTTCTGTGCGGATGCATGTTCTCCTCATAGAACCGGAGGGTAAGGGCACCTTCCACCCCCATTCTAATTAATGCCATGCTGTGAAGACATTCATCTGGGTGTTTGAAGAGGGACCCCTAAAGGTCAGAATCTGTTGCAGAATCTTATTAGGAAAAGGTGTTTGTGGGAGGCTGAGCTGGGCTGGGGGTGGGATAGATGGGAAGAAACAAAGAAGAAAAGGAGAAAATCTCCCACTCCCTGCACATCCCAGAGTATCCTGTTCTTAAGCAGAAATCAGCCATCCTTCGGCTATTTCCCTCAGTGTAGACCATCTTCCCAGTTACCTGTTTAGAAGTATTGGACTCATCGTGACAGAGTTGTAATTATTCAGTTACAGCCCTCCTGGGGGGGTCATTTCAACTGATTTTCCATTCCCAGAACTTCAATTTTCAATGCTGAACAAGACTTGGCCAATTTTTTATTTTATTTTATGCTTTCTTTGAGCCAGCACCAAATGGTAGACATTGTTTCCTCTTAATTGACTCCATCTGCAAACCAGACTGTTCCAGAGCCTCTGGAAGGAGGGAAAAAAAAAACTTTCCAAACTCTGTATTAATTACTTGATTAATCAATGCGCTTTGACATCTGGATCTCACGCTGTCCGGGCTCTAGCAGGCATACTTGCCTACAAGAACGTGAGTTACTGCTTTAAGTGTCTCCGCATCTCCTTCCAATATGGACACGAATTGTCTGTGTACGGAGCCTAACAGGAAAACGAGTTGATGACCAGATTCTGTGTTTGGCCAGGCTGGCAATCCTAGTTCCAAAGAGCTTATGGCTGTAGCAAAGCAGCAGCCAATAGACTCGGTGAGCCAAGGACATCTGGCTCTCCCACAAAGAGCAGGCATTCACCAGTCAGGGGAGAGAGAAACCCACCTAACGGATGCAGATGCTCTCAGCCTCTGCTTTGTGCCACTGTTCTGAAGGGTGCTTGGGTTAGATCGGGGCTAAGAACAATTCTGAGTTATGTTGAGCTCAAACCGACCCTGGATTAAGACTCTAATCTTCTTCCTCCTTCCTAAAACAGAAATGCCAGGAAGGGGCAATTTGTGAGCGAGAGATGGAAACACTGGAGGGAAGCGCTTGTAGAAGGAGAATAGAGAAGTGATTTTAGCATTAGTGTAACAGCCCTGGCAGAAGCAGATATTGTGAGGAGACATTTGTGTCCCTCCTTTTAAACAATGCTCACGCTGGCTGAATCTGGTGCCAGTCAGAAGGAAACATCCCTATCAGAGGTTCCTTATAGTTCTGACAATCCGTCAGACCAATTGCAGGAGAGACAACAGGTCCCATACACTCTGGGGGTGGGGGAAGCATCAATGCTAGGCAGTAGCTCTTGGCTTCTGTTTAAGCCTCTATCTCATGGCAGGACGTAGGAGATGAACCGGTAAGTGTTGCTGGATTTCCTTGTTGCCTTTCCCAATGTGGCCACATTAAATACACCCTTTTTCTGCTTTTTTTCTATTATCTTGTGTCTTTAAATAACCTACTGTGGGTAGTGGCACAGCCCCACTTGTTAGGACAGGCTCTGACCCTAGCAGCCCTAGTAACATTAGTTTCCATGACGAGCAATAAGAGGCAAGAATCCAAGTAAGACACAGTGGTTGTCCTTTCAGCCTAATGTACCTTGTCGCCATTTGGTCTGAAGGCTGAGACACTATTTCAGAGGGAGCAGTTAAAATTGGGCCTGGAAGGAAGTGACCCTTCAAAGAGCAGGGGGAGATGAGGCCAAAAGCACGTTGGACCAGATGCGACAGGCTCTGAGCCTTGACTGACACTTACCAGCCCAACACTTGACCTCACATTGACCTTGTGACCCTCACCTCCTGTGTGTTCTACCTTTTAATAGAAGGTATAATATTTCCTTAAAGAATGAACAGAAATTATTTGGCTGTCAGGTTTTGTTTGGTTTTTAATTTATCCTTTAAGTAAGAGTGTCCACACATGCCACTAGCCAGTGCTTCAAACATAATATGGCACGCACACCCTCCTCCCCACCATTCTGTTTTTAGAACATACTTTTTGCCTAGATTTAGTAATGAGTCTATTGATCCTCCATCCGGTAGATAAGAAGCTGCTTCATGGTGGCTCACCTGGTCATTTCTGTCTCAGCCACTGACATCTGGGAAAGGATCCAGACGACTCTTTGTCTGGGGTTTTGTTGACTATTTGGCTTCTGCTGATTAAATGCAAAAAGTACACTTTTCTCCAACCATTTTCAAATGTCCCAGGAAGCATCTTTCCCCTCACACAGATCTGTTCACAGCCCCATCATCCCAAAATGGGAACTCAGAAACCACTTTTGCTAAAGAGTGCTGGCCTCTCCCTTGGACTCGGGTAGTATAATGTGGAGTAGGAGTAGCACCATCACCCCCTCCTCCTTCATTCGGCATCTGCCCTCTGTCTTAGACTGTGGGTCAGATCCCTGCTCAATCCTGCACATAGGCATGCTGACCCTCAAGCAGTGTCCAAATGCCAGGGATGCTTTCCCTTTCTCTAATTCAAGGCTGAAGACACATAAAGAGAGCCTAGGACACACACACACACACACACACACACACACACACACACACACACACACACACCATACACTCTCTCACTCTGTCTCTGTCTCTGTCTCTGTCTCTCTCTCTCTCTCACACACACACACACACACTCTCTCGCACTCTCTCTCTCTCACACACACACTCTCACACACACACACACACTCTCTCACACACACACACACACACACACACACACACACACACTCACACACACTCACACACACACACACACACTCTCTCACACACATTCTCTCTCTCTCTCTCTCTCTCACACACACACACACACACACACACACACACACACACACACACACACACACAGTCTTTCCTCTGACTGGCACAGAGCCTAGGGGATCATACCATCAACTTTTACAGACACACAAAGATGCCTAGAAGTCTCCAGGCTATGCCTTGACCCTGCACCTCCCCTTGCATCCCAGGAACAGCAGGTCTCTGCAGACAGAACATTCCCTGACATCAGCCCCCAGCAGAAGCAATCATCTCATGGGAACCAGATACTCATGTCAAGCAATAAGAATGTCTTAGTGTCAACTTGCAGACCCAGTACTGAGATAAGAACCAACCAGACCATACTTCAGGCAGGACTGCTTCTTTATGCAGACTTTTTGTTCTCTGCTGCAATTCCTCCTCTGTTGAAATCATGAAGACTGACTTTGGGTGGCTGTCAACCACCCCCTTATTGTTCTTCCCAGTATGGCCATGCTGAGTAACTCTCTCCCTGTCTGGCCTGTCTACTGTTTGGTTTTTGTTTCTGTCTTTGCGTTGCTGTCATTGCTCTATATCACAGCTGGCCTGGAATTTGCCATGTTGCCTAGGCTGGCCTCAAAACTGCAGTGATCCGTCTGCCTCTGCCTTCCAAGCACTGGGATTGCAGGCATGGGCCACCATACCCAGCTCTGGTTAGTCTTCAGTTGGTGTGCTGGCTAAGCTTTGTCTGTTGGGCCTCTCCAACCCGAGACTTTTGTCCTAAGATTGGTAATACCTTAATCCCTCAAATTTAAACCATTCAATATGAGATAGTGACAGACACCTGTGTGAAAAAGCAGAAGCTTGTGTCCCACGGATTGCAATACATGAAGAGTTTTTAATAGGCCCATTACTGTTTACCTACAGTCACGTCTTCATTCTCCTCTAATGCACAGAAGGCGGATGGGTGACCTCAGCAGGGATCAGCCCTGAGGCCCCATTTCCTCTGCTGGTGGTTTGTAGAAGGACAGAAGGATGCTGCTTGCTTCAGACAATAAGGTATGGAAGAGAATGAAATGGGAAGAAAATCTCTTTATGATAGAATAACTAATACAAATAAATGAGTCTCTCAGACAAGCAGCCACTGTGCTGTGTGATTCTGCCTTGAGTATGTTCTCTCTGCTGGGTGCTTGGGCAGCCATCTCATAACCATAAAGAACCTGAGGACGGCAGAGCAGAGGGGACAAAAGAGCTACCATCCTTGATAATTATGAGTCCCAGAGGCAGCTCTGGAATGCTAATCTCTACTACGTTCACTAATTGACATAACTCAGCACACTTCAATTGCCTAAAGCAAAGACTGGCAAAGACTACATGATGTATGGGCCAAAGTCAAGAGCTAAAAATGGCTTTTTTTTTTACAGATTCTTAAAACAGACTTTGTTTTAGGAAAGAACAACAAAAGAAAAATGGATGACAGAGACCATGTGTGGCCCACAAACCTAAATCTTTGCTGGGTTGCTTTTCACAGAAAAATCTCAATCATTTATGCAAGCCTCAGTCTAACGTTTGTGGGTGAGAACTCTGCAGCCCGAGGCAATCTTGGTATAAGTTCTGGAAGCTTCATTTTAGACTTACAGAAATTAATGTTGGTCAGTGCTTCAGGTTAGACAATTCAAATACAAATTTGTTGTTATTTCAATTTATTATAAAAGGATGCCAAACCAAGGCATCAAAAACTAAAAAGCTTTTAACACGCCTCTCTATACCTCAGGGCTTCAGATACTCCTTGATGTTACAGATCCTTCTGTAAGCATTGCTTCTGGGTGAATACAATGTATTGAATGACGCCTCAGAGGAGGTCAGTTTGCCCTGACATCTGAACAAGGCACTTCCTGCACAAGGAAACCAACCCCAGGAGACTCCACAGAGGAAAAGGAGGACACATAAACATTACATAAACAAGCTCGCGGATGCAATAAAAGATACCTTCTATGGAGAGAGAACCGGCACCTCCTCCTGACTGACTCACCGAGAGGGTGAATCTTCCATGAAAAGCACCCAAACTTTCTCCCTTAACTCCAAACCCCACGTTAATGGCACTGCTTCCGATGGGGTCCCACGGCTCAGCAGTTCCTTAGTGTAGTTTAATTCTTAACAGAACCATACTCATAGAGAATGCCAGGTCCTGGGAAGGGATCATGGTGGAAGGCCAGGGAGTTCAAGGTACATCACTCGCCAACAGCATCGGGCTGTGATTGAGCTCTGTGTGTAACAACACCTAATGGGCGGCCTTCCTTGATCTAATCGGCACTCTTTCATCATTATAGCTCAGTGCTGATCTTACTTACACTTACTTACACTTACACAGTAAGTGGTCAGTAACAGCAAAGAAAGACAGAGACATGGGGCCGGGGAGTGGAGAGGAGTGAAGGGGTGAAGCGGGAGAGAGAGGTGGGGGGAGGGAAGGAGAGAGAACGAGTGGAGGTGGTGTGGAAGGCAGGGTTCCCCATTTATACCCAATACTGGTTATGTTTCAGAGCCGGATTGGTTTGACGACAGAGCTTGGCCATATCAGGATCCAGGTTCACCCACGCCTCCCAAGGAGCACATTTCTCTATATGCCCCGCCCCCAGAGGGGCTGGCTGTTCACATGGTTGTGGCTGGAATATACTGGTAGCCGGGCTGCTGGAGCTTCTAATAAGGGGCGTCACCGTGACCGTGGGAATGGCTCCACTCCTCTCTGCTCTAAAGCGTGGGGATGGGGATTTGAGGTTCGTCTTTGGCTGGATAAGAGGATTGGGCCTATCCTCCTTTCGGCCCAGCATCCAAACACACAGGGCCACCACAGTCACTAACAGGAGGAGGAACACAGCAGCCAAAGGTATGATGACCATCAGAGGGTGACGGCTCACTTCCGGCTGCATGGCTTCCCCAGAAAGAGTCACCCCCACTTTGGTGGCAGCATATGGCCAAGTGACTCTGGTGGGGGAGACCTTGGCATCTATATTTGGTTCTTTGCCACTGAGCTGACCCCAGAAATCTGTCCCTTGCCATTTGCGCTGGGTCAGATTTCCTGGATTTTCTGTCTGTTTTATAATAGAAGCCCTAAGTTTTTTCTGAGAGAAAACAGAGGCCACAGGGGTCTCTCCAGTGACTACTAAAGGCACATGTGGTGTAAATGTCTGTAAAGGTAAGGTGTCTGGTGGCACTATAGTAAAGGCCAGATGGCCTGTTGCTGGCTGCACGTCGTCTGCACTGAGCAAGAAGGCGAAGGAGTCATTCAGTGTATGGGTGCCTGTTAGATTAGCCCGTGGCTCAAGCACCAGCTGCCCTTGGTTGATGTCTGTCTGGGTGAACTGAGTGACCTCTTCTGCCACAGGGCTGTCGACTGCTCTTCGAACAAGTCGTCCATGGATGGGGGGTTGTATCACTTCAAATGTGGGGTCACTCTTAGTTCTGTTAGCGAGCTCGGTTGCATCCAGATCCTCTCTCCTGAGCTGGTGAGCCACTCTGTTGGTAACTTTCAAGTTTGACCCAACCCACAACAAAGGCTGTACCCTGATGCCCAGGGTCTGCTCTGTCAAGTTGCACTCTGTTGTAAACAGTGAGAACCTCAGTTGATCTTCTGAGGCTGTGAGATTGGTCATGTGGTAAGAGAGTCTTCCAGAATCCAAATCCTCTTGCCTGAAGCTGTTGACCACCTGGTTTTCAATCAGCAAGTGGCCGCTTTGGAGGGGCTGTGCTATTCTGTAGGTGATCTGGGGGCTCCCACCATTGGTCACTGCTGAAAGATGAGTATTTGTGATGGGGACAGTTGTCTGGCCTTGTGGGAGAAGCAGGTCTGTGAGGTTCACAAGCGTGATGGAGATGGGGGTGACATCCAGGTGGAAAAGCTTATAGAGAGGCCGGTGCTCACCGTCAGTCACACTGAAATAAAACACTCCAGAGGATGGACTTCCATCTTGTATAAACCACACCTGAGCGTTGTTGACGTCAGCCTGTGTAAAGTGGTGAGCAGTGTCGTCTGGAGCGTGAGCCATTGCTAAAAAGCCATTGTTGGGAGGACGGATGACCACATATCGGATTTCACTTGGAGGACTGTCTATATCTTCTACCTTGAGGATTTCAGGTCCCACAACCAACCTACCGCCCTGCAGAACTGTAAGCCGAAGCCCTTTGGTCTTTAATGCTGGAGGCTGATCGTTCACAGGGGTGATGGTGATGGTGAACACCTCTTCCAGAAAGTCGGCCTCTGGCTTGCTGGTGGACTGATTCTTCGGGTTTGGCCAAACAGCAAAGGTAAAATTATCAGCCAATGATTCAGAGTCATCGTGAAGATATGTAACTCCAAATGCATTAACTATTTGCTGGGAGAAGTAGGGCTTTTCTGTGGTAATATTTCTCTCTCCAACCATAATGGTTCCATGGTGAGGAAGAGCTGTAACCTGGTACCAGATTTCATGGGAAGAACGCTGAGGTTGGGGCAGCTGAAGTAAGAGGTTGGAAGCATCTAATTTAGATTGGTCAATGAGAACTTTATCTCCCTCCTTGACAGAGGCTCCTATTCAAACAGTTAAAGAACAAAGAGACATTTAATCAGACATTTAATGAAGGTCATAAAGCTCTCACATACCTCTCAGTGGATTATTCTAAACACGTAGGTTGCTCAAGTATCTGAATTAGCATACAAAATAAAATTTAAGCAAAATCACATCACTATGGAAACCAATACAGAGGTCCCTCAAGAAACAAAACAAAACAAACTGAAAATAGAACTACGATAGACGTCAGCTATACACTCAAAGGACTCGTAGCATTCCACAGAGACAGTTGCACATCTATATTTACTGCTGCATTATTCACAGAAGACAGAAGTAAGATCAAGCTAGATGTTCATTCATAGATGAATGGCAAAGAAAATGTGGTACATATATACAGTGGAATCTTACGCTGCATAAAGAGAAAAGAAATTGTTGACATGTTGGGGGAAAATGAGTGCAAATGGAGATGATCTTCTTAGGTTAAATTGTTGAAACTCAGAAGGACATATGTCACATGTTTTCTCTTACTTGCAGAACTGAGGGGTGTGTGTGTGTGTGTGTGTGTGTGTGTGTGTGTGTGTGTGTGTGTGTTTATGTGCATTCGGAGGTCCTCACAGTACAGAAGTGGCCTCCTGACAGGGATAGAAATGATAAGACTACCCATGTGGCAGGAAGGCAGAGGTGGGAACTACACTGAGGGAAAAAAGGAAATGGCTGGGGCAGAGGAAGGACACAGGAAGTGGGAGGAGAACGGTTGGGAAATGAATGCAAACAGCCATTAAGTCAACATTTCAGGCAAGCAAGCTTTAAAACCTGTACATTCACATATAAGATGCTACTTTCCTGACTTCCTATGGCTGAAGTTCTCTGCTCTAGACACAGAGCCAGCTCCTCGTAATTCTTTTCTACTCATCATTTTCATTTGTATCAACAACTTGCAGTCACAGGCATGATAAAGTTCCCATTGGAGGCATAGAGAGACTCTTTAAAGCCAACTGCCATTCCGTGCCACAAGGCTCAAGACAGAGTAACTACCACTGGCTGTGTCTGTGTCCGTCTTATTGCCGAGGATGAATGTGTAGCATGGACACAAAGGGAAAGATGGATTTCCAATTGTTCTCCCTTCTACAGACAAAGCACTGGCCACGGTTTGTTGGCAGTACCTGTATTTGCACGCAGCCTGCTCTGTCGGCCCGATTCATTGGTTTCACGTGAAATAGTAATCCGGAAATCCTCAGGGCCCAGCTCTGCCGGAGGGGAAGATGCTGTGAATGTGAAGGAGTCTCCTGAGGCCCACGCTGTGTCAAGATCCAGGTGCTGGTAAAGAATCAGCCCTTCACTGACCTGGACAGAAGAAAGTATGGTTAGGACCAAATTTCCGGGATGATGCAACAGTCGACGCACATTCTAAATGGAGGAGGCATGCTCTTTGCGTGACTTACCATATCTGTGCTCAAATTATCCCATGTATTTGTATAAAGGGAAAAACATGAAAAAATATGAGGAGTGAGGAGATTGTATTTCAAACCTGGTCTAGTCATCAAAGAGAAGCCTGGTGACTCTGAGATGGCCATCACCCTGGCTTGCTTTTCTTATAGGAAGGGCATACTAAACCCTCCTGACTTGATAGCCAATGCCAGCCATTATTGGCTCATATGACAGGTCTCTTTTCTCGGATAGTGCTGTCCACTTCCTCTCCAACAGTCTATTTGTGATCAACTCTTAGACATTATACAATCTTATCTATACATACTTCAGGAAGTACTCATGTTCAGAAACATTGTACCTCAAGATTAAAAATAACCAATTGACATTAGCAAACATGTAGCTGGTGTCCAAATTTCTCTATCAATCTGATTTAAAAAAAAACAAAATCAAGACAAAAGAAAGAAACAAAAATTCATATACATACACATGGCTGCTTTTGTCTGAGTCAAGACCCCTAGAAGGCCATCCATTCTCATAGGTGCCTCTTCATTTGTAAGTCCCTACTTTTTATATGTTATGTGGTGTGTGTGTGTGTGTGTGTGCGTGTGTGTGTGCGTGTGCGTGCGTGTGTGTGTATGTGTGTGTGTGTTGAGAGAAGGTGCAGAGAGACTGAAACTAGGATTCTGGGAGATGAATTGTGAGGGAGCAAAGAGCTGACAGAAGGTTAGGCATTTGGTCACCTGAACCCAAGTGGCCCCAAGAACAACTTCAGATAACTGCCTGTTTCCACTGTATGAAGAACACGGGGATAAACAGTCAGCTGAGTATCTGGACTCTAGGGTTGAGGAGGGGAGGAAGATGGTGTTTTATTTCCTATCAATTTATATTTGTCCAGCTATTTTCCCTCCTGTAGAAGTCATCAAAATGTCATCAAAAAGCCAATGGTATGGCATCTCAACTAATAAATGAAGCAGGAAAACTAAAATGAGAGAAACTATCACTTGGTAACTAACAGCCATAGCAATTCTGGTAAGAGTCCTAAAATGGTTGCTAAAACTAGTGGGCTAAAGTGTGGTGGCAAACAGGACATGGAAACAGTTACAAAGCATGTCCTCACAGGACATGGGGGCACACATCGCAAGAGAGGATCATGCCTGGAAAGTGGAGAAACTGTAAGCCCAGGTAGCAATGAATGGCGTGGCCAATATAAAAGCCAGCCTCAACCCCAGGACAAAGTGAGCATCATGGTGGATGGGCAGGGAGCTGAGAAGAACCTAGCAGCCCTCTTGCTGTTCCTGCCCAGGATGCAGAGTCTGAACCCTTGCCCAGAATTCACAACCTGAATTTCCACAGAGACTTCACAGTGAGGAAGGCCACAGAGAACTGTACTGTACTCTTAAGGACAGCCAAGTTCAGCTGGCAAAATGGCCACCAAGACCAATGACCTAAGTTCTAACCCCAAGGTGGAAGAAGAAAACTAATTCCCACAAGTTGTCCTTTGACATCCACACACACACATCTTGTCACGTCATAATAAATGTCATAAATTATTCTATTGACAAGGTCACAAAGACACTATATTGACAGAGAATGGTTCCAAATTAAAGGATACTAAAGACAGTGGACACCTAAACGCTATTTTCTATGTGGTGGATAATTTCTTCTTTCCTGTTAAAGACACTTGTTGGAACAATTTGGGAAAGTTTAATATGACATATAAATTGCACATTGACACTGTAGCAATAAAATTATACATTTCCGAATTACACTATGATTATATGAGATTGCCTTAATTTTAGAAATTGCAAAGACAAGCATGTGAAAAACTGATCGCATAAGTCTTCATAAACACTCACACTTTGGGAATATGGAGGGATAGAAAATGTGAACTCCTTATACTTTTTGTAATTATCTTATAACTTATTTCAAAATACAAAGTTAAATACATTAAGGAAATCTCATTTTTCAATGAGCTCTAGGAAGGAGACAGCATTCCCTTTTATAATGGCCAGTACAGGCAGAATGAGAGCAAGGAACCCATCGACAAAGGCCTAGTACAGTGAAGACAAGAAGAGGCCATCTCCTGCGCTGACACACTGGTCTGTCCCCACCTTCCCAATTCCCATCTCTATCCCCATCACCCCATCTTGGTCCTTCCTTGGACTTTTAACAAGGCTGTAATCCAATATTACATTAGAAGTGTATATACTTCCAAAGCTTAAATTTTTTTCATTCTCTGACATATATTTCAATCTTATCCATCCCATCTATCATGACCAATGCATCAGCTCCTGCCTCCATATTCTTGCCCTGACTTGAGTACCTGATCTGTTAGTTCAAGGACAGCCAGGTCTACCCAGAGAATTCCTATTTTGAAAAAAGAGAGACAGAGAGAGAGAGAGAGAGAGAGAGAGAGAGAGAGAGAGAGAGAGAGAGAGAGAGAGAGAGAGAGACAGAGAGACAGAGAGAGAGAGAGAGAGAGAGAGAGAGAGAGAGAGAGAGAGAGAGAGAGAGAGAGAACACACCAAGGCTGTTGCTTACTGGAGCACGGTCAGCTTACCAGTGGCTACATCACTGAAGAAAATGACTCCTTCCTCCTGCATGGGTTCCAACTCTTAAAACTCTTCACAAGTAGCTTTTGTTTGAAGGGAAGATAAAGCATTCTTTGGATTTCTGTGATCAAACTTCTCATATCCTTGATTTCTACATGACCTCGAAGACCAGTCAAGTGCTAAGGAGAAAGATTTGGTTCTCAGAAGGCCAGGGCTCTCTGCAATGTGCTACTGCTTACAGATGAGAGGCTGCTGGGAAGGTTAGAAAGATGGACGTCTGGAGAACTCTGCCCTTCCTCACTTAGGATGTGACAATTAATCTCAATTGCAATTTGATGGGCTTTAGAATCACTATGGAGATAAATCTCTTTGGTTTGTCTAAGAGGGATTTTCTCGATTGGGTTAACTGAAGTGCGAAAGCCACCCTAATGTTGGTGGCACCATTCCACCCGCTGGGGTTTGGAAAAAGGAAGGGCTCTGGACACCAATGCTCCCTTCTTTCTGCTTCCTGACTGTGTACCCCATGACTTCCCTGTCATGATGGACTGTTTCCCCACGAACTGCAAGTCCAAATGAACCCTTCTTTTTGGTTTTTGTCAGGCATTTTGTGATAGCAAACGAACAAGAAGTGAATACACAAGGCTACTTGACAGTGGAGCTGGGAACAGTCCAGATTGCCTGGTTAATATAGGAGCTTTGTTCCCAGTCCTTTTCTGGAGTTTCTTTGCCCCCAACGGTCTGAATTTCTGCTCTCCTACCATGAAAGAAAACAGATATTAATATAAAAATGGGTGCAACAGAAATGCAGTGGGTTTTGAAAAGTCAACCATATATAGTACTAGTTTTCAGCTCTGTTTGTGCAAGTCAGTTAGCTTCTCTGAGCCCTATTTGTATATTGAAATGTAGAATGATATCTTACTTGTGGATCTGTATTTCACCTGTAGTGTATTACCATTTCTGTGATCAAAATGCCAGATGCTGGGCATTTCTAGGTCTTTCTAGAGCACTCTAGTTCTCACCAATTGATTACTCATTGGGTTCTGATTTGGGTGAAAGGTTATACACAGTTCTTACACTGAATTACAGCATGATATTAAAAAACCAGAGAGTTCTAGTCCACGCTTCGTACGGTAAATATTTTCTAGAACATGTTTGAAAAGCTCTTTTCTAATTGCTTTATAAATAATTGTTTACCATCTAAAATAAGCATTTAAATAAGCTTGTTTAATGAGCAAATAATCCATGTTGAAACTGTGTTACATTTAATTGTTAAGTATATATGCTTATAGCCTTACAGAGATATAAATAAGGCAACTCAGGATGTTTCTTATGTATCTATGTATTGAACAACAGCAGAGAAAACCTAACCTTCATTAGAATTCTACAGACAGCAGGCATTGCACACAGCACTTTATTTTAATAGCTTAGTTTCATATCTAGCTCTGAGTTCAAGCTATTTCCACAATCTAGAGGCTGAATCCACACTGTGGCAGTGTGGAACATTGAGATTATAGGCTACAAAGAATATCCTGTGTTGTGTTCTGCAACTCCAGGAGCCCAGGAATGCGGAGAGTCAGCTACAGAGTGTGACTAAAGTGAACAAATGTCACTTCATTGTCTGGTCTGGCCAAGGTCGTCAGTTATTAACCAGAACTTGTATTGATTTTCAGTGACTCTGAGGAATAACTCATCCTACACCCTGCATTTATCATAACTTATGGGGCAGAGGAGATGGCTCTGTGGGTTAGAAGTGTCCATCATGTGGATCTGAGTTCAGACCCCCCAGCGTCCACATGAAAAGCTGGGAATGGTGACATGGTGTTCGTAACCCCAGTGTGGGAGGGGCAGAGGCATGCAGATCCCAGATACTGTCCAGTTAGGCTATGCAATCGGTGAGAGCCCAGGTTGAGTGAGAAACCCCGTCTCAAAGGATACGATGGTGAACAGTAGAGGACGACAACTGACATCCATCTCTGGCCTCCATATGTGTGTGCATGGGCATATACCATCGACATGTGCACACACACGCACAACAGCAGACAGCCAGAATTCCAGTTCTACACTGATGTCGGTTTTTTGTTTTGTTTTGTTTTGTTTTGTTTTTAAATCATGTAGAAACTCATAAGACACTAGGAGGCAGAGGGTGAGATAGGACAAAAAGGAAGTCATTTTAGTTTTGGTTTTTCCCTTTTGATCAACCCTTGACTGGAGGCCCCAAGGAGACCAACTGATGGCTGCTTCATAGACACAGAGCCAGAGAGCTGAGGGTCATTAGGGCTTATGGATCAAAGAGTCACACACACGAAAGGAATGAAGAAGGCTCTTGAATGTACCAGGCTTGGGGGAGTCAACCTCTGCATGGAGATGTAATGGCTTCCTTGCCTTCTTCAGCTGGCTTGGCTACGAGCATTCCTCAACCTGTGGCTGCAATGCTCAACGTCCTCTGTGGTCAGCTGGCTTTCCTCATCTGTCTATGTAAATCCCCTTCTGCTTCCCTCTTGAAAAGGCACACATGACAGCACTTAAGGGCCATCTAGATAGTCTAGGCTACTCTCCCAAGCCTACGGTATTAACTGCCTCTTCAACGTCTGCCATGAAAGGGATCACACAAATTCCAGACACGAGGGTTGGCTATTTTCAGAGGCTCCTGCACTTGTATAAAACTAAATCAAGATGTCCAGTGCTACCTTTTGTTCTTTCCAAATTATAACCCTTTGTGTGGTCTCATTTAGTAAATGTATTAGAGATCTACACACTTAAGAGTGACGTGATTCCCTAGAGACTCTTCTACATAAATGAAAATTTAATCCTCTGTGTGAGAAAAAGCCATAGTTATAGAGAGACTTCTGGAGTCCTTGAGGAGATTTTCCTTCTAGTAAGTTGCTACAGGGACCAACGGAGTCATTCAGGGGCATGAACCATAGCTCAGCGATAACTCTTTGGGTGTGATATTCTGTTGCCAATCTCTAGCTAGATATTTCCAAGTGTTATCATCTAGAAATGCCTTTACTGCTTATTCTTACAAAGGAGAATCAGCCTTATTTATACAGCCCGTCCCCTATAATTCTGTAGCCATGGACACCCTGCGCTGCCTGGATTTCTACTCTAGTGTGGGAATTTTCCTGTGCTTATGTCCAGTTGCTCTCTACAGCCATGATGGTGGTCCTTCAGGCGGAAAGGGAATATACTCCAAGAGGATTTAGGATTTAGGTCCAGCAGGATGGAGTTCAGACTCTGGACAGCACAGCCGTGAAGAAGACACTTCTAAGGCTTAGTCACTGTTGTAGTTTGTTTTTTGTTGTTGTGATAAAACACTGACCAAATGTTGTATGGGGAACACAGAGTTTATTTGGTTTAAGTTGTAACACAGAGATGATCTGGCTCGCACCTCCATATCACAGTCTAATATCACGGTAGTCGGAGGAGGGGTTCAGGTCAGGGACTTACTGGTTTGCTTTCCAAGGTTTGCTCAGCTCACATATAGCCTAGACCACTTGCCCAGGGGTGACATCAGCCCCAGTGGGTTGGGTCATCCAACCCACATCAGCCATCAATCAAGAAAATGCCTCACAGACACGCCTATAGCCCAATGTTAGCGAGGCAGTCTCTCAAATGAGCTCCCCTCTCCTTAGGTGTTTGCTTTTAGTTTGTGTCAGGTTGACGAAAGCTAACCAGAAATGCCATCTTGCTTATGGCACTGTATTACAGTGGCCATGGGAACTGAATAGAAGGAGAAGAAACAAGCCACTCTCATTAAATGGGAACGAGTGCTGTCTGCCTTTCCATAGGAAGAGCCAACCGTTCTAACAACAGAACATCTTGACTATTCAAAGCCATTAGGCCAAGATCTGCCAGTCAAGTTAAGGCAACAGATTGATGACTATGTGACAATACAATCATCTCCACACATGGAACAACACCCTGCACATAACTCAGAGGAGTGTGGTGAAAAACAAAAGTGCTGAAGGGAAAACACCAGTGGAAAATGTCCACAAAGACAAGTGACCCTGGTTGCCAGTGAACCAGGGAGCCCAAAGAGGCACACGATGGGTGGGCGGGAGCATGGATAACAGGAAGGCTGGCCCCTCCCTACTCTGCAGATTCAAAGACAAATGCCTAATGAGACATTAAGCTGATTTTACTCTCTATTAAATTGTAACAAATTAATTTTCAGCCTTTGAGAAATGTGTCTATAATTCTCTAAAATCTGTATACATTATGAAAACAGTACGCCCAGATTCTGGGAGAAGTTATTGGACAAAATTAACAGCCCAGAATGGCTTCGAGATTTTCTAAACATGGTCCTGGGAAACTGTTATCCAGGACGGATGGCATCTGGCCCACAAAAGTACAATAGCTGAGATGCAATTACTGGCTTTGTGGGAGAGAAAAGAGGCTGCGCTGTCATAAACCACAAAGCCAGAACACTTTGCTGTTTTAATGACTCAAAATTATCGCAACAAGCACGGGAATGAAAATCACTCAATTAGCTGTGAGCCTGACTTGGAGGCCGTCACTGTGTTATGTGGAATTTAAAGCTCATATTGTTCATGGGTTCTGGAAACCGACAGTAACAGTGTATGCAAGAGCTCTCATGCAATGCGAGCCTGATGGTTGTCTTCTCTGCGAATGCCTTCATTTCTGTGGGTTAGCTTAACCCTCTTAGGATTTGACGTTGAAAAACAAAGTGGCCACTTGCTTATCTTGGTGGGCTGACATGACATGGAAAACCTAGTGAACTTATTCTGGGCTAAGAAGCTAATGTTGGGCAGTGACATCACAAACATTTCCTTAGAGTTATCTTGCCAAGTATATTAAGCATAATGCAGTCAAGGTTTTTCACGAGCTATTTTCTTTCTAAGTACCGATTTATGAAGAAGTGGTTATTTCTTCACAAGCAAGAAAAGTGAATGTCTTACATGCGAATGATACAGTACTTTTAATCTCTATGCCTCCCCTCACCCCCACCCCCTTACCCCACAGGTAGAGAGCCAAGGACAAATTAATTAATTCCCTCAATTAAAGGGTGAAAGAGCACTCAGCTTACAATGTCCCTATTGAATGCTTAGCAGGTCACTTGGCTAGAAAGACTACCAGTAATTAGCCGTTGGTAAGTAATGCAGGGCTAGACAGCTCTGGACTCTTTCTTTACATAGTTGAAATTACTTCCTGAGTGCTCGAGCGCTCTCTCTCTCTCTCTCTCTCCCACCCCCCCATCTCATTGAGAGGCCTGATAAAAGCACACGAGTGTGAATCAGGATCTTCATGGAGAATCTCAGAGGAAAGCGTCCACTCCGTTGAACACACAGCCTCGGGCAGGGACTGCTGCAGGACTGAGCAAACCCCAGTCCAAGAGAAAAACCCCCTGTCCTCTCCTCCACCAACTCAACCTGTAACCACCATTTCTTTTACTTCCCAAATGCTCTAAAGCTGACTGAAGGTAAATCTGAGCTGTTATAAGATGACTGGGAACTGACCAGGGTACCATTTGATAGAAGTTATAAACTTCAGGCTATGCCAAAATCTCCTCTCCATCTGCACGTGGGAAAGAAGGTAGTGTGTAGAAGGGGCAGGAAGAAAGGCTACGTTCTTCCTGTTCTCAAACCACAAGTAAATATGTCCATTTCTGAACATATATGCTAACCAGGATTGGGATGTTTTCAGTGTTGTTTAATGCGTGGACATGGTATAGTGTGTGTGTGTGTGTGTGTGTGTGTGTGTGTGTGTGTGTGTGTGTGTGTGTGAGACGTGCCCTTAAGTGTGTATATGCTTTAAGCCCTAAGTTCAGAGGTCAGGGTAGGCTGTCCCATGTCTTTCTCCTTTACTTTTCACATTGTGTTCAGACCTCTCGCTGAAGCAAAGCTTGGCATTTGGGATAGGCTTGCTGACAATGAACTCCCAGTAGCCTCTGTCCTCTGAATGCTGGGGTTACAGGAACAAGCAGCTACACCTAGCCTTTATGTGTCTGCTAGGGATTTGAACTCAGGTCCTCATGCTTGCACAGCAGGTGCTCTTAACCCTAGAGCCATGTTCTTATCCCTGGAATACGTTCAGATTAATGCACATTTACTATGTGTCTTAGTTAGGGTTTTACTGCTGTGAACAGACACCATGACTGAGACAACTCCTATAAGGACAACATTCAATTGGGGCTGGCTTACAGGCTCAGAGGTTCAGTCCATTATCATCAAGGCAGGAACAGGGCAACATCCAGGCAGGCATGGGGCAGGAGCTGCTGAGAGTTCTACATCTTCATCTGAAGGCTGCTAGGACAAGACTGGCTTCCAGGCAGCTAGGTTGAGGGTCTTAAAGCCCACACCCACAGTGACACACCTACTCAAGGTCACACCTACTCCAACAAGACCACACCCCCAGCGGTCCCACACCCTGGGCCAAGGTATATACCAACCATAACAATGTATTAATGGGTGATGTTTCCTTTCTGTCTTGATATAAATTTAACATTTTACTGTTTTCTGGCCTTGCTTTTATAAAAGCATGCACTATAGTTCAGACCTGACATGTCCCTTGAAACCTCATGTGTTAAGTGTTTGAATTATTGGGTTCTCTGGCTTTGGAGTTATTGGGGAGGGCATAGGACCTTGATGAGGTGAGGATGAGTTAGGTGACTGGCGATGTGCCCTGAAGGAGATATCATAACCTTTGCCTCCTGTCTTCTCCCCCTTGGCTTCCCGACCTTAGGAACTAAGCATTTCTCTTATCCTTGGGTGCCTTTCCAGGATGTTCTTCCTGCCTCTCCAACCTCAAAGCAAGTGACAGCTGACAATGGACTGAAGGTTCAGAAACCAAGAACCAAAATAAACCTGTCCTCCACAGATTCTTCTCAGTTACTCTGTCAGAGAAAGCCCTTGAATGTAATGTGTGTGCGTGTGTGTGTGCGTATGTGTGTGTGTATGTGTATGTATGTGTGTGTGCGCACTCCACACTAAAACACCAAAGTAAGCTATGACCCTGAGAGAACAGAGTCAGATTTTGGTTTTTATCCTTCCCTGGGTTTCTCTGGACTCCTCCTCCTTTACACACGTTATTGGCTTTCTTTATGACGGCTGAGGTGGAAAGAGAGACAAGGTATCCAGAGGTGACAAAGAGAGATGTTGGGAATCCTGAAACTCCTGAGCAGCAGCTCTCAGCCGCTCCCCTTCTTCACACATCCCCCCTGCCCTGACTGTCAGAATAAGTCCTTGGAGATGCCCGTCCGCAGGCCTCTTTGTTCCTCCAGCTTGGGCTCTGGCCAAGGATGAAAAACTCTCTTCTCTCATCGTCCCCGAGGGAAATGTATTTGAGAATACCAGGAACTCTCTAAAGGAAACAATAAGTGGGTCATAGGTGAGGCAAATGTCATTCTCCTCTGATGACCTCATTTCCATTCATTAAATGACTGTTGCACATTAGGGCAAACACCAGCCAGTTCCAGTGTAGCAGAAAATCGCCTTCCCCTGGGGAACTCCTTGTAAATATGAGGAATAGAAAGGGACCTTTCACATTTCCAAGAACAAAAAGCTCAGTATCAGCCTCAAAACCCATCTTATTAGTGTTTGTAATCCTCAGGATATCCGGTCGACTCACCACCCATCTTGAATAGCAGCTGGACTTTCTCAGTCATCTTGGCGCTGGTTTGTAGCTCTCCTCATTGAAACTCTTCAGTGTGGCCCACACAGGTAGTCACCTTAAGCAACTGCTCTGTGGCGTCCACCCCCCTAGGGGACAGCTTATATGACTGACCCCACTGAAGCTCTGACCCACCTGGATGGTGAGGGTAGGTCACATGACTACCTCTAAGTTATCATGTGGCCTCCTGCAACAAGTACCCGTCTGCTTTAATCTCACCTACTCAAAAGCCCCCTTGGAAAAGTTGCTTGGACAACACTCTGGATCCAATAGAATTTTGAGTCTGCCTTTCTCTGTGTGCTTCCTGACTTTGTATGTACATGGCCTTTGGGTGTGCTAGGTACCCCTATGATGTATCAGTAATATAGTATTTCTAGCTTGTATCTCTGCTGACCATTAGAAGAATGCTTGCCATCTCACCGAACCCCGACTAAGTGTTGGACACATGCTATACACTTTACATCTATTACTGTCTTAGCCACATCTAACCACTTAGGGGAAAGCATTGGCTAGTTTGACAGGAGCCTGACCTAGAATCCAGAGCCCTGGGCTCAGGTCCTGGCTCTGCTATCAGTACGCTGTGAACCATGTGAACACGTGGTTTAGGTCTGAATCTGCAGGTGGGGAGGAAAAACACAACGTAAGGCTAAATACAGTGCCTCACATATGCCATACATAAATATGGTTTCAATAATCACTACTATGACTCTTCCCGTTTTAAATACGACAAAGCAGGTTCAACACCTTTGTGATTTGCTGAGTCATGGAGGCAACCTAGATCTCCTGGTGTTGTGCCGAGAAACTTTTGCACGGTCCCAGTAGTCACCAGTAGGTCTCAGATACCGCAATTATAAAAAATCTCCACATACCACACAACAAAGGCACCAGATGGCTGTTGCGGAGAAAGTCTATGAACTGCAAATATATCTGAGATGAGATTTTAGGGAGAAAGAGATTATTATATCAGGAGTGTGCCTTGAGTACAAAGCCAGATACACAGTCTTTGTACACAACCTTCCAGATGAGAGGATAATTTCTTTCTGTCCTTTGATTCTAAGTTTTCAACCAAATCTCTGGAATGACAGGCACATGCTCAGCAGAGACAAGGACCACGGGAGGGAAAAGCCAATCACTGTGTCCCCTGCTCTGTGGGCGGGGACAGGTTGTTTCCAGACTGGTGCCTGCCCTTGCTTCCATGGGGACCAGCACCCTTGTGCAGCACTGAGCTCCCCCACACAAGGCTCCCCTGCTCTGCCTCACACCTGACATTGCTGACGTGCTTTCTGGGTCCCTCCTATCTGTTCACAAAGGCAGAAGGAAAACATTAAATCCGGAAGTAACTGGATTTTGTTTAATCAAGACTTTGCCGGCCTGGGACCTGATATCTGGCTTGGCGCGTTAATTTCCTATTTACAAATGTGTCCTGTTTTAAAGGTGGTTTGTTTTCTCAGAAAAAATGTACCCCGGCTTCCAGTACATTCCAGTTTTCAGTTTGCATGTTAGTGCACCACAGCAGTTAGGACGCTGTTCCAAATATTCGATTTGTCCACCACACTGGGAGCCAGCTACCCCGTGTGGTATGTGAATACAAGTGACATTCTAGAACACAAGCTGCAGTTTCCCATGGTCCCCCTCACACTGCCTTTGCTGCCATCAGTGGGTAACTAGAGAACGAAGATGTGACAAACAGATCAAGCTAACCCACAGTTATCAGACAAGTGCGAAGGGCAACTGGTCATCATAAGCGCTGGGACTCAGGGGTTTCTTGTTATTGCAGCAAAAGCCACGTAGTTCTAGCTACTATATTCAGTGACACTTACGTTGGATATATCGATCTTACTCTAAAATGCCACATATTTGCAATTAAAAGCTGTTGGAAATAACAGTCAAAATGACCACAGTCTTTTTTTTTTTTTTTTTTTAAAGAACTGGGGCTAGAGCCAACATACTCTTACAGAAATCACATCATTCTTGTTAGCATTCAAAAGGCAAACTGACCCTGGGTATGTGTT
This sequence comes from Rattus rattus, assembly GCF_011064425.1. NCBI lineage: Eukaryota > Metazoa > Chordata > Mammalia > Rodentia > Muridae > Rattus > Rattus rattus. The sequence goes on from NC_046156.1 coordinate 183,430,700, forward strand.
GATGCTTCTGGGCACATCTTAATTCCCTACACAATGGAGTTTCCATTCTAAGTTTTTGTTCTGTGACCTGGAGAAAACTGCAAACCACAGACATTATACCTCTCCTTTTCAGTGCTACACTCCAGGCTTATGCTAGCCTCCTGATCCACTCCCTCAAGTGCACACAACCGACTGAACAGCAAAAGCCATGCCCACTCTCCTCACACCACACAGAAAGAGCTCAAAGGCTAAGAACTCTTCCTATCTTCTCTAAACTTGAAGAGATTTAAAAACGACTTTGGTTACACAAAGCTATAGCCAAATAAATGGTCAGACTCAATATTCTGGGAGGGAAAGAGGAAGACATATTACCAACCAAAGGAATGCACAATTAAAGAATTGTGTTTGGGAACGCCACCTTTAGAAAATGAAGTAACGCATAAACAGACATGCCTTGGTTCACCCAACTCCTGGCTGGGAGGCAAAAACATTTTTGAGTGCTTATTCATTTCAATAAGAAGATATGTAAACCACCAAAGTTACAAATACCCTGGATATAAATTATATATACACGCAATTTTGATATATTACATAATGAGTACATGTCATGTTAGAATAAATATACACTTTGGATTTCCTTTCTAAGGACCCCCTTAGAAGGATTTACTTCTTTTTAAGCGTGTGTGTGTGTGTGTGCGTGCGTGTGTGTCTCTGTGTGTGTGAGTGTGTGTGTGTGTGTGTGCAGTGCGTGTGTGTGCAGGTACATGCAGAATCCAAAAAAGAGGAAGCCAGGGAGCTCTTGGAGCTGGAGTTAGAGAATGTTGTGAGCCACCCAGCGTGGCGAGACTTGAACTTGGGTCCTCTGCAAGAGCAGTCAGTGCTCTCAACTGCTGAGCCATCTCTCCAGCTCCAAGTAATTTTTTTATTTGTCGCTTTCAGAATTAGCCTGGTGCTTTCTGACATCTGTCACACGTGGTGTGCCCTGAAAAGAATCCCATTTTAAATGACGTAGGAGTTGCCATGGCCCCTGTCTTGTTGGTTTAGCAGGATGAAGACAAATGAGAGGTCCTCTCTGCTCAGACTC